>NC_083104.1:17190588-17505441 GCF_949774975.1 Lagenorhynchus albirostris | reverse complement strand
GAAGAACTGCAACCAGGTGACCCCCAGTGGCCAGTGATACCACACGAAAGGGACAAATGGCCACATGGCTTATTCTTACGCTAAGAATGTGACGGAGTTTCCCGGACCCCTTTAGTAACCTGCCGATAGCCTACCTGCTGCCTTTCCCCCTGCAACGCACTCCAGGTCCCAGGCACTGGTACAGAGCTGCAGAAAAGACTGACGGTCCCTGACCTCGTGCCATCTGCCTTTGAAACTGCAGAGCGTGATGAAGGATCACCCATGACCATGACCAAGGCATGAATCTGGTCATGCCAGATTAACCAGAGCTGATGCTGGGTAACACACAGCCACGAGCTACAGTCTCCACACCTGGAGGCTGACCACGAGCCGCATCCTCCCAGGCTCTCAGGGCTGATCTGCAGTCACAGCCTCCCTGCTGAGTCCTCACACCAACTCAGCACCTATCCCATTTCAGACGCATCTATTTCTATTAGTGTCAGGCTCTAGATAAGAATGACTGCAAGAACTGGATTTCCTGGAGATATCCTAATTCTAACGACTCCGCAGATGTTAAGAAACCACTGAAATTTCAAAATCGTGGCATCCAACTAACAAGCTCCAGAATGCCCATGCCTGGGAGGGGGGAAGAGGAAGGGCAAAGAGACCTTCTGTTGAATTATAAAAGGAAGTAGGGGGTCTGCGGAGGCTTCCTGGCTCATATCTGGGTTTACCACTTATTAGCTGCATCTTCTTGGGTGAATTACAGAACCTTCCACGCCACAATTCCTTTACCTGTGAAATAAGGATCACGACAATACCTACCTCTATGTTGTGACAATTAAATGACTTAATACACATTCAGTATCTAGAAAGAACCAGCCACAGGGAAAGCTGGATGGATATTAACTAAAATTATGTTGTGGTTGTTACTGGTATTACTTGTCAGAGATTTATTGTTTGGAAAACCCAGTCCCCGTAGGATGGGGGGGTTACAAACAGTACCAGGGGAAGGCCTAGCTGTTTTCGAAGTCTGCTACTGATTGAACTTGAACTTCCCTTTTAAACTTCTTTCCCTCCCTTTCCCCATATCCACGTGAGGCGTGGCACATCTCACTTTGGTCCCTGACTGTCTCTGAGCTGAATTACTAGGACTGCTGAACGCTAATCGCCATGGCTCCAGCCTGCATCAGCATCACCGCCGGGGTAATCCCCCTAAAACACACACTTAACACGCTCTTCCCACCAACAATGCTTCCTTGTTACGGACTGGATTAAGGGCGAGCTCCTCCTTTTACTCTGGCATCTCAATAACTCAGCCCAGCCCACCTGCCAGCTCCCACCTCCACGCAAGTTGGGTCAGCCCCTCTAAACCACCTACATATATATTCCAGGCCATTTCTACCTTCGTCCTATCTTCCTGACACCTAATCCATCCACGGTAGCCCTTGTGAATATCTCCATCAACTCTCTGCTCCTTCTGAGTGATGTCGTTGCTTCTTTTGTTCAGCTCGGTTGGGTTCGGCTTCCTCCATGCCAAGTCTTGTCTCCCAAGACGGACTCCCAATTTCTGAAGAGCAAGCGTGCTGTCACACCTTCTTCTTGTATTCCACCTTCCCTTTTCTTTTCCCACAGAAGTCCAGTCAGGTGACTCAGAAATCTTGTAATCCTCGGAACTATTTGGACATGTTATCATTACAAACTTTCGCTGAAATTTTGCTACGACTTCATGAACCTGATTCGAGTTGCAAAATCCAAACACGAAACCACAGCCGCCTTGGTTTTCTGTGGGGCTCTTAATAATGGAACTAATTTCTCCACTTGATTTCCACCTCTGATTCAAATCATGCCCACTCCTGTGCTGAGCGAGGGGTATCTTTCCAAGTCCTTTCCACTCTCAACTGGGAAGTGGCTTTCAGAGATGATACCCTGCACTCAAGGTCCCATCTACTCTTAGTATGTTTCTCTGGTTTGTTCCTAGGTTCTGTGCCACCTGCCTGCCAAACAGGGCACAGCCAGCCTGTCTCAACTTCCCCACCAATTCTCCATACGATTCTCCATACATACCAATTCTCCATCATCATCACCCACCTTGATGACTGCAGAAGACTCTTAACTATTCCCTCCCTCTCCAGTCTCTCCCACTTCTAATCTATCAATAATTAATTCAACGAATATCTCTTTTGTGCCTACTATAAAGAGAGCATAAACAACAATCTTGGAAAGACAGGAGGCTACCACCCTAGGCTCACAGGGTGTCGAAAGGAAGCCTGGTTAAATCTGACCCTCTGGCTCCGTCCACATTCGGTGGGAGCAAGGTGGGTGACACTGTCATCTAAATTGTAAAACAAACGATCAGAAAACGAAGCTCCATGAGTTGTCGCCAGCTTTTAGATCCAATGAGACCCTTTTCTTAGAGCTGTGTTATTAAGCAGAGAGGAAAACACAACAGCAGACGATACCAGAGAAGATCAGTGACCAGCGGCGCAGGCATCTTGTTGCACCTGGCTCACGAGCACACAGAAGCAAGTGTAAAACCTTTTGTCTGAGGTAATTACTATGTTTTCAGTCAAAATTACAACTTGGTTGCAGCCCAAAATTACAACTTGGTTGCAGTATTTATAGAGAAGATTCCATTTCCCTAATGGTGTTCTTTACCGTCTAAATAAATGGCTTCCCGTAAGAGAGAGACTGTCAGATGGATGTGAGAAGAGAAAAAGAAGATACTCAGTTCTTGATACGTTTAGGCCCCTAACAAGTAAAATTATTTTCTTCAATACTCATCAATTCCATTTAATATTTATCTTTCTGAATGTTCTTTTACTGCAGTATTCTCCCAACCCCTGAACCCCCTCTCCCCCCGCCGCCAACATACGTAAGGCTGCTTGATGGGAGTGGCTATTTTGCGGTATATCATGTTATTATGTTCCGGACCTGACACCACGAATCCAGGCAAGCGTAAGAAATGATAACTTTCAATGTACAGCTACGGAGAAAGCAGCTCGGTCAAGGAGTGGTCAGATGGAAGGCAAATCCCTCAGGGATCCAGGTATTTCTAAAGATAAGCTATGTGGCATCTTACAGAAAATCCTGGCCTCCGGTATGCAGTGTGACTGTAGTCTCTTCTGTGGAAAGGAAGGATGCAGAGGTATGGTATCAGAGCGCCACCTTCTGGCAGAGCTGTGATAATGTTTTACACACAACACTTCCTAAAGGACAGTTACTTTGATCCTATATAAATAAATTCTTTAAAAAAAGAAAAAAGAAACTCTTCCTATGAGCAAAAGAGACAACACACGAAAACTCAGCTGTGGTTCTGCATTATTGGGGCTGGGTATATGGATATCATTGATCTGAGAACTTTACACTACCAGGGCTAGTTATTCTGTCATTTTAGATAAGGCAATTTTATCTCAATCTTTGGGGCAGAAAGGCATCGCAGACGAATAAAAAACCTACAATTAAAGCTTTTACACAAAATTTATACATAGATCAAGTTGTGCTCTGTGAGACATAGGCAAGATAGCAAGGCGGGTAGGGAGAGAGCCTGGACAGAGGCGTTTTCATATCACGTAGACGACCTCGACATCTGAAATATAACTCAGTGAAACAGAAATCCCAGCTATGTTATTCCTTTTCCAAGGAGAACAGAGATGCAAATATGGTATCCCAAAGTTGCAGTGCACATGGTAGATGTTCATTTATTCATATATCAAAAAGATATATGCACCCCGATGTTCACAGCAGCATTATTTACAACAGCCTCCTTTATTAAATGGAAATTAATATTACACTATGGGCTGTGCATGTGTGTCTGTCTTTTGTGGGTACATTCTTCTTCTTCTCAGATGACCACCCAATGCCCCTCATTCTCACCATTAATTAAAACAGTTATATGGTTAAACACATAGGAATATGGGGTTAGTTAGCAAGTGTTGTGTAACAAACGAATTCATATAAAATTTACCTGTGATTTAATTAGCTGATAATGGGTCATTAACTGAGGGGCTAAAGAAAGGAAACATATTCTTTTGGACACATAAAGGCACCATTCAGGAAGAATAGATTTGTTTTTGTTCAGCCCTTCTCAGCTAGGAGAGCCACCTGCGCAAATACGGGACTCAGGTCAGATGACAAGCAGGGGTTTTATGGTACCAGGAAGATTTCCATCTCCATGACAACTTTCCTGGTCCCAAATAGAGAACGTTATTTTTCTGGAGTCAACATCTCAGCCATAGTAGCAGACACAATTCCGGCCCGGTTTGCATCTGAACACTCTTTCTTGGGCAGCCGTCATGAACCAGGGCTGCTTGTGCAAAATCATTACTGATGGGTGATTACAAATACAGATCTGACATATTTTATAATGACTCCATCTTCTGAATGCCTCATTTTCAAGGAATGAAGTGATGCTCGCACGCAATAACTCACTGGAACTACAAACCACTTTTTCCCACCTCCAAAGAATAGCACTTAGTATTTTTTATTTTTAACATCTTCATTGGAGTATAATTGCTTTACAATGGTGTGTTAGTTTCTGCTGCATAACAAAGTGAATCAGCTATACATAAACATATATCCCCATATCCCCTCCCTCTTGCGTCTCCCTCCCACCCTCCCTACTCCACCCCTTTAGGTGGTCACAAAGCACCCAGCTGATCTCCCTGTGCTACGCGACTGCTTCCCACTAGCTATTGGTTTTACAGTTGGTAGTGTATATATGTCCATGCCACTCTCTCACTTCGTCCCAGCTTACCCTTCCCCCTCCCCGTGTCCTCAAGTCCATTCTCTACATCTGCGTCTTTATTCCTGCCCTGCCCCCTAGGTTCTTCAGAACTTTTTTTTTTTTTAGCTTCCATATATATGTGTTAGCATACGGTATTTGTCTTTCTCTTTCTGACTTACTTCACTGTGTATGACAGACTCTAGGTCCATCCACCTCACTACAAATAACTCAATTTCGTTTCCTTTTATGGCTGAGTGATAGTCCATTGTATATATGTGCCACATCTTCTTTACCCATTCATCTGTCAATGGACACTTAGGTTGCTTCCATGTCCTGGCTATTGTAAATAGAGCTGCAATGAACATTGTGGTACATGACTCTTTTTGAATTACGGTTTTCTCAGGGTATATGCCCAGTAGTGGGATTGCTGGGACATATGGTAGTTCTATTTGTAGTTTTTTAAGGAACCTCCATACTGTTCTCCATAGTGGCTGTATCAATTCACATTCCCACCAACAGTGCAAGAGGGTTCCCTTTTCTCCACACCCTCTGCAGCATTTATTGTTTGTAGATTTTTTGATGATGGTCATTCTGACCAGTGTGAGATGATATCTCATTGTAGTTTTGATTTGCATTCCTCTAATATTAATGATGTTGAGCATCCTTCCATGTGTTTGTTGGCAATCTGTCTATCTTCTTTGGAGAAATGTCTATTTAGGTCTTCTGCCCATTTTTGGATTGGGCTGTTTGTTTTTTTGATACTGAGCTGCATGAGCTGCTTGTAAATTTTGGAGATTAATCCTTTGTCAGTTGCTTCATTTGCAAATATTTTCTCCCACTCTGAGGGTTGCCTTTTCTTCTTGTTTATGTTTTCCTTTGCAAAAGCTTTGAAGTTTCATTAGGTCCCATTTGTTTATTTTTGTTTTTATTTCCATTTCTCTAGGAGGTGGGTCAAAAAGGATTATGCTGTGATTTATGTCACAGAGTAGCACTTAGTATTAAGTAGGTATCTACCCATGTGAGTCACTAGATGTTATATATGAGGGTAACTGAGTTAGTGTCACTTATGTGCATGCATATAGGCTAATTGTTCAGGTAGTAATTAACAACATGATTGATTGCTATGTGGGGGAAATACACAAAACAAAGCATTGCTGAGAAATCCTTTCAAAGTAAGTATGGGAAAAACACAAAATCACCATGTTCTTATATGACCGTGCTTGTGATATGAAAAGGACAGTTTTTGCATCAACTCTAACAAGTGCTCCTGGCTCTTTGGAAATGATAGTCTATCAAGTTTTTGATTTAGAGCCAAATCCCATTTCTATTCTAAGAGAGCCCCACTCCCCAGGGAGGTAGTTCAGAATAGAAGATTATGAGATCACAGAACTGCAGGCCAAGAGTTTGCTCTTTTCCTTAAGAGCTAAACTATACTTCTTCCACACATGATGCCGTTTTTGGTACGTGGTTTCCCATGAATCATCATTTTGGGCACTACTGGGAGGAAGTCCTTCTCTGACCGCACTCTTCTAATAAACTCAGGCCCCTTAAAGATCTAGACTTTCAGGATTCAAGGCATAGACTTTGGCTCAGAATTAAAAGTCACAGAATTTAATTCATGCAACTTTCGTCACTGTGTCAGGCATGTTGGTGGTGGTTTTAATAGAACTGGACTACAATGTACTGGGCAGGAATAATATCACACAAAACCCTCCCAAACAAGGTGGCAGAACACTGATTAACCAGATCAGAAAAAACATATTGCACTGCATAAACCTGTAGACCCATCAGCCTAAATATTACAATTTTCAAACTGCCCATCTTGTGAAAGATAGTCCATAACATTTATCAACTCTTTGAAGCCTAAAACCTTATGCATTATTTACTAATTTATTATTTAATAAACAATTTGTTAATTAACTAAAGGTTGTTTATTTGTGTCTCTCAAATCTCAGGAAAAGGCAAACCAAACGAATGGGAATGAATGTTTGCAACAAAGATGCAAGTGTTGCTGTCTCTAATATAAATGAAGCTCTTCTACATCAGTAAGATAAAAGATGAACACCCCAAGCAAAACCGAGGGAAGGCAACAAGCCTTGCACCAAAGAGGAAATACGACTGGCTAATGAATAAATGAAACAAGGTCCAACCCAATTAGGTATAAAAACAAGGGCTAATTTAAATAACAAGGTGCTGGTTTTCACTTATCCCCTAGCAAAGGTTAAAAATGACCCAGTACGAATGAAAGGACAAGGAGAAGAGCTGCTCAGACACTACCTGTGGGAAACCAGCAGCCCTCACCTTTCTAAGGAAATATCCATAATGGCGCAAACACTCCAAGTCTAGAAACTTTTAAGAAAAATATATAAGTGGATGTAAGGTTTTATATATAAGAATCTTCAATATAGCACTGTTTATAACGGTAAAAATGACAACGATAATATGTAAAGGAAATCGCAGTACAGCCACATGTTGACAACTACACAGCCATTAAAAGCACTGTAATGACAAAGGATATTGTTTATGATATGGTGCTAAGTAAAAAAAAAAAAAAAAAAAAGCTATAGTACCCCAGGAAAAAGGTGATCTCTTAAAAACTGTGTGTGTGTATGAGTGTGTAAACATACATTTTTATTCTCACTTTCTAACATACTTATTCATACATACACACCTACACAATAAACTACAAATAAGGCAGAAAGTAAAAGGGTAACAGCTTTTTTCCTGCATCGTCAGATGACAGGTGACTTCTCACTCTCGGTTCTTCCCGGTGCTTTTAGAAACAAGACTGTATTACTTCAGTAACTGGACAAAGTGATGGAGTTTCATTACGTCAGGTCTAATGAGAATCGGCCAAATGAGAAATCACGACCGGCAGGTGAACACTTGGCAATGGAAAGATGGATTCAAAGGAAGATGTAATCAATCTCTAAAACTGTATAGAGCAAGGAGGTCTCAGGCATCAGTAATCGTAAGTCAGACTTCAACAAAATTTTGTAATTAAAACATAGCTACTGCCAGCCCCGTTCTCCATTCTTAACGGGTGTGGCTATCGAAGAGAAGCTTGCTTGAAAAACACCTCTCTTTCTACACAGTGCTGGACACCCCAGCTGAGCTGCAGTCACCTCCAAACAACCCCTCCCATCACACGGCCTTGGATGAAGTACTTGCCAAGGAAGGCCTCCCTCTCTCTGGTCATCAGAGCTTTGGGCATGAGATCCGTCTTGCATCATCTCTAGAAATCGGGGGACAGTAGCATAGAAGTAAAAGAAAAACCATGGGAATGAAAGAAGAAAAGCCAACCAGCTGCTCCACGCAGAATTATGTCACTGTGGCGGCCAATTTCACCTCTGAGCAACCCAAGAGGCTGATGGTGGTGCTTCCCCCAGGGACCAGATCTGCCAGTGCCTTTTGCACGAGACCATCAATAACCTATGGGACCACTAGGGGGCAATCTTGGCGTGAACAGTTTTCCATCCTTAAGACAGATGAGCAAGAAAGCCTCTAATTTCCAACTTTTAGTTATTTGAATGGAACTAGCTCCCAGGTAAGGTCTGTTTTAAATTGTTGATTATAAATATAAGCAAGGTCTTTCTTTTTAACATCTCTGGAAATGTAGACATAAACGTCTTTGTGCTAGGGATCTGAGAAAGCGTATGACACACAAAATTGATAAGTTCGAGAATAAGTATTTTTTCCCTCCTCTCTGTACTTCCGTAGCCATCCCCAAGCTTTCCTCCTCCAAAAGACAAAATAAATAAGTAAACCCCTGGCAACAGAGCTTCTAGCGTCCCTCTGAGGTTCTATTTATATATTACGACTGTGGTTTATACAGACAGACCTGCACACGTTCTTTAGAGACAAAGATAATTCCACCTGCCCCCTGCCTCTCAGCATTTATCTGTAAGCCTCACGTGGCAATCAGTTACTTACTGCCTAGTAAGGGCCCTGCTACTGGCGTTTAACGCTCATAAGCTGCTTCAAATCCTTTGTGGAAGGAGGCAAGATATAAACAATAATTTTAAAAACAGGCAGGCTTACTCTGCTGTTTACATTTTTTATGTGTTTGACTTTTCCTTTCTTATTTCCCAAGGCCCCCGCGAGGAAGTGACTTTGCCTTCATATTCACGTTGGTAACCAGCCACCCCGGGGATGGGATGCTCAGAGGATGACGTGTTCATTGAACACCTACCACGTGGCCGGCGCTAGTGGGGTTCTGGAGGGCACCGATCCAAGCGGTGGTCCCTGCCCTTGGAAGGCAGAGGAGCTGGCCCTCTGCAGCGCTGGTCCCCTAACTTCTCGCACATGTGTGAGCTAGTGTGACCGTCTCACTCCCCGGGCCTCAGTTTCCTCCTCTGTCATAACCAAGGGGTTGACCGAGATGATGACTCATGTCCCTTCTGGCTCTCCCAGCGCTATGGGCTCCAAGGGGCGTCTGTCGATATCGATTAACTTACTGAGGAACGAGGCTTTGAGCCCTGGAGGGCAGAAGGGTCTCATCGGGAGAGTCGTGACAAAGTTTGATTTTCAACTGGGGTCTCAGGCTTTTCGGAGGAAAAAGAGCCTCTTCCCCCCACCATCTCAGCAACTGCAAGCGGTCACTGTCGGCTCTGACTGAATCATCAATTCTTGCCAGAAGATGCCTGAGTAAATACCAAACAGACAACTTCCTGCCTTGAGCCCTGGCGGGCGGCTCTTCCCTGTGACGTCTCTGAAAACCCACTGCAAATGTTTCCACCTGGGGAAACCAGCGGCCAGGGCCTCCGGCCACCCATTCCTTGAAATCAATAGCTGCAAATGTTTTGAAAACAACAGATTATGTTGAGAGCAGCGGCAGCAACAACAAAAAGCCATTTGTTTCTTCTACGAGGACTGATTCATTTGCTGTACACTTGGGGGTGCAGGGGTGCGGAGGTGAGGCCCTCAACCAAATGTTTCCTATCAGAGGCAAGTATTGTGACGATCAGGACACCTCGAGATAGATGCGCCAGTAGCGTGGTAAATGACTGAGCCTGAGGATTCCACACCATCCCTACTGCATCCTTTCTGTCCCCTCCGTCCACTTTCTTGTCCATTAATCCGTTGCCCGGAAATTAAGCACAATTACTATAAATGGACTCGGCGGGGGCATGAGGTTAAGTGCTTTTGCCTGCCACGTTCAGAGTCTGGTCTTGCCCAGGAACCAGCAACTCCATTCCTAGGTCTCCACCACAGAAGAAACGCCAGCACATATGCACAAGGAAAAATGTGCAGGGAAGCTCACAGCAGCATCGCTTGGAAAAGCAAAAACACAAAACCAAAATGGCAAACAACCTGGATATCCAATAACAGGGGGATGGATAAAATATGTGCTCTAGCCTGGGGAAGAGATCTGAACCAGAGGGCAATCTAACAGACCCAGAAGTAGAAAATACAGACGGAAGGAACACATATCACATTCACAGCAGGGAGTGCCCTCTGCCCTGGGGAGGGGTCTAGCTTGGGAGTAGGGCTGGGGTTAGATTCAAGGAGGGTTTTAGATGTATATATAACATTCTGCAACTTTAACGTGAGAATATGAAGGAAACTATACTCAGATATTCTCAATGTATAAACAGAGGATGAAAAAAAGCTCTGAAAGCAGGTGTGGCAAACGGGGCTCCTTTTAGGCAGCAGGAGTACAGGTGACTCAATTTCTCTTTTATGCTTCTATTTTTCACCCATCCCTCGCCCTCATAAAACAAAAACAAAAAAGCAAGCCTTTCTCCTCTGTGGGCTCCTGGATGCCCAGCATTTGGGAGAATGAACTCCACGATGCAAAAAGGAAGAACCAAAGCAGGAAGCAGGTACTAGCCTCTCCTTCCTTCTTATTCACGCCAGAAAAATGGTCCTCCTTTCCAACCCCCCACCCCACCCCCCGCCCTGGGTATCCCTGGATCCCCCTTTGGCAGCCAGGGGCCCCCAGAGCTGGCTTTCACAGTTGCGTGAATCTGGTTGGATCCCACGCTTGGTCTTTCTTGTGTCTTTGGACAGTCTCTCTGGGGCAAGTTTTCCATTCTCCCGTTCCAAGCGCTCCTAAAGGCAGTGGCTTTGCTGCACGTCTCATCATGAAATCCCGGGCCTGGGGCAGATCAGGGATGGAGGAAGAAAACAGCAGTGTTTCTCACCACCCTCAAGTCCCGTCTACGGCTTCAACACACAAAGCAGCTCTGCTGGTGCACGGAAAACAAATCTGGGTAGTATTTGGACCAAGGCTTGGCGGCCTCATCTAAAACAGACATCTCATTGTGCTTGGTTTTCAAAGGAGCCCTTCCGAAGCGGGGGCCTTTGGGGCTGACAGTTAAATCACAACGGCCGGTATTTACACGAACGGCTTCCAACTGTCTGGGCGAATACCTAATATTTCTATTTCACAGAAACCAGGGATGGTGAACAACACAGAAGCTGGGGCTACCAGAAAGTAAACCTCTGATTAGTAAGAACGGGTTTCAAAACCAGACCCTACATACTTGCAGGAGTGAACACACTCGTTTCGTAAACAAGTTTGTTGTTTTTTTTTTTTTTGAAAGCAAGTGACAAATGGAATAGATCAGAACACGCCCATCTATACGCGTCTCAAGACGGCTTTACGTTCGTGAAATCAAGCCTGCTCCTGGGAGCGCTTTCAGCCATCTAGGCATCATTAGGGAAGCCGCGGGCTTTTTAGCTTCTTCTGAACAGCTAGGAAAGCAGAGCAGCAGCGAACCGTTCCAAACGCAGACAGGAAACACCTGGAACTCTCTATGCCACTGGGCCCACGCTTTACATTTCAAAACAGAGGATTCTGAATTGTTCATAAATATTTGTCTTGTTTCAATAAAACACTCTTCAACCAGTTTCATAAACCCTCGGTTCAGGAGGCTACAACATACACGCTACTGGTCGTCCACATTCTTTGAACATTGCATATATTTCTGTGGACAATATCCTGGAAGCATAAAACCCAGAGGAAGGCGTTTAACAGCGTCAGAAGGGAATTTCAGATTTTTGGGGGGAGGACAGCTCCCCATCCAGAAAGCCCAAATCAGGCTTGTTTTTGAAAAAGATGAAAAAAGTACTGAATTGAAATATAAATGACACCCAAATTTCCCTAACTTGCCTATTACGGTAAATAAGAGCCAGACAAACCCTTCCAGAGACTTAGAAAAGCTTTAGTATAATTGATGATTAGACCTCCAGCTACAGGGTAGAATCATACCTAAGGCCCTGTAGACAAACACTCATACTTGCATGTTGAACCCTTTAAAATGTTTTAAAAAGCTCTTTTTAGACACTGAAATGAAAATTAACTCAGCTTTCTTCTTGAAAATTAGATTTTTGAAAGCTCTTTTTCTTTATTTTTAGACTCTTCCAGATTTTTCACCCTGTACGTAGACATGTATTGATTTCATTTGTTGTTATACTTTAAGAGTCAGAAAAATGAAAATGTCACACACAGATTTAGACACACAAAGAGGGGAGGAGCAGAGAGGAAAGAAAAAAGATGGGCCTTATTCAGAGCAGTTTAGAGATGCTGTGTGTCGCCCCCCACCCCCCGCACCCCGCAGGAGAGACTGGAGTCCTGAGAGCATCTGTGAAAATTACAAGGCCTGGTTCCAGGGCAGGGACCCTGCCAGGAGCTGAGCTGACACGGGGAGGAGAGGGGCACTGAGAAGGGGCTCTGGGATGGTGCCAGCCGGAGCCTCGAACCCAGCCTGCCTGCCAGGGCACTCTGACTACTCCCACTAACCCAGTCCTCAGTCAAAAAGAAAATGGAGAGGCCCAGGGTTATCAGGGGTTAAGTGGAGAGGTAGGTCATGAGAATATGAACTTCTAAGCATGGTCCGAAGACTGCCATGAGTGAGCTGCTATTCTTTCTTTCTTTTTTCCCCCTTTTCTTTCTCTTTCTTTTTAAGCAGTTGTGATTAAAAATTCAACTGGCCATGAACGGCTCACTCTGGTCCAACTCAGAAATATCAGCACACTGCCTCCTCCCCCCACAACCCCGAGTTAATGAAGGTTAGGCTTGGCGGTGATAAGAGATTTCATAGAAGCTCCTCGGAACCATAAAAGGCAGTAGTTAGAGGTAATGATAAACTAATTCTGAATACACGGGGCAGCAGACGCTCAGGCCCAGGTTAATGATTAACGTGCTGGACTCTGGCCAGTTAAGAAGTTGTTTAACCAGCGCCCCTGAGAAGCAAACCTGTTAACATTCGCATGTCCATAACGACGGCCACTGTTTTTCCCCTCCACCAACACAGAACTGAACTGCAAGGAAGTTTTCACCTTTCCCTCATCAGACCACAACATTCAGCATCCAGGTCCTGAGCTAAGACCCAAGAACGAGGCACCTGCAATCTTCTGGGATCCCTGAACGTTGATTGAAACAATGAACCAAAGAAATATGGGTCTCCCTCTAAAAGAAAATATTCTGACCCACCGTTGAATGGTAACTGCTAAGAGAGCTTAGGCTGTAGTTCTTCAAACGAACTAATTTTTAATTACTCTTGAAAATAGACACCCACAAAATTTAGGCATGTTGATGAGATTATACTTAAAATAAAGGATGGAGAAGACGAATCCCATTAGTTTCTGTATCAACGCTTCCGTGACCTTCTTGTTGAGACCTTCACAGAGAGGCCAACCCGTACTGAAGGGTCAGACGGCCTTTGTCAAACACGAGGGAACCGGAACCGTTTAGGGACATTTAACCTAATTTGAGGAACAAGACATCTGAAGAGGGTGATTAGAAATGCAAATGAAAAATCACCTTTGATTGAGGATAAGCAGGACAAAGGATTCTTAGAAGCCTCCGTGCTGTCTTCTGGGGTAGGCAATGCTGCTTTGATCATGTTGAAAGGCAGATTTAAAAAAGACTGAAAAGCTGGGTCTCCAGGGTAGGAGGTCTGGGGTCTGTTTATCCTACTTAGTTCAAGTTGGAATTAACGCATTGAAAGGTGTGGGATGACCCTAAACTACTCTTCCTCGGGGCAGGCCTTAGCCAAGTGGTTGATTTAGGCAAATGGAGTGAATAATGAGTGTCTGTGTATGTGTGTAACAATGAAATAGTGGTCCCGTGAAGATCTTGGTTGAAAGAAGATATGACAAAAGGGGGGAGCCTGGAAGGCTGGAGTGGCAGGGGAGAAGGTGGGAGTTTACTTAGGTCTTTTTATCTGGGCAAATTCTCTGGTCTTGATTTGGGCTGTGAGGGCCATGAATACACAAATACACTTGTACCCCTCCACTTCCAGTAAGTCTCTAACGCAAGAAATTTCCACCAACAGGTATGGAACTTGCCTATTTTGCACTTCACATCAGGTAACTAGCCAACCATTCTGAGTTCTGAGGCTCTGCTGGTTCTGCCACCCAATTAACGAACGGTCCGAATCCCAGGCCAATGACCTATCTGACCTAGTTTACGCAGAACTGCACAAACTCGTGAGTTAAGGTCGTAGAGCTGTGGTTCAACGGTGATGACAGGTACCAACAACGGCTTGTCATGTGCTCCCAAGTGCAGATTTTCACCTACATCATCCCACTTAATGCTTAGCAGCTCTGTAAGCCAGTTATCCTTCACAAACCCATTTTACAGATAAGGAAACGAGCTCTGCTAGATGACAAAGGGAGAAAGCAGTGGAAGCCGATTTACATCTGGTGTGAACAGACTGTAAAGTGAAATCCCCTCATGTTTCCCAACATGAAAAATCAACCCCTCAAACAAGAGTTTTACCCTGACATGCTCACTAGCAGTCTGGCACGGAGGGGCTCCAAACATACAACAGTTTAGGTGTTCTTTTCTGACCAGATAATCTAGTGAGCCTCCCTGTCCACCAAAAATCAGCCCTGCAAAGCCTAGAACCAAATGTGCTTTCCTCTCACCCCAGGAAAGTTCCTATAAGGAAATGACCTCACCCACACATTCTGTTTCCAATGTAAACCCCACCCAAGACTTTTAAAAAAGATGGATTTCCATAGAAAAGCAGAGCCCAGGATCTATCCAGATCATAGTCAACTTTGGAAAACAGCTCTCAGCCCCCAAATAGATAACCCTGTATTTCTCCCTCCCCAAAGAATAGCTCTGGACAATTGTATTGCATAGATTAGATCAAGACTTAGAGCTAAATGGGGTTGTAACTGCTAGAACCATCCTCAAATGCATTTCAATCAAATTTTAAATTTTTTCAATAAACAGACTGCACTGGGGAACACTTCTTTCCCCACAAAGTATAAAATGTAAAAAGGAAAAACAAAAGCTTATCCACACCCCTAAAACAGCAGTCCCAAAACTTTAACCACTGGCAACAACTTCCTGGGTGTAAGCATATACGTACAAACAGCCGGACCTCCACATCCACTGGCGTCACAACCGCAGATTCTACCAGTCGTGGATTTTCTACCATGAAATTTCTATCTGTGGACACAAAGGGACGACTGGATTTACTGTACCAGGCCACCTACAGAAGGGACTTGAGTAACTGTGGATTTTGGTATCCAAGGGTGGCGGTGTGTGTGTGGGGGGTGTTCCTGGAACCAATCCCCGTGGGGATACCCAGGGATGACTCTAGCAGTATATAGGTATCATTTTAAGAAATGATTTACACAGGTACTTGCTATTTCAAATGATAATGAAACTCAAAAATCTGTCCAACTGAGCACTTTCAGATCTATTTCATTCTATTTTTAATAGTGATTGTCATTAATTTAACATTCAGCTTGTTTCTAATTTGGGAGGAACAGCTATTTTGTTGTGGTGTTGGTTTTCCATTGCATAATGTTACAAATAGCATCACTGCCTGTGTGTGTGTGTGTGTGTGTGTGTGTCTTTTGTATGCGTGCGCAAGCACAAATCCTGGCGTACTCTTTTGTGACTTTATCCACAGTGTAGATGCCTTATAATGGAATTTATGAGCCAGTCAGAATGCACATTTTAATAGATATTGACAAAAGCTGCACCAATTTACACTCCCACCAACAGTTTATGAGGGTGCTTATGTCAACACACTCATCAATGTTGCACATTATTGGACAGTTACATCTTTGCCAACATCATCTCGTTTTGCATTTTCTTGATTATGAATGAAGTTGAGCACCTTTTCATACATGTACTGAAGGTACTACTGGCTCACTTTTCTATTGAATAGTTTTTCTTTTTCCTACCGACATGTAGGAGCACATGAGGAAAGCAGGAAATCAGCCCTTTGTCTGCTCTTGCCAGATTATTTTTTATTCTATTTCTGCCACCATATGTCAGTTCTAAGTTTTATACAAATTATCCTAATCTTCTTCTTTATGGCTCCTGGGTAGACCGGGTAAAAAAAAAACAGATTTCGATTCAGATCTATAAATAGGTAGCCATGAAAAATGTAAAACCAAGCCTGGCCAAAATTACCCTAGAGTTCTGACATTTACAACAAACACTCCAGAAAGGGATCTACACTTGTTACAGTACAAAGAGTTCTGGACACCTGCCCAAACCTTCCGGAGCACAGCACTGAAAAATCCATTTATGGTCTTGAGCTACTGCTGGTTCTGTTCGTTTGCCTATAGACTCTGAGGATTCTTTCAGGCCAAGGCAAACAAGAGAAAGCTGAGTTCGAGTTGCTGAGCGGAGCTGTTGCCACGACCGTGCTGGAGTTCAGGTGGATCTTCCATTAACCCTGGTTCCTCCAATCGCACCCCCACGGAAACAATACAAAGGGCTTATTTAATATTTGGCGAGAGTATCCATTGGCTACCACAAAGGAGGTGTGGAAGCAGTCCAGATATCTGAGTGTGTGTGTGTGTGTGCGTGCGTGCGTGCGTGTGTGTGTGTGTGTGTGTGTGTGTGTGTGTGTGTCCTATCACAGGTGATACACGTAGAGGGAGAGAAATCATGGATGCAGTGGAAAGACCAGGCTTTAAGTTCTGTAACCTCTGTTTACTAGCTCTGTGACTTTGGGTAACTTAGGTTACCTCTCTGAGTCTCAATTTCCTTGTCTAGTAAATGAGGATAACTCTACTATCTTTCAGGATTATGAAAGTAATAATAATAAGACCAGATAGCTGGGTCTAATTGCTAAGTGCTTGGGCTGTGGTAAGTACTAAAAAAAAGTTACTCATTACTATTATGTAAAATAATTCACCTGTGACTAACTTTTGGGAAAGGTATAATACAATTTCAAACTAATGACAGTTTCTTTTAAATGTATAATCCTGGTATACCAAGGATTTTTCCAAATAAGTCTTCTTCCTACATGAAAAGAACCCTCAACTTGACCATGGCATAACATGCTATTCCTACAAGCACCTAAAATTTAGTTATAGAAAAACAGGTATTAGATAAACAAGCAGAAACCCCCGAACTTAACATCACAGCTAGGTTTAGGTCCAAAAGGATGCTGAGAGACTCTTTAAAAGGTTGGAGGCTGGACCACTGAGGTGTATACAAGAGGATACTTCCGAAACGACAGAGAGGAAACACAATATTTGTAGCATCTGTAGCCATGGCAATCAAAATCCTCAGTATGCCATATAATTGAATCCGTATCTGTAATTTACACAACTGCTTTGAAAACTGGCTTCGTATTTCCCCAGCAAGATGATGTAAAGTTTCTGCAATGCACTTTGCTAAAACTTTCTGCGGACCAAATTACCTGCCAGCATCAAAATGATAAATGGGTTAAGACAAAAGCAGCTGACCTCACAGACACGACCGAAATAAGTTTCTTTGATGTGGGATACCATAGAGATAGAGCAACTGTAAGAGGGAGCTTTTCAGGTCAAAGCAGCAGAAGATGAAAACAGCAGAGTGGATCCTCAAAATATTAAAAACAGAATTGCCGTATGATCTGGCAATCCCACTTCTGGCTAGATACCCAAAAGAATTGAAAGCAGAGTCTTGAAAAGATGTTAGTAGATCCATGTTGTAGGAGCATTATTCACAATAGCCAAAAGGTGGAAGCAAACCAAGTGTCCACTGGTGGGTGAATGGATAAACAAAATGTATATTTTGTATAAACAATGTATAAACAAAATGTATATGCGTACAATGGAATATTATCCAGCCTTAACAAAGAAGGAAATTGGGACCTGTCCTACAACATGGATGAAGCTTGAGGACATTATGCTAAGTGAAATAGGCCAGTCCGAAAAGGACAAACACTTTACGATTCTACTTCTGTAAGGTGCCTAAAGTAATCAAACTCGCAGAGACAGAAAGTAGAATGGTGGTTGCCCGGGGCTGGGGAGCAGGGAGACTGGGAATTGTTGTTTAATGAGTAGGGTTTCTATCTGGGATGATGAAAATGTTCTGGAGATGGACACCGGTGATAGCTGTACAACAATATGAAATGTACAAAATGCCACTGAATTGCACACTTAAACATGGTTAAGATGGAACATGTTATGCTATGTATATTTTAAGACAATTAAAAAAAAAAAGAGTGGGCTTCCCTGGTGGCGCAGTGGTTGAGAATCCGCCTGCCAATGCAGGGGACACGGGTTCGTGCCCCGGTCCGGGAGGATCCCACATGCCGCGGAGTGGCTGGGCCCGTGAGCCATGGCCGCTGAGCCTGCGTGTCTGGAGCCTGTGCTCCGCCACGGGAGAGGCCACGACAGTGAGAGGCCCGCGTACGGCAAAAAAAAAAAAAAAAAGAGTGAGGTATACCTCTGTGGTGAGGTTCCCAGCAGGAAAAGGATGCCACACTTAAGACAAATCAAGTTGACTTGCAAAGTAGGCATCGGAGGACCTCAAAGACCAAGAACAGTGACTAGGACCAAAGGAGAGCACGTCCTACGCAACGTTCCTCGAGAGATGCGGGGTGCTTCCCTCCACAGCTGTAGCCAGCCTGACATAACCTCGCAGTGGGAGGCTGAGGAATGAGTCCCCAACCCCATTCTCCTTCCTCACTCTGATATCCTGCAGACCTCCCCATGGCCAAACCCACCTAGGAGCCAGGAAGCACTGGAACTGCTGAGAGGGTTCCCTGAGCATAGAGCAGGGGGGCGGAAAGAAGGGATGATAAGAAACAGCTGGGGCAGAGAAGAGGGGCAGTCCAAGGAGCTTTAGACTAATCTGTAATGTTTCCAAAATTCTCAACAAGAATGTGGTCCTGCGCTGCTTGTATAGTTCAATATTAATATGAAAATAGGTAAACATCATCATTTAATTTGATTTTATAAAATGGAGATCCCTCTAGCTCTTACGAAACTGAATTAGGTAGCCCCCGCCCAGGCATGTCCTAGGAGCCCTAAGTGAGCAGTGTTACAATAGCAGACGTTTCACATTATGTCAAGCTATATCTATATCAGTGGTTCCCCGAGTGTGGTCCCAGGACCGGCAACCTCACATCACCTAGGAACGTGAAAGAAATAGACTTTCAGGCCTGACCCCAGGCCTATGGAATCAGAAACTCTGGGGTTGGGTCTCAGGGAGAGAGTTGTATGGGATACGGTAGGGCTGGAGTTCAAGGACAGATGCTGCCGGAGCCTGTGAGCCAGAGCTGCCATGTACAGGAGTACAGGCTGTACACTGTACGACTGAAGGAGATGCTATTCACGCAGCTAGGATGAGAAGAATGGTGCCTCCTAGGGCTGTGCAATGCAAAACCTGCATACTATACCTGGCAGTCCTTACAACAGTGGGAAACTCAGAGAAAGATTTTAACAGAGGGAAGACACGATCAGATTTGTCTGTGAAAGGTACTGCTGGCACTGGGCTCATCTAGGAGAGAGGCAAGGAGGAGCTACATCCAGCCACTCTGTCCCATGCATATCCGTGGGGTTGTTTATGAGCTGCATTAAGAGTGAACTAAAGTAAAGACATCTTAAATGGAATTCAAGTTGTCTTTATAGCCAAACCTCAAAATCAGACTACAAGATACTTGGGTCTAGATAAGCAGAGGCACAGGCGAAAGACAAAGGAAGACTTCAGGTTAAGTCACAAACACAGAGACACAAACGCGAAGAGAGAGCAGGGAGGGGTGGGGAGAGAGGGAGGGAGAGAGAGAGAAACCGAGGGGTGAGAGATAGGAGGAGAGAGCTGAGGGGGGAGAGGCGGACAGAGGGAGAGAGGGAGAGAGGGAGAGAGGGAGAGAGGGAGAGGGAGAGGGAGAGGGAGAGGGAGGGGGGGAGGGAGAGGGAGAGGGAGAGGGAGAGGGAGAGGGAGAGGGAGAGGGAGAGGGAGAGGGAGAGGGAGAGGGAGAGGGAGAGGGAGAGGGAGAGGGAGAGGGAGAGGGAGAGGGAGAGGGAGAGGGAGAGGGAGAGGGAGAGGGAGAGGGAGAGGGAGAGGGAGAGGGAGAGGGAGAGGGAGAGGGAGAGGGAGAGGGAGAGGGAGAGGGAGAGGGAGAGGGAGAGGGAGAGGGAGAGGGAGAGGGAGAGGGAGAGGGAGAGGGAGAGGGAGAGGGAGAGGGAGAGGGAGAGGGAGAGGGAGAGGGAGAGGGAGAGGGAGAGGGAGAGGGAGAGGGAGAGGGAGAGGGAGAGGGAGAGGGAGAGGGAGAGGGAGGGGGGGAGAGGGAGGGAGGGAGGGAGGGAGAGAGAGAGAGAGAGAGAGAGAGAGAGAGAGAGAGAGGGAGAGAGAGAGAGAGAGAGAGACCGAGAGAGAGAGAGACCGAGAGAGAAAAAGAAATGGAGGTAGAGAAGAGGCAACCCGGTCTTGGTGAGGAAGACATGAGCTACTGGGCAGGCAGTTTGAAGAAGCCTGAAGCCAGAAGCCAGGGTGCAGGTCTAGCTGGGGATACTGATCTGAAAGCCGTGAGCACTTGCATAGTAGTGAAATTACAAGCACAGAGAAGATGACTTGGAGGGAGTATGTAAACACTGGAAAATCTCTGCTGGGGACCGAGCCCTGGAGAACCTCTACCTTTAAGTAGAACAGGCTGGTGAAGGTGTGTGTTGCACCTAGCTTGGAAGCTAGGGGACTGGAAAAAGCCAGCAGGGACACAACCCCAGAACCCTTGGTAGGGCTTCCCTGGTGGCGCAGTAGTAGAGAGTCCGCCTGCCGATGCAGGGGACACGGGTTCGTGCCCCGGTCCGGGAAGATCCCACATGCCACGGAGCGGCCGGGCCCGTGAGCCATGGCCGCTGAGCCTGCGCTCTGCAACGGGAGAGGCCACAACACTGAGAGGCCTGCGTTCCACAAAAAAAAAAAAAAAAAAAAAAAAGAACCGTTGGTAGGGAAGAGTCAAGAACTTAATTCTAGAGAGACATGTCAGCAAGAAGACAAAGAAGGAGACAAGCACGGGGCAGCGTTGCCCATGGACTTTGTCTCCCGGGAGCATCCTTCTGTGGTCAGTGTGCCTGCAACCCCATCAAGCCCCCTCACCCCTGCTCAGCCTCAAGGAAGACTTCATGCTTCTGGACCTCAGGCACAGCCGCCCCCATTCCCCATTATATTTCTCATTTCTGAGGAGCTAGAATCAGCTGAAGGAAGATTCGCCAAGCTTCAGAGCATCACAGTGTGCATCTGGGAGAGGTGGGCTGGCAGCTGGGACTGGACTAAAAAGTCGCTGGGTTTGCTCACCGCTCTGCGGTCTCTGAATGGTCTCTAGCACGGCAGTGTGGAATCAGGAACTCCGTCGCATGACCTAAAAACATGCGTGTCTCTCCGAAAAGACTTTGCACCTCCTACAAGACACTGAGGGGGGATGTAGGGCAGTTCTAGAGGGTCTGGGCCTCTCGAAAGCCTACCATTCACCAGGAGCTGGAATCAATGATCACATGCAAATCTGCTTTAGGTCTGAAGTATTTTTGATATTGCGTGGCCACTGTTCATGCAAAAGTTTCTACCACTTCCACCCTGCTACCTCACCCCTTCTCTCCAACTAGACTGTAAACTCCTTGGAAACAAAGATCACCTTACTCATCTCTGTATCCTTACTGCCCAAGGCGTAGCTGCCATGCAGCAGTCGACCCTCAAAAACATTTGTTAAATAAATGTGACGGGAAGAATGATTTGTACAAGGGTTGGTCGAATGTATACCTCTTCATTTATCTGAGGTTCTAAGACTTAAGTGTGTAAAGTAGGGTTGACAAACTCAGCCTGTAAGCCAGCTCTGGCCCATGTGCAGTTTTTTTTTTTTGTTTGTTTGTTTTTTTTTTTTTTTTTTGCGGTACGCGGGCCTCTCACTGCTGTGGCCCCTCCCGTTGTGGAGCACAGGCTCCGGACGCGCAGGCTCAGCGGCCATGGCTCACGGGCCCAGCCGCTCCGCAGCATGTGGGATCTTCCCAGACCCGGACACGATCCCGTGTCCCCTGCATCGGCAGGCGGACTCTCAACCACTGCGCCACCAGGGAAGCCCCCATGTGCAGTTTTTATAAAGCTTTCAAGCTTTTAAATGATTGGAAAAAAATATTTTGTGTGTGATGTATGAAATTATATGAAATTGAAATTTCTGTGTCCGTCAATAAAATTTTATTGGAACCACAGCCATACCCATTTGGTAACGTCAACGGCTGCTTTGGGGCTATTTCAGTATTGTTGGGTAGTTGCTACAGAAATGGCACGGCCCCAAAAGCCTACAATATTTATTCCCTGGCCCTTTATTGGAAAAATTTGCTGACCCCTGATATCCAGCAACACTAAATGAGGAGATAAACATAGTATATTCATCAGAATATAACTTCCTGACAAGTAGACTTCCTTTCACTTTGAGACTTTCCAGTCACTGGCATGAAAACAAAAGACATTTGAACATGAGGCATGAACAGCAAAACATCTTAGTAGTGCAGGGCAGCAGGCTCTGGACTCAGAAGGGCATGCGTTTAATCAGTGTGCTATAGTAATGTTTAACAGGTTACTTACTTTCTAAACCTCAGTCTCCTCAGCAGTAAAACAGACACAAAGATAAGACCTCTTCTCAGGTCGTTGTTCGAACAATCAAATAACGCAGTGTATCTTTACCTGTTAACCTGGTATCTAACATCTAGCAAACATTTGATCAAAAGAACTATAATACTTTTCCTCATTGTCTTTGGAGGAATGTTTCACTTTGTGGAAAATGTGCTCTTTGATATGTGTCTCTGACATGAATTATTCATATCAGACTGCAGTTTTTATATTTAATGATCATAATATGAATTGCTACTCTAGGACCTAGCTGCTAACTATGAATTCACCCAAACCTCAAACCTGTCTATGTGAAAACTTAGATTCTTGTGATAGAGCAAGAAATCTCTTGCTATTGGCTATTGTGATAGCCAATGAAATACGACAAGAAAAAAGCAATAAAAGGCAAGAGATATTTGAGAGAGAGAATGAATTCTCATTATTTAGACATGACACGATAGACTTCAACAAAAAAAACCATAGAATAAACCTTAAAACTGTTTAAGTAGTTATGAATTACAAAAGCTATATGTATGTGTGCATATATATGGACACATATGTATGCATAAAGATATGCATATATACACATATATATATACATGCACAAATATAAAATATCAAACAGCAAATGAAATGCGTAGTGATTCTCTGCAGAAAAACACAATGTTCTACTGACACGTACAAAAGAATGTTATGAAAGAATATGAATTGTAACACTTTAAATCAGTGAAAAGACCACAGAAAGAGAACACTTGGTTAAAGGTCCAAAGAGAAATCTGGTGGCGTAACGACAGGGATGGAAGGGCTTAAAACAAACCTCAATCTCAGGATTACACAGCGGGACAACACAGCCCTCCCATTGCTCAGATGTTGGCCGGCGCTTTCTTGAAGCTGCTTTCATTTAGGAGTGAGCAAATGCAACTGGCAGAAAGGAAGTAGGAGGCTTTTCAAAAAGCAGCAGGAAATGAACAAGTAAGGAACACATTCACTGAGATCCTGGCAAAGGATCCAACGTGTTCTGTAAAAGGAGTTTGGAGCCTGTGAGTCGATTCATTGGACTTAAAACCCAGGACGGGATAGTTTCAGTATTGTGGACTATATCTCTCGGGCAGATACCAGAGGGCACGCTTACCCTTCAGTGGAACCTTTCTGTTCACCAGACACTTTTTTTTTTTTTTTGCGGTACGCGAGCCTCTCACTGTTGTGGTCTCTCCCGTTGCGGAGCACAGGCTCCGGACGTGCAGGCTCAGCGACCATGGCTCATGGGCCCAGGCGCTCCGCGGCATGTGGGATCTTCCCGGACCGGGACACGAACCCGTGTCCCCTGCATCGGCAGGCGGATTCTCAACCACTGCGCCGCCAGGGAAGCCCTACCAGACACTTTTATTCTGGGAGGCTGGGAGACATTTTTGGACTAGAAGGGCTGATTTTTAGTTTAATATAAAATACTGCAAAAAGAAGACAGGGCTAGATACCACCATCCCTTCTTATAGTCAAGGATGCAAATGTATCAAAAATTTTGGCGACTAGAAAACAGAGAAGGTGGGAGACTGAAAAAAAAAAAGGAAATTTAAGTAAAAGTAGAAGTATGTACATATTTTTCCTTCTTATAAGACAGAACTCCTTTCTCCTACAGATCTTCAAAATCCGTCTTTAAAAAAAGGCTTAAAAACTTCAGTGATGCGTATTACTGCCAGTAGCCTAAAAGAAATCACATGGAGATTTCAAGTTTTCTCTGATTAACAAATTAGCCTCTCTAAACACACCAAGTTCTGAAAAAGCCATGACCTCCGAAAGTAAGCTGTGACCTCCATGGGCCACTCGTCACAGGCTGCCAGTGCTGGCTGCACTGTGGTCAGGTGTGCCCTTGGGGATCAGAAAACCTCTTTATTAAAAACGAAAGAGAACTTGGTCTTCTCTTGTTGCTTTGATGTGAGATCAGCAATTTCTAATAAAAGGGATTTTTTTTTTTCCTGAACAGGGCTACAGAACCAAAATCTGAATTTAGAAGGGCATGTTTTCACTGGCAAGCCCTAGTTTAATTAAGTTCAATTTATAAAGGAATAGCAAAGGTTAGCGACACTGTTACCCAGGCATGCAAATTCAAAGTGAACATAATCCTAGTTTACATTTTGGGAAAATAGCCAGTGTGTCTCAGGAGGTGAAATGTACCAGAGAGGGACAAAAGATATGTGATTTCAATAATGTTTTTAAAAGAAATGTTGCCTCCTGGGGCAGATTCGAAGGGTATGGGTAGGCACGAAAGGTTTCTTCGTGAAACCTTTTTGGTGGTCTGCGTGACGTTGCTCCGTTAAAAGCAGAACAGATAAATTAGCATTCATTAATTTTATGCATAGCATATTCCAGCATTTATAATTGCGATTCTCTTTTGAGGGCTTCCTTGCTCAGAGTTATGACTCTGTTAAATCTTTTTTTTTTTTTTAAGAAAAAGAATGTATATAAAGGCAGAGGAACATCATGTTTTATGAACACATGTCAGGTTCTAAGAAACCAAGCCCCATAAAAGACCACTAAGGAAATATTTGGAAGCAGAACTTCAAAACTTCTCCTTCCTTCTGTTTTCCCACATTTGGGAGTGGGGAGGCGTGGTGCAATGTGGTCAGTTATAGGCATTCATGAAAAGGCTGAATCGCTTTCATGTTTATACAATTGAACGTATGTAATAAAACAGAGAAAACACTAAAGGCACAGAGGCAGCTGCAGAATCTTCACTCAACTGATTGTGAAGAGATTTCAAGCTCAAAGTAGTCTTTACCAATAACCTTGGTCCCTCACTTTGAGCAGCTACTCTGAGTCCCTCGTATCCAGATTTTTCCCACCTCTAGACTTCAGCGTAATGTCCCGCCCCCATTGAAGCCCTCTGCTCCCCACTTGTCACTTGGCTAACTGCAATTTATTTCTAGATCTCAGCTTAAACATCACCCCCTCTGAGAGGCCCTCCCAGATTCACCCCTCTCACTTGGGTCATCCTGTTTATTTCCTTCATAGCGCTTAGTGCAGCATGATGTCATTATGTTTGCTTATTTTCATCCTTTCTCTACTGGACTCTGAGCTTCCTGAGGGCAGAGACCCTCTATGCCAGTAGAGCACAGACATCATAACGTCATGGTTAAAATGCAGGTTTTAGATGTGGACTGTTGGGTTCCAATCCCAAGTCCACCATGCACCAGCTGTGTGACCTCAGAAAGTTACTTAACCTCTCTGGGCAATGATTTCTTCCTCTTACGTGGAGGTAGGGTTAAGAATACCTACTGCATGTTTTCCATGGTTAAAATCCAATGTGATGATGCAAGTAAAGCACCTAAATGACCCCTGGCACATAATAAGCACTTCATAAATGAGCACTATTATTATTTGCCACTGTATACCTAGTGCCAAGTACAGCTCTCATGCTGAAAGGTGCAGCATAAATACCTAGTAAACTGATACACTTTAATATAATTATATCAGAATATTCTCACAACAATCCATGAAGTATTTCTACACCCACTTCACAAATAAGGGACTACAAAGATTAGCAATGCCTTTCTCAAAGTCTCACAGCACTCTGGAAACTTCTATCTCCTGAGCCCCAGCCCCACCAGCATAAATTGAGGACATTATCTCTCCTGCGTTTCTCCTGAGAGGGTTTCACATCCACCTGTAGTGGGCAGGGGTGGTCAGAAACAAAGTACATACACAATAAACCTAGTAAGAACCAATCTATACTGATGAAACAATGTTTATTTGATTACAAAAATGGTGTGATGTGGATGCTCTCCTGTCCGGTCCTACAAACCCTTTGAGCCTCAGTTTTTACCTTCTGTGAAATGGGGATAATAAAGATGAAAGGAGATAATACATGGAGAAGCCCTTGCATAGGGTCTGGCATTAATCAGGAGCTCAAAGTGAGCAAAGTAGGACCTGCTACTCACTTCCTTCTCCCTCCCAGAGGATGTGAACCGGGAAATGATTTTTAAGGCCGTAAGTTACACTTTATCCTAGATCTCATTAATTCAATGTTGAAAAACCATCAGAAATAGCTATTGTGCTTTCAAAGAACAGGGCGGCTAGAATGCTGAGGTCCTTGAACTTGCAATAGATACTATATGAGGTTGGGCCATTCTTCCTAAGGGTTTCTAAGCTCTCTTAACATATAATAAGAAGAATCAAAAATCCCAAATCTGGGGCATAAAAAAAAAATCATACATTCTGAGATATCCTTAGAATTCTTTGACTCACGAATAAAGTTGTTTCAGGGAAAGTGGCTGTCTCCCTTTGATCTATTTAAAGAATCTGCCCACTCCTAATATTAGAAGGATTTTTTTTTTTTTTTTTTTTTTTTACCAGAACTCTAGTTAATGGGGACTCAGCACTGGTACAAGAAAGACAAGGAGGTTCCTAAATAATCATGGTTCATGTCACGTCCCAGACCACACAAAAAGACCACTTGACCTAAAAACCCAATGACGGAAATAAACCCCCCGTTTACCCGGGTTGGGCAAAATACAAACAACAGACAACTCTTCTCCCATGATGAGCGGAGGGTTCAGGCTCCATTCATGAGCCATCCTTGCAGGCAGCGTCCACAGGCTTAGGTCTGCACACAACTGACCTGGACAAATCACTCATGCTGACTCAGAGCTTTGAAGGTCAAGGTCAAAGGGCAGTGGGCTCTGGGGTCAAGGGCCACCCACCACACACTAAAGAGGCCGCAGGCAAGACCACTCATTACTGCTGTGGTGGGTTGCCTTGGATCCCTCCTGGCCTAGACTTGCCTAAGAAGCGGGTATTCTTTAGCAGCAGGTTTTAAAACCTGCTGGTTAATTCTTCAAACACCCAGTTCTGCTTTCTATCCAGTGTGTTGAGAAGGTGAAACTGAATGACCTCCCTTCTGAAGGTCAGGGAAGCTTGCTAAGGAGTTTGCAGACTACTGCTGGAGGGAAAAGCACTTCAATGGGAATAACGGCCAACAGGGCAAGCAGCAAGCAATTATCAATAAGGATTAGATAAATGCAATACGCAGGAGAGCTCTTGTTAAAGTTAGACAGGATAACGTGGCCCCAACATTACTCCAAGGAGGGGCAGAGATGCAGGAAGGATGCAGGTCACTCAGAAAGTTGACCATCTTTCACACATAATTGTGAAGTAATGTGGATGATTCCAAATTCTGCTGACTTAAACCTTCAATGCCATTCCTCACTCTATTTCTGGCTGCATTCTTAATTTTATTCACAGCATAAGAGGGCCATGTAGTGGGGATCAAAAACAAACAGCAGAAAGTAACAAAACGAAGCCATGTTCACAGACTAGTGAAATAGCATGAAACAGAGAATGAGGATTTCGCATGGGACTGGGGACCGTAAAAGGACTGTACGTCTTGCACACAATCTGACACTGAGGTCATCAATGCCTTTTGGAATAGAGAGGAAGAGGGATGGCCATGAGGAAAAGTGGATATTTTTAGTCTCAAGAACCTTTTTGAAACAAACAGCTGATAGGAAATGCTTTAAAACCTTGTAAGAAAGAAACAGCTAACCCAAAGGGAGAGAAAACTTTCTGACCAGCCTATGTTCACTAAAAGAGATCTAGCAAGAGTAATACACGCAATTATACCCCAATAAAGTTGTTAAAAAAAAAAAAGAGTAATACACACTTAAAAATATGTAAGAGCTTTTTGTTTTGTTTTATGTCCCCATGGCTAGAATGAGGGCTGAGGAATGAGGATTTGGACCTGGGGTCCACGAGTGCAAATACAAATTAAGCACCTCTGCTGGAATGAATTATACACAGTGACTTTCTACCTAAACTGGGCCTCATTCATTATCCTACTAAATGAGGACTTACAAACCTTACACACGCGACCTGAAGGGCTGCTGGGAGCTCTGACTCCTTGTTCAGGACCTGTAAGGCAGAGACCTTGGAAGGGCTCTGATGGTCGCCTCTGGCCCTCGCCACTGGCAGATCAAAGGCTCATCCAAGACATTAAGACAAAACTGAACTGAGGCCAGGGCACAGACCCATCCCTAGACGGGGATGCAGACAGGTGGCCTGCGGTCTCCGCTGCGGGCTCTTCACTACACTCAGTCCCCACCCTCCCTGTTATCTCACACCCCTGCTCGTCTGCACTGCCACCTCTGGTGCCCGTCACCCGTCACCTCACCCAATACAGCTCAGACCGTCCATTTCCAATTCAAGCCAGCAAATGCTGACTCTGTCCTCTGCAAAGCACCATGTTAATAAGCAAGGGGGCTTTAGGGATGGGAAGTGGAAAAGGAAGATACAGAAACGGTACGACAGAGCCTGTCCTCAAGGGGATGGCAAGGCGTTGGCTGGGAAAATAAGAAACCTTTCTTTTTTAAAGATGCCTAGGTCTAACTATATCATCGTGATAGTCTTACTCATTAATTCTCCATTTAAAAAGAAAAAAGGAAAGAAAAAAAAAGAAAAGAAGAAAAGGGAGAAAAGTGAAAAGGAAAAAAGCAAGAAATGAAATGAAATAAATGGGGCCTGGTCCTCACTTTCCTTCGGGAACCTGGGCTGCTTTCTGGTGATCACATCACTCTTTTCACAAGCCAGCTGGCCTGCCTTCCTGTCTATATCACATTAAAAATGAGAAGCAAAAAGAGAGAGGAAGTGGAGGGGGGAGATTTGTACTCAAAATCCAACGGTACAGAGAAGACCGGAAAAAAACACAAAACATAAAACTGTAGATGTGTGAACTCCCAACTACAGTTTTGGGCTCTAAAGAGTAAAAGAAAAGCACCTGATGCAGTGACCCCTCTCTGTTCTGCCAGGAGAGTCACGGCCATTGGAAAAGATTTGCAGTATAGCCACTATCTGTTCTTTAAGACAACAGGAGAGTAAAGTATATACTTTATGAAGAGTTTCATCAAACGGGTACTATTCAGTGCACTCCTGGAAAAAGTGTTCATTCATTTCCTGACAGCGTAAGATCAGAACTGCCATGCTGCCTCAAGAACTGTTCAGGCCGGAGGGAATTAATCAACAGGTGAAAATAAATGTTTCTCTTTGTGTGTTTGTTTTCTCCAGACACAGGAGTTCAGAACATCAACCAGGCTGGGTTGCCTAATCCTGCCACTTCACTAGATGCTCTAAATTGGGCAAGTCATTTCATCTGTCTCTGCCTCAGGCTCCTTATGTGTAAACAGGGGAGAGTAATAATACCCTCCTCATAGGACTGTTGGGAAAATGAAACGAATTCATGCACAGCAAACCCTTACACCGAGGCCTGGCACATAAGCTCTGTAAGTGTTAGCTGTCAACACCATCATCATCATTATTAGCATGATTTCACTTCTCACCCTTTCACTTAAGCATAATTCCTTAAACGTCTGATAACCACCACGAAAGCCTAATGCAGAGCCACAGAACACAGAATCTCTTTACACTCTGGGGGTCAAATTTTGGCCTCACTGCAGTGGTTCTGTTCAACCATACTCCCTACTAGCCTGAAGTGAACTTGGAAATGCTGGAACAATGACCACAGAGATGTCTAGAGAGGTCTGGTTCTTTTACTGGGCACAGTGTAGACACTTTTTCCAACTTAATACTAGCGCAATAAAAATTAAGCGGTTACATAAGACCTCTACCAAATGACAAAAACATGATTATTGGTTCACTACAAAATCCTTCAGAGAAATGGATACTATAATTGAGAACTAGTTATTAAGAATCAATAACCTCAAGATCAATGCCAACATAGTCATGTTGTTATGAAAACCAAGGTAATTCTTAGTTCCTTGAGAATTAAGGAAGAAATCACAATACTCGTCAAAGTGATCTTGTAAAAAGTCTTGATGTACCAGGTTATGCCAAATCTGGGTCTAATACAGGAACCAAATGGCCTACAAAATTGTAGCTGTCATTTAAAACAGCATGTAGACCCTTAAATTGTAGTGAGAAAAATACAGATTAAATGTCACTTTTTAAAGTAAATTTAAGCCCAAAGTCTTACATTTATTTCTTGGGGAGAAAATTATGGATACCTTTGATTTATAATCATTTCTTATACACCTCAAAATGTAATCAATCAAAACTTTGGAATTTTAAAGAAGAAATGTCATGAATTCATTGACTGGACCAGGGTATCGACTGACACCACTTTTGTCACTGTGCTGTGAAGACTTTAGCAGGTTGTGATGAAGACCAGATAAGGGATATAGCTTTGAAGAGAAACAAGTCAGGGAAATGCAAAATTTTATGACTGGACTATACTTTTTAATTGTCTTTATTCAATCAAGAGTGCTGATTCTGTCCCAAAATATGTCTGGTAATGAATTATCCTGTTTGTTGTGGACCAACTGAATCCTGCCTTTTCTCTTGATTTCTCCATTGCAAGCTTTATGCCCTATTCTATTCATGGTACTACTACAATGTTCCCCCATTCATAACCTCTGTCATTACCATGTCTGCCTTGGTCACACTGAGGATGACTTGGATGTGTATCTATCCCCCGCCCCCCCACTCAGTGGATGACTGTAGGGGCTGATCTTCTTGCCTGACCCAGTGTCCCAACCCCCTCCCCGAATGCCATTTTTCATTAGCTGAGGACAAAGCTGCACTGTCAATCAAACAGATAGCCTCCCTGGAAGGAGGTACCCCTCTTCTTCAGTCAGGGGTGTGCAAGGGGTTACCTTTCCTTGCTAGAGCCAAACACATCTCAAGGCCCATATGTAGCTTCCAAACTTCTCAATGCCATATAGAGAAAATATACACATGCTGGCTCAGCGAATCCAGTCAGCCTAATGTCTAAACTGGGTGTTGGTAACACTTGAGGTACCCTCAGGGAGCAGGCAAGAACAAGAAGGAGAGAAAGGAGCTCAGTGCACACATCCTCCCTGCGGGAAGCCACCACCCCTCAGCTGCTGCTGGTTGTTGGCCTTGAACGGAAGAGTGGGGCAGATACAATGTTTTCAGGCAGTCTCAATTTTCAAATAAAGCCAGAAACCCAGACTTCTCTGTAAAAATCTCCAGATTTTTAAATGTTGGCAACAAATTCCAAACATTTTTAAACACAGTGGTCAATACGCCAAACACTTCTTTTAGCCACGTCCAATCTACAGGCTGCCAGTTATGGAGATGAGTCCCCCAAAAGGTCAGGCAACCTGAGTAATCATTTCCATCTCAGTATATGCAAAGGACCAACAAATAATGAGCACCTACCATGTGCCAGGCACCATGCTAACTGCTTTCCATGAGTCATCTCATTTTGAACCTCATTACAAATTGACTGTCATATCGTTACCCAGGTTGAAGAGATAAACAAAGACGCTTCGGAAAGTTCAGACCTTGTCTAAGTTTTGATAGTCAGGCCGGGGCAGGGTTCGAACTTGAGTCTGCATGACTTTAAACCCTACCTACTTCCCACTGGCCCACAGGATCCACCTAGAAACAATTGTAGAATAAAGCAGACCTTGCAGGAAGGGCTTACTGTGCCCTGGGGAAACAGCTGAGGTGGCATACGGATGTCTTTTTTATTTGTTGGGTACACAGTACCAAGCCTGCTGGTTGGGGCTCAGTGGTTTAACGCGGTCACCCAAATAGGGACAAGTTAACAGTGTATTTGATCACGTTTCAAATTTTTGATTCAGCCCTTCAGTGTGGTGATTGCTGGCTGGCATGCTTCTGGCCAGAGGAGGTCAGACATCTGGCCCCTAACTAGATTTGCAAGCGAAATCACTCTTAATAATAACAATAGCAACAACAACAATAATAATTTTTAAAGAGGCAAACCAGAAAAATCTTTTTAGAAGCCTTTACTCAATGACACTTCCTTACAGCTCAAGGTTTCACATTTAACAAGTTGATTTCAATCTTCTTATTTCAACATCAAAGAAAGAAAAAAGGTTCAACATCAAATGGATCAGAAATGAAGTATTTTACAAAAAAATTCCAGTAACCTCATGCAGCACTCTTTCCTAATTACATGAACTTAAGTTTCCATATTCCTTAATGCTTACTTTTGGCAAAAATTAAAGCAAAAGCAACTGAATCCAAAATGAGTGCACAAGCCAGCTGCGACTTGTATTTGCCTTAATTTGACTTGACAATAGAGCGATTGTGAAGGATATAGCTTCCTCCCAAATCTTCCACCTCCACCCTCTCACTCTAACCACTTTCGAGAACAAACCTCCGGTTATTTATATAGAGTTGCACAACTACAAGAGTGTTCAACCGTGTATCAATCCACTACCTATTTGCAACTCCAAGTGCAAAAAAAAAAAAAAAAAAATTGAGAAAACATCTATCCGTGAGTATATTATAAACTCAAAGGGCAATTTTATTATTTAAAAAAAAAAATAGCCTGGAATTGCGTGCGGCTACATTCCCAAATGCTTTATGTAACAGGAGTGGCTTACTGGAACTGCCTAGGTGACACGTGCCACACAGCAGACAAAGTATTCACTAAAGGTCCATAGGAACCGCCGCCCTCTGCGAAAGGCATGGCTAGTAGGAGAGGGAAGTTCTTACAAAGAACTTCCTTATACCACGTGAGAAGCCCAGGTGAGAGACAACCAAAGAAACCAGCTGGGCATCCCACTCTGCACCTTCTACTCCCTCCCTCTGGAACATCCTTGGCCAATATCACCTTCATCGCCTCCGGGTTTCTGTTTCCATGTCACCTCTTCCACAAGGCCCAACCTGACCCAAGAGCACACTTAATGCCAACCCTCCACTCCCAAACTCCCGACCCCATTACCTTCACACTTTATCACAGCACTCAGCACCACCTCACATTCTGTCTAACAACTCATAGATTATATCCTAGTTATGCCCCCAGGAGAATGGCGTGTCTATGAGGGCCGGACCTTGGCCTGTTTTTGTTCACTGTCAAGTCCCCAGTACCATACTTCATAAAACAGATATATATATATATATATATACATTTTTTTTTTTTTTTTTTTTTTTTTTGCGGTACGCGGGCCTCTCACTGTTGTGGCCTCTCCCGCTGCGGAGCACAGGGTCCGGACGCGCAGGCTCAGCGGCCATGGCTCACGGGCCCAGCCGCTCCGCGGCATGTGGGATCCTCCCGGACTGGGGCACGAACCCGTGTCCCCTGCATCAGCAGGCGGACTCTCAATCACTGCGCCACCAGGGAAGCCCTAAAACAGATATATTTTTAAATAAAATAATATACAAGTGATAGTTCATTAACAATCGCGCCCATTAGAACGTAAGTGCCTCAAAAGTAGGTCTCCTGTGTGTCTCAGTACCTACAACAATGCGTGACAAACAGGAACCAGTGCCTGAATCAGTGGGTCAGTGAAGGCCACTCCCTGGGTTACTGGGCAGCTGAGCCAATTCCACCGGCCAGGCTGCCATATTCTTCCAAGTTCAGGCAAGTCTCCGGTGGACCTTCAAGATCCCTTTCTCCTTTTTTGGATCCTTGGAGGTGGATTCTGTGCCTAGTTAACCTTATCTTTTACGTGCTAATTTTATTTTAACTCTTAAAAGGGCACCGGTGAAGGGAAAAAGACTCATTCCAGTGGCCTCATGAGATTGCATGTTGTTGGAGAGGAATACATTCATGGGAACCCAGGAGAGACAATGACCAGGTCTCAGGTGGTTCAGAAAATTATGGGTCAAGACTGACAAGGAGTCTGTGAACCTCAAAGCAGGGGCTCCTAGGCCTTGCCCGGGCAGCCCTGGAAGCTCCCATTTTGCCACACTTATCATGTATTTCCTATTTTTCTCCTCATTTCTTGCAGACGACACCTTTGACACCAAGGATTCTTGGTCACTCTATGAAACAAGGACCAGCAAAGAGCGAGCAGTCCATGTCTATCCCTCCCCTAGCACGTCCTTCAGTCTCCATCGGCCAGTATGAAACCCTTCTAGTTGACAAAGGGCGGCACTGAGGAAATCTTGCCTCGCCGAGCGCAGCAGGCTCTACTACTGCTCAGAGTATTTGCTGCCCTTCCTTGTCCTGGTGATGTCAGACTCACTCATGTCACTCACTAGGGAAATGGACTGGGAGGGAGTGTGCCCCTTCTGAGCAGAAGATTAAGGACCATCACCTGGTTCTGCACCGTGTCTTTCCCTTCTCCCTTGAGACCAGCAACGTCCCAGGTGGTAGTGGGGCACTCCTTCAGCCTGGGTTCTGGAAGGCTGATGACCTGGAAGACAGCTGCTGCTGACCGCAGAGGAATACATCAGGAGAGCAGGAAACAGACCACTGTTGTTGTAAATTGCTGAGATTTTCAAAAGCTGTTACTGTAGCAGAGCTCAATCTGCGCAGAATGATAACGGCTTCATGGTAGTAACTAATTTCCTCACACTCCAATCCCTTCTTAACACGTGTGAATAAGGTCCCGTTCATGCCGTAACAGTAACCAAAGTTTCCTCTTTCTACGTGGAATGGAGACTAACCAGAGCATCGGTAACGCAAGCACCCGGTAACAGCAACGGCCAACAGAGCCCACCTATCTGTGCCCCCAGCCCTACTCCTGATGCTTAAAATATGTTTGAAGTGAAAGCAAAAGCCCTCGGAAAAAATGCAAACAGACATACATCCACAGAACTGGCTTCCTGGGGAGAAGTTATCTTGTGAAAGTTTCACCTGACAATTCACATGGGCAGATGGTTCCCTACGGGTCCATAACTGGAGTAACTGCACGCTTAGTATCTACATTTCTACAACTGTCTACTGTTGTTACCTACGGTGTAGCCCTCACACCTAATGTGCACCTTGAAGGTGATTACAGAACAGTATTTACGGTGCACCCACATGTGTGGGACACAGCACAAACAAGCAAAGCAGACTCCAGCTATGCTGTGGAGTAACTCAGCTCAGGATTTAACTGCAGGGACAGGGAGAATTTACAAGGATATGAACTGGGGGTTTCTCCATAACTATATACTACGTAACATCACTATAAAAGGAAAAATGATATGATCTAGACAGACACCCTTAAATACACACAATTTGATAAATGTGACTGAGAAATAAAAGCTAGAAGGTTTTTTTTGATGCTCATTTGACTTTAAAAAAACCCATGAAAGTACTGTAATTTCTTTCTCTGGGTCACTTTTGCTCATGGTAACCAATACAAATGTCTGTGGCACTGCACTCCCCAGTAAGTCATTTCTGACGTCACGGCATTTACTATCTCTAGTGACTCGCAGGCACCAGGCGTGTACCCCAGAGATGTTTAAAGTTTCATTAAATCGGACTGATTAATAAACTCTCAAGATTCAGCACTCCCTATTAAATTCTCCTGGAGTCCTTTCTGCTTGCCTGCAGGCTGGGGGTCCAGAGCCGCTCTGACAATGCAGGCATCGCTGCTGCCTGGGAGGACACTCCGAGGATATGGTTTGCCAGCATGACAGATATGTGTGTGTCATTCAGGATCATCTGCCACGCCCACTGAAAAAATACTCAGACACATCTGAAACCTTTGCGCCTTCGCAAAGATTTCCAGCTGCTTCTAATCCTGAGCACTGAGCACTTATTTTAAGAGACAAAGGTTTCTTTAAGCCAATATCCATAATTTAGAGACTGGAAGGAGGGTCTGTGTCTAGAATGCCACACATGTTCTTCAGCTGTCCCTGTCCTTAAATCCCCCACGACGGCAGGTCTCTACACAAGGAATACATGTTTTCCACACTCAGGAACCACTGCATCAGAGGCCAGAAAGGGGATGCACCCACAGGGGGAATACGGCCATGTGGCCCTACTTCTGCTGGGTGGCAGGGATAAACGACATGGGGGTCTTGATCGCTCCAGGAAACATCTTACGCTTACAGAGAATTTCTCCTATATATGACAAGAGTCATTTTCATTGCACAGCATCCCAGGGCCATTGGAGAAGCCTCCCATTGTTGGTGCTAAGACTGGCGACTACATCTGAGAATCCAAGGTGCAGTTACCCCCCCCCCCGTTAGTCCTCAAGCACAGAGCAAGAGCCCAGGCTGCCAGCGCTCACTGACACTGACCATTCTCACAGCTCACTATTCCTTTCGGCCTCTCCTGCAGTTAACTGAGGTCACGTTCTGGCCAAGAGAAGGTGAGCAGAAGCCATGAGCATCACTTCTGAGTCTGACCCAGATTCACCGCCCCTGCCGGTTCCTCACTCACTTTCCGAGTGGAGAGATTCAGGAGTCCTGTAGAAGGTGGGGCTGCAAGATGGGACAAGCTGGGTTCCTAAACTGCTGCGAAGAACAGAGGTCAAAGCCCCTGCCAAACTGCATCTGGTGCTTGACTCGAATACGTAATAAATATTTATTGTGCTGAGCCTCTGAAGTTTTGGGGTCATTTGTTCCAACAGTCATCTACTCTAATACAGTGATAAATTTGCTTTAATTGGCCAGATGGCTTAAACCTATAATGCTGAACTGTGTAATACTTGGAAATGTGTTGATACTTGGCATCAACAAACCTTAGGCGATAGTCTCGACTCTCCATCTTTTAGAGAGCACTACAGAATCTGGACAGTACGAGTCAAAGGATGGCCAGTAAGCCCCAACTATTACCTGCTCTAAGAGACGACAGGAGGCCTTTCTTTCACGTTCTCCTTGTGTAGAGACCTGCCACCATGGGGGGATTTAAGGAGAGGGGCAGCTGCAGAACACATGTGGCATTCCAGACACGGGACCCCCCTTCCAGTCCCTAAATGACGGCTATTGGTTTAAAGAAACTTTGTCTTTTAAATTGTGTTCAACATCAGCACCCAATTCACTGTTCTAACGGGGGCTTCTGGATCAAAATGACTTCCTGATGCTCCCAAAAAACTCAAGGGAACGTGGTCACGGAACCCATGGGGCATGCTGACAACTGAAAATGCATCAACTGTGTTCAGCTGTCCCAGGCCTGGGCCGTCACCTGAAGATCTAGGACTCGCAGAGATGCGTCCCACTTTCATTTTCCACCTTCATTTAACACTTCAGACTTCCAGGAGTCTTGCATCTGTTTTCCAGCGGCCACAAAAGACGCCCTCTAATTGCTTCTGGATGAAAAGCAGAGACTCTTAATTTCCTTGCACAGAATATGCACGTATTACACACACTCCTGGCACAGTGCGGGGTGTCTCCTTCTCTGTAAGTACTGTGCTTCGTCTCAGTGGCAAAGAAGAACTTCTCAAATCAACATACTACTCCTAAGAGAGGCAATCTAGTTTTCTGAAGGTCTTCAAAATGAGCTGTAGCCAGGACTCCAGGGACTCCAATTACACATATTTACCTGATGTACTTTTATAGGAAACATAATTCAAAAATTGCAGTCTGTCTTTTACACTGCGTACTATTCATTTAAAAAATGTCCTTATGACGTCGAGCCCTTTCTTCTGTGGTTTCTCGACGCTCCCACTCATTTGGAGTACTTTCCTGGTCTTTCCTTATGTGAGACAATGCAGTTACTCTTCAGCAATATGAAGCACTTAAGGGTTTTGCAAGCCTTGTTTTGCATCCATTTTTCTCCCACACAGAACATGTGATTTTTCATCTGGTTTTAATCTTATACAATGAGGTACGTAAAGGCAAACTCCAAGACCTGGTAATTAAGTCCTCACGGCAGCCCAACAGATGCACATGAGATGTCTGCTAACCGTCGTGGTGAAGGGCTCCCCGTGTTTCTTCCAATCTCTCGAAAGTTCCTTATCTTGTTGCTTCCACAAAGACACAAAAGGGCCAAACTGTTCCCTTGTAACAAAGCATATTCCCAAAGAAGTGCTGTTTTTATAAAATACCTGCATATTTTGACAACAACTGTAGACAGCTTTTCCCCCCACCCAGCCCCCATGGGAACACCACCCCAAATCTGTCCCATTCTTCAAGGCTGACAACAGACTTGTGTTTGTCCCAGGGTCACTAACTTTATCATATTTACTGAAAGAAAACATAAGGTGATTATTCCTCAGAGGAGGCATTCCCCTCACATTTGGGTCCTTAAAACGGTTTTCACATTACAAGTCATTCTCTTACTTACTTAGTTTTGAACCACCAAACAACGTTCAGGGAAGCTATGTTAGCATGAAACGTTTTCAGTGGAAGAAACTTTGGGATGTCTGTGGAGTCACTGGAGGGGATCAGTTAAAAATGGGGTTGTAATGGGTTAACAATGGCCACAAATTCTCTGCTGCTACTCTCGCCAAGAGGTGGGACTCTACTTCCTCACTTCAAACCTGGGCGGGCCCTCGGACTAATTCTGGCCAATGGCATGCAGGAGAGATGGCACTGGGTGACTTCCGAGTGAGGTTTCAAGGACCTCTTGACTTCTACTCTTCCCTTTTGATGCTCCGAGTCAAACATACCAAGAGCCCACATTAGCCTCCCGGAGCAGGAAAACCTACTTTGAGAGAGGGGCCCAACCAATATCCAGCACCAATAGCTAAACACATGGTTGCGACCATCTTAGACATATGAGACCCAGCTGTCACATGAGTGAACCCAAGTGAGACCAGTGCAAGCAGAGCCCACTTGATTTCAAGAATCATGAGGAATTATAAATCATCGTTCTAACAGCAAACCTGGAGATGGTCTGACACATAGCAAAAGATAACTGAAATCGAAGGGAAAAAATTGACAGAGACATATTATTTATTCCTGATGGGTATTATCTATATAATTCCAAGTGTCAGACACCACTGGAAAGAAGGCTTTTAGAGATTAATTTGAAAGCGATCAGTGAGGGGTTAACTGTGGAGAGCACAAATATACGTTTATGGGATGATGGGAAAATACGTTGAAAGGCTGCATGAGGATGAGGATTTATGGCTCGGATGAAACTTCCTGTGACATATATGACAGAAGAAGTGCTGGGCCTCTAATAAAAGTATGGTGTGCACTGAAAAACTGCTGGATTAAACAAGCAAGTGAAGTTTTAATAAAACTGTTTTTTTGAAATACGACAGTAAAAAGGCAGTGTTTCTAATTTAGCACATTATTTTTATGTGATTTACCTCAAAACCTAAATATGTACAGCAGAAAAAAATTATATTATTAGTTAACATTTGACTACTTTATCTGCATCTATCCAAGTTTATATTTTGGTGTCGGCCCCTTCCAAAACAAAACACGTTTTTGAATGTTCTCATGGGGGAAGTGAGGGAATCGTCCTGTATTGGGGCAAATATGGTATTTTTGAAAATGATAAAGCACAAAAGTATAATAAATGACTGGAGATTACAATTTGACAAAACTTACTCTAAGGAGGTACAAAAGCTCTATTTGTTTTCTGGAAACAATTACATTACCGACTGAGATGCCTGGGTATCCGATTCTTCAAACAGACCTTACCATTACAAGTGATAAAGGGAATGAACTAGTTTATCCTAATGTACACGAAAACTTCTTGAGAAGCAAAGAGGTTCTGGGAGCTTTTTAACTCCATTTATGGAGGTAATGACGAATGGGAGTTGAATGTTAGCAGCAAGTATTGCCTAACCTCATGAAAATATGTTCTAAATGGCTTTCCAGTCATCTAAATATGACTCACCTGTGCTATACATAGATTTAAAACCCTACTAAGAAGCTCTAAAAATATTTTTCTTCTAACTATCAAAGCCACACATGTTCACTGTAGAAGAGCAAGATATAATATCTCATCATCTCGCCATTCCAAACTGGCCAAGTTAGCTAATACTTCCGGAACATTCACTGCAGGCCAGACAGTGGTCTAAATTCTTTACATATATTAATTCAGTTAATCCACCTAAGCCTCTGAGTCACGTACCAGAACTATCCCCGTTTTACAAATGAGGAAACTGAGGCAGAGAGAGATGTGAAGTGACTTCAGTTACATGGTCTGATAGCCAGGAAAAGGAACATCTAGATGTTTGGGCTCAAGACTCAGGCTCTGAATCACCAGATACGCTGCTGCCACGGGGCTGTCATTCTACTACTTCCTTTCAGTCTTTTTTCTACATTATGTCTATGATGTACACATACTGGACTTATATTGAGGTTGCTGTTGTTGTTGAGACACCCAATAACCATCAAGCAGAATCTTACCTTTGCCACAAAATCTTTCCAGCTGTCTCCAAACCCACACTAATGTCTCCTAAGTGGCTAATTCACCTATTTCAAATATTTAGCATTTTACACTGTGGTGTTTAGTTCAGTGTGTTCCACAGGTCACTGAGCGCAGGAACCATATTTTATCCTCATCTCCCAACTCTCTGGTACTGTCTAAAATTTTGTAAATGCTGGAAACATCTCGGTGCCTGACATCTTGCCACCAGAGAGGTATCCGAGAAGAGTAGTATTTGAGTAACTGATTTTCAAAAACCCTTTGGAACTATTCTAGACCCTAAACTACTAATGAAAGAGATGTCATCAGAAACGAATGTTCTGGGGAACACGAAGGCAAGATAAGAATAATCTGCAGTTTCTCCGGATCGGGAACTATTAACAATGGGGTCAGTGTTGGAACAGGTGTCCAAAGTTTTATAAATGACCTGGGGAAATAAGTATACAATAAAATTCTCACTTTGATAGCATTATTAAATAATTACAGAGAAGTGCAAAGCCAAAGAGAAATCAGTAAAATTATTGTACAGGTCTCCCTGGAAGAGCAGACAGCAGGGTGGTCAGTAGTGTCGGGGCAGGAACACGCTGGTGGATTTGTGTTGCTAAGAGCAAAAGCCCTGCCATCATGTCATCACACCGCCTGGGTTTCAATGTCAGTGCAAACACACCTTTATCAGTGGGTCTTCAGCAACCAATTTTTCTAGCAGATCTATAAGTTAAATGTAAACAAATCTTTCCTTAGATCAAAACACAATAAAGGGCATTCTAAGACCTCATTGCTGATGATCACTGCATGAAAACACACAAACACACTAACTTCACACAGCTATGCGGAATGTCATCACAATTGGTACTTCATGAACCCCAAGCACTCATGTGAGTTTCAAAACAAAACTGAAGTCACACAGAAAAAATGATGCCTTCCTGCTGTGTCCTACCAGTGTTTGGCACTTTTGGCCACACCGAGTTCTATTCTGGGATTCGTATTTTACCTGTATAAATGCAAATATGCCCAGTTCACATTCATGGACAGCTTTAAGAAGGTAAAGATGCTGTCCAGAAAGAATCCCCAAGGGCTCAGACCTGCTTTCTCTCTCCAGGCATCTCTAGCAGCGGTGTGCCAGGACAAACAGCATATCCAGAGCAGAGAGGACCAGGCATCCGATTTCAGCAGGGAGGCAAGTGCAGAGCCCTGCACCTGGGAGGCCAGCGCTCAGCCCGTGGCATCTCCCAGGAGCCCTCCTCAGAACCGGAAGGGCAATTTCTGCAGTGAGATGGGGCAGCACAGCGAGAGGAGGGAGTTCCTTCTTACACAAACCAGGCAAAATTGAATCTTGCATTGAAAAGAAAAAGGGCATTTCATCCAGCCTTTAAATTTATTCTTGCAAGTTTACAAATGCTATTTGGCTCTAGATAGATGGATAGATAGACAGATGGATGAAAGAAAGAAAAAAGGAAGGAAGGAAGGAAGGAAGGAAGGAAGGAAGGAAGGAAGGAAAGAAAGAAAGAAAGAAGGAAAGAAAGAAAGAAAGAAAAAGAAAGAAAGGATACACACACACACATATATATTTTCCGTCCTAACGTAAACTTAAAAATGAAGGCATTTCTGACAGACAAAAGATTCAGTCTTTCCTTCAGGCTTTTCATTTCTTCCACAGTTATTTCCAGGGAAAGTTCTCAAGGCAGCTGGCAACGACGGACGCCACAGGCGTATTTCCTAAAAGCAGACCAACTATTTAACTGAGAAATGAAGTTCACTGTAGGAACGGGTTCAGCACAGTCAATCCTTGGGGCTATGACACAGGATATCTCATGCTTTCACATCTGAAACAGACTCCGAAGACTGACTGCAGACCAACACGCACACAGCAAGGAAAGAGAACTCCCCTGGCCTAACTCAGATTCAGCACTTTTAGTTGTTATTATCAAAATAAATACCTTTTCATTATAAAAAAAATTAAACACTAAAACACGCATAATGAACTCGTTAAAGTTCCCTACGCTCACCCAACTCGACCGCCAACCAGCAGTCAACCGTGTGCTTCTCCAAACTGCTGTTCTGCCCCTACGTGTTATTATTTTACACAGATGAGACAATTATGTTTTAAAACTTGCCCTTTTTACTGCATCTGAAACTGTTATGCATATCTGAACTGTAAAGCAAACTGTGAAGAAAAACTCTCAAAGGCACCGTTCCTTCATTGTGCCACAATATTCTGTTTTACTGAAATTTTGCCACTGACTGTCTTGAATCTCCACCATCTGGACTTTTTCCTGAAACAACCAAGTCAAGGAGATGCCTTGGCATTTAGAAAAAGCCTAAGGAAACATGCTGTATCATCAGGTAGTTGGTTTTATTTTGAGAAGGAGGGAACTGTGTGTTGGAGTTACTGTCAGTAACGTTTTCTGGGGAGCTTATTATGAGCCGGCATCAACCTGTGGCCTGTTTCCTTACAGATTTCAGAATGTGCATGAGATCTGATATGAAAACTGAACCCGATTCTGTAACCTTTTCATCGAAATTTCCACAGCTGCTTTCCTCATTTCCAAGTACTCGCACACATATCTACAAAATATCAACAACCAAACAACAGAAACAACTTGCAAGGGAAACAAAATGAAAGAAAGAACATCCACTTAGGTTATTCTGTTCATTTCCCAGCATGCCTTCCCACACTGGCGTTTAATAACAAGTAAAAAGCCAACCGCTAACTTTCACTGAGCCCAACTAGCACCTGTGTCTCGTGCCAGGGCATAAGTGGGGGCAGGTATGCCAGAGCCCGCCCAGGGATGATGGTCCCCAACATACAGCATCTTCATCTATTATGCTTTATGTCCGGTGCCTTTGGAACCCCTTTCAGTAACGCCGTAAGAGGTGGTGAGGAAGGCACCTTCTTCCTCCGTAAGGTCACAATCTGAGAATCTGAGTTTAAGAAACCCTTTGGAGAAGGGCAGATCGCCCTGTGAAAAATCCTGTCAGCTACTGCTGCAAAGGTTACGAATACCAAGTTTTGATAAAACATTATATCACTTTAGCTATCTACAGAAAAAAACACAAAATGGACCAAAGTTTAGACTGCTCAGAAATGCCTGAGTCCCTGGGACATACACAGCAATTCTGCTTGCATTTAAGTACTTAAAAGAGGAAGGAAGTGTAGTGGACCAAGCCAGAAGGAATTACCGATATTCACCCATTTTGACCTACAACAAAAGGACATTGCACATGGCTCGCCCTAGCAGTTCTAGTCCTTGAGACATTCTCAACTAGAAATGACTCAAACATGCAGGCAAAAATCCCCAGATCTCTAAACTTCTTGGCAACAGCAACATTTTGATAAAAATGCTTTTTCCTCAAAGCCTTAGATTCTAACGTCGGGGTTTGGCCGCGTGCAATGGCAGAGTTCTTTTACACATGGTAGTGGAAGGGCTGACGGGAGTTAGCTACAGGGTGAGTCGGGAGGAAAGTCACCACTTATTGAAAATATGTATTAAAATTTGTATTTAAACAAAAGACAAGTGAGCAGGGACTTATTCGCCTTACTTAAGAAATATCTGATATAAGAAATAGTGCATTTTAAATGCTAATTTCCAAAAACTGTTCAAAACACAATTCAACTTGCAAATATTGAATTCAAATTCACCTATAGCGAGGCCTGAGGTACAACTGCCACTGAGGGGCTGTGCACACAATTTAGGCTAATATGATTAAGGAGTAGTATATCACATTGGGATTGATCACTCTGAATCAAATTCATCAGTCCTATTTACATGAGATGAGGCTGGTGCAATGAAAACCAAAACTTCCGTGGGCCTGGGAAGAGTGAGAAATTCCCACTGCTATTCAAACTGGAAATTAACCAGCTGGTAGGTTACCAGTTCTGACGCTTGACCTTGACTTGCTTAATGACTTTCAGTTCAGGGAAAGTCATCACTTTTTGAACAAAACCAAAGGTCCAGGCTCACCACCTGGCTCTGCCACTCCCCATGTGACCGCTGGGATGGAAGCTCCGTCCACAAGCACAGAAGTTGTGTGAGGGCAGGGACCGCTTTTGTCTGGACGCTGCTTCCCCAGCACCTAGAATAAGACCACACCCAGGGAAGGCACTTCCACCTGTTGCATAAATGAGCAAATCGGTGAATGGATCACACCAGGCAAAATTCACTGGATGAACGTCAACTATTATTTCTCCACCTGGAATGACAGTACTGAGAGACCCGGGGGAATTACACAGACTGTGTGTATAGCATTGGTTTATCTGTAAACCTCAGATAAACAAATAGATTGTGTGCAGAGTATTTGTTTATCTTCCAAACCTTTTATGTCTGGAAAGTAAGGACCCGTTGGAAGCAGCACAGAATGAAGAAAATCTCACCTGCGCTCATGCAGCCAGTGGTCCTCAGTATGTAGCAAATTTCAAGCCACTTGAAGGTACTGTGGCAATGGACTGACAGCTATCTGTCCTCAGATCACAAAAGTACTGGCTTATTCACTTTGAGAAATAACTAACCAAATAAACCCAGCACACTCAGGCCAGGTCCTTTCACCAGTGAGGAAAGAGCTTCAACACAAGCATCTCTGGTAAAGGTTTTCCCTGCTATGGGATTTCAGGTGAAGCTCAGATTTCAAGGTTTCACAAGCGTTAACTCAGACTCCTTACCAACTCGCCTAAACATTTTACAATTGCTGTTAAGTATTCTTAAAGTTCTGCTAAGAACGGTTCCCCCACTTACACAAAACGTATACATATAATATTTAATTATATTGCCTTCGTGTTGCAACTAAGCATGGACTTTATCAAATTCTTCATACTGGAAGATAAAGAGTGCTTCTGCAGATAAATATCTTTGGAGTCCATGTAATTTATGAATAAGTGGATGGCTGTTATCACAGTGTTACGCGTCCACATGCAGAAATAAACACACTGCAAAGAGCCTGAGTTCTGCAGCTGGGAGGAGGGGCAAGAACATTCAGGCCCAGCTCTGCTCCCCACTCCCCGCCTCTGCATTTCCACGTGCCCAGCTTCTGGCCCCCGAGAGGCCCAGCGCCATCCTGACAGAGGAGGAGAAACAAGCCGAGACGTGCAAAGACAAGGGCAGAATTCCTTCCACCCCACTCATGCCAACAGCCCAAGCGAGGAATCCTAAGCTCTGGAATGGCTTTCCATTAATTCATCATCCTTAGGATGGAGGAGGAAAATCCACCCCCCCGCCTCACTAACCCACCTCTAGAAACAGGTTGACTCATTTCATGTCTGTGGTTTGACAGACTAGAAGCTCTGGAGTCTTCGTGGCAGTAGGTAGTTTTTTTCCTTAAAGCTTATAAGCCTTTCTTGATGAAGAAAAATGAAGAAAGACACAACACTCCAAAATGTCATAAAATGATGACCACGCTACCCCGAAGCCCTGTTTACAGTTGTGGGTGCTTCAGCCACCATCCCAGCAAAAAGACACAAGTCACGGGTGCAAAGTAAACAGCTTGGTAAGAACCTGTGGCCGCGACAGTCTGAGAGCGAGAACTTAGGGAGCGGTGAGTGGACAGAGGTGGGGATGGCTGCAGAAATGCACTCTGAGCTCTGCGCCCGGCAGAGGCTCTCAGCTCCCCGGCCAGAGGGAAGAGGCTTGGCTGCAAAACCACTGTGTGGAGGCAACTGGCTGCCTGCTCCCAGGGGAGCAGAGGGGAGCTCCAACTCACTGCCATTTGGGGTGTAAGTGGCATGAGGGCTGCTTCCCTGGCACCCTAAGAAGGGGGCAGAGAGTCTTCTCTGTTGTTGCTGAAGTTGTGAGTCCACTGAAGTGTAGCGAATAAAACCCTGAAGCTTGGTTTTATTTATTCTTGGCAAGTCCCGACTTCCTGGTTCTAAGGGAATGGAGGAGGGGTGCGGGGGGTGGGGGGCGGCGGTTAAAAGTCTCATAAAAAGGCTCCAAATGCTTCTTGGACACCGAAGAGCTCTTACAAAACTACATTTTGATGAGCTACATGTAAATGAATCAAAAGCATATGGATCTCATTTCCTTCATAATACACAGGGGTTTAGGAACCTAGAGGTAGGGGAGGACTTCGCGAGATGAGCCCGGGCTCTGGCGAAAACGTTAAAGGGCAGAGGGAGCTTCAGCCATTAGCTAAACCTGAATTAAGACGAAGACGACACCCACACCCACCCCCTCCTCTACGGGCCTTTGGGATCCACCAGCCAACTTTAAATGCTAGAGAGAAGCAGGACCCCAGAGCGACAAGCACGGGGGTCTGACGCTTTCTCTGATGAAGAAGCTGGGTGAGTTGGAAGTGCTCTGCAACCAGCTGAAAAATACTGGATATTCTGGGGGCTGCTGGGAATCACGAAGCAGAGAGTGGGAGGTCTTATGTCCCTAGGATTCCACTAAAGGGAATGGGGGCAGCACTTCCGTGAGAGGTGTCTCACCGAGGTACCACAGCAAAGAGGGAATCCTGCTTTTGAACACTCACCGACTGGAGATTCTTCGAAGCACCACCTCTCGGAGGCTTGACTATCCCACCGAGAGCTTGGTCGGTCCCCTGAAGTCCCCGGGATGCAGGCAGGGGAGGGGCGGGCAGGCAGGAAGGCATCCACACTATATATAGCAGTGCTTTCGGCCTCAGCCTTTCACACATGCGTTTTATTAAGCTAATGAATTATGAGAGGGTAATAAAGAAGCGAGGAGTAAATGAGGTTTCTGGAGTGAGGGTCAATCACTCAACACCTGGTTTGGCTAAAACTTAAACGGACTGCTTTAATTTTACCTGTCAGAAAGCTAGAGGCACGTCCAAGTCGAGAAAAGCAATTCTTGCCAAAGAAGAAACAAACAAATAAAACAAAAAGCAGGGAAACAGATGCAGGTGAAAGAAGACCTACAGCGAAATGGCAAACAGGCAGATGGTACAAAAACAGTACCGAGAACTGAGGAGAAAGAATGTTCAAACAGCCGGAAGAGAGAGAAAATGGTACGGAAAGTGGCACCTGCCCCGCCACCAGGCAGGGAGCTGGCTGTCTGGGGAGAACGTCCAACATCCCCAGCACCATTTTTTTTGATCGGTCACATGCTTGCTGGCTTATCTCTTCTCGCCTCTGAACACAAGTACAATCACTTTCTGATAATAATCATGTTCAGCTTAATTACACAGAGGTTGCACTTGGACATTTCCTTCCTTAAAGCTGAAGTGATGCCATTATTTTTCATTTAATTGCAGAATAAGGGGTGCTCTGTTCGTGCAGTCCAGGAATCGCTAAGACAACAATGGTGAATAGCCATGGCCGTGCACAACTTCAATTTTCGTGATTACTATTAATTAAGGGTCTGTTAGAGGGATAGAATGGGCTCTTTTCTTCTCTATCAGCCAGCATAGGGACTTTCCCCAAGAGAAGCTGCACGGCAGGAAGGAAGCGTGAGTCAGGCTGCGCCATGGCTTGGGTTCAAAGCCCAAGCCCACAGGCCCAAGATGGACGCGGAACAGCCGCGTTTACAAGTTCGCTCTTCCATAAAGGTCACGGGAAGGTAAGTGGACGGTGAGGCAGGAAGCCACGCTCTAGGGGCGTGGCAGAGCTGGCAGCCTAGAACATCCAATGTTTCGTCATAGGTGTTTCACTTAAGGACTGAGGGAAGCGTTTGCAAAGGGAAATAGGAAAAGTCCTAAGAGTTGGAGAAAGAGAAATTTACGGAGTCCACGGAAATAAGAAATATACACGTCTAGTCACAGACCGTACATTCTGCAGCTAGAATGTTCTCTTTTGGGGGCCAAGGACCATGTTTTGTATTCATCTTTGCACTTCCATGCCATGTCTCATGTTCTCTAGAACATTAAAAGTGTTGCCATGTCATCTTTTCCCAAGCTACGTGTGTCAGGAAAGCTGCACAATCCGTGGGTAGTTTGCTAGCGTGAGCAATGATTCTACAGACCCCTGCAACGTTTTCTACTTAAAAAACAAAACGACAAAACTTCTCATCTGCCTTGAATCCAGTTCCTTTCAGATTCTGGGTCTCTAGTTGCCTGCTAGTGAGGATACTGGTTTAAAGAAAAAACTAATGGTCCAACTCGCCGAGGAAAAGAGAAATGTATTTTAATATTTGTGCCTAAAGTGGTTGTTCTACTAAAAGCAATGCCGGTTATTTGTATAGGCATCTTTTTCTTTTAAAAAAATAGAATCATATAAAGCTATTGGAAAGATCTCTCTAGGCCAGAGGTCAAAGCAGGTTCCCAGAACGAGTAGCATCAGCATCACCTGGGAGCTTAGCAATGCAGAATCTGAGACCCCACCTCAGACCTACTGCACTAGGAATTCTGGAGGTGCAGCCTGGCGGTCTGTGTTTTCATTAGCCCTTCAGGAGATTCCGTGGCATGCTCAAGTTTCAGAATCACTGCTCCAGGGCACTAGTTCTCAATCCTGGCTGCGTATTATTAAAGCCTGGAGAGCTTTAAAAACTACCAATAGGGCTTCCCTGGTGGCACAGTGGCTGAGAGTCCGCCTGCCGATGCAGGGGACACGGGTTCGTGCCCCGGTCCGGGAAGATCCCACGTGCCGCAGAGCGACTGGGCCCGTGAGCCATGGCCGCTGAGCCTGCGTGTCCGGAGCCCGTGCTCTGCAATGGGAGAGGCCACAACAGCGAGAGGCCCGCGTACCGCAAAAAAAAAAAAAAAAAAAAAAACTACCAATACCTGGTCCCACCCAGATCAATTAACCAGAAATCTCTGAAGGTGGGACACGGGCTTCAGTCTTTCTTGAAAAACTCCCCAATTGATTTAGTGCACAGTCAAAATCAAAAACCACTGTTGTTGGTGAGTAGACCTGCTCTGTGCAGTTTCAAGGTAAATTTCACTGCGGCAGACATTTTAGTGACCCCCAAAGCAGCTTAATTATTGCAGATTAAGTACTACTTTCTAGAAATAAAGGGCTATTTATATACTGTGGCTGCGACCCAAAGAAGTCTTTCTCTAACAACAGGTTTGGGTATTAGAAAGAAATACAAGTGCCAGGGATCCAGGCAAGGAGAGGATGGACGAACGAATGTTCCAGAAAATAAATACTGATGAGAACCTACTGTATAGCACAGGGAACTCTACGCAATGCTCTGTGGTGACTTAAATGGGAAAGAAATCTAAAAAAGAGGGGATATTAGGTATACATACAACTGATTCATTTTGCTGTACAGCATTGTAAAGCAACTAACTATACTCCAATGAGAATTGATTTTAAAAATAAATAAATAATGCCGGCCTCTGGGCCCACATCAGAAATCAGATTTGTCGAGACAAGGGTCATACGGACAGTGATGCTGCAAGTGTCCCTGGCCTGCGGAAACAGAATGTTCTTTTTGATGTTTACAATGAGAGTACCAGAAAGAAAACTAGTTAAGGCTGAACAGTACAGAAAAGAGTTCTGGATGCTCTCAAGAAACCGTGGTTTATTTTTCTGATTCCGTCATCCTCCCAGTCGATGTTTAAAGTGATAAACGGTAAAGTCATTCACTTAAGTTCAAGTGAAAGGAGATGACATGAAGATGGAAGCCAGTCCGACATCACTGTGTGCGCAGGGTTTCCACCGGCTGCCGCTTCGGGAGAGACTGGTCCTGGCTCAGAGGCTCAGGCAATTGAGAGCAGACCCACCGCCAACCCCGACATCTCCTTACAGGCGGCAGCTGCCAATGTGCAGCATCTGAAACATGACTCACACTCATCACCACCCAGGAAGGCAGTGCTCTGGTCCGACTCAGTTTCCTCATCTGTAAACTGAGATGTTTACCTCACTTCCCCCTCCCTTGAAAGGAGATCATGCTTGGGAAGCCCTGCTCTACACAGTAAAGTTTTGATCTTCAAATTCTTTACAAATAGGTTCAAGTGTGTACTTCTGCAGAGCGGCTCCTTTCCCTCATTTCCCACTGTTGCTCTTTACCAATACCCCCCATATTGAATAGGCTACTCCAGTAAATATACTCTTTGTTCCTAGACTGCAAACTTGCCACTAGACGCTCTTCAGTTTAGGTTTCAGTATAGTTCATGTTCATCTCAGTGTGACAGTTCACAAGGAATAGAAACAGTAAAGCACTGTACCTGCAACACAGACTCTGAGGTCAGACCAACAGAGCCCCACACTGGCTGCTCCACTTACAAGCTGTGTAACCCTAGTAAGGATCATTTTGACTTAAGCCTCAGTTTCTGCATCTGTAAATGGGGATAGTAATATTACCCACTTGAGGGTTACCGTAAGGAATGAAGGAATCTGTTTTTCCTACCTGATTCTCAATCTAAGAAAACGCCTGTCTTAATTCCAGAAATAGTCTTTAAAAATGCATAGAGACAGCAAAGTCAGACACCAACTTTAGCGGAGGCTTTACATGTCTGGGGATGGAGGGGATGGGAACAACAAGAGCTGGAAATTGGTAGACATCTTCCACCACAGTATTTCCCCCTTAAAAAACTTTCAAGACTATGGTAAAATGTCAACAATTACTAGAATGCGCCCACATCAATGTTTTAGTCACTCTTTACAGAATTTGAGTATATTTAAATCTCGAGTATAATATCTTATGAAAAATAAATTTGTAGCTACATAAGGAAAAGTGTATGTGTTTTGAGAGACAGATACTGAAGTACACTTCAGTACAGAAAGTGAAAAAAGAAGAAAGGAGGGAGGGAGGGAAGAAGGAAGCAAAGAAGCAAATGTTGCAAAAATCATGATCTGTATTGAATGCAAGTAACGGTAACAGTTGTTCAATGTCCCTGGCTACACTTGAAACATACATAATTATTTTTCCTAAGTCTAATATTAGAAGCCTACAGATAAAATCCTGAAAGCGGTAAAGGAACATATTCACTGGGTGCTACAACCTTGAAGCAGCAGACTAATAATCCTTTTGTTATATGTTATTTCTTTTTCACAGCATCACAACGGCCGTTATGTACCAGGGAAGAACCTGAGGCCCAGAGAGCGTTAGTAACTCACTTAAGGCCAATCGCTGGGAGGCAACTGAGCTGAAATACCCCATCCATGTCTCACTGTGATGCCTGTGGCTGTCCAGGTCCCTTCACTGTCCCTCCTTCCTTGTGGACCGTCCCCTCCACTTCAGTTCAGGGACAACTTCTGTCTGCAAAGGGAAATACGCCAGCCCCCTGGAGCTTTCCAACTTCCTACTCAAGCCCCTTCTGTCCCCACAGTCACTCCTCTTCTCTGGACCTCGGTGTCCTTTCCTCAACATTTCCTCTTAGATTTCTTGAGGGAATTAAAGGAATAAATGTGTACATGTACACCTACAAAACTTAGCACAGTCCCTGGATATAGGAAGTGCTAAATAAACAATCACTGCTGTACTGGTGATTAGGTACTAGTTAGCCCAGTAACTGCTCACCACTCGAAAGTTTTTCCCCATGAAGTGTCTCAGTGACTAACTTTAATTGGAGAGTAATCGTATCTAGACAGGAAGTTTACTGAGGAATTCACATAACCATCTCATTTGTTCCTCATGGCCCTAGAAAATTAGGGTATTTTCTTCCCGAAGAAAAGCACGAACTATAAAAAGCAGATATTTCTGTTGTGTGTGAGTTTTGTGTGTGTGTGTGTGTGTGTGTGTGTGTGTGTGTGCGCCCATGATAGTTTTCAAAAGGACATTTCATTTTTTTATCAACTAGATTCTGTAGAAACTAAGAGAAAGATTATATGAAAAACTACTGCTAAGACATCACTATTTGTGTAATTCAGCAAATTCTAACCGGACTGATCTAGATGTCTGCCTATGGAATATGTGCCCAGAGAAAACAGGTGCCCCTGCCTGGGAGATGTATGATGGATAAACTGTTTGGAATTTGAAGATACTCAGATGTGGTATTTGGAAAACAGCTCTTCAGAATTAAGGTAAATGTTTCTATTCTTGGATAAACAGAGCACAGTCGTCCAGAGCAGAGTCGCCCAGCATGATGACTCATGAATTCTCAGCAATACAGCCCTCAGTAACAAGCAAGGTCTACTAACTGCCCACTGTGGGCTGGTTCTCCGGTGGCCAGATGACCTGAGGTGACCTGAGCTCCAATAATCTAAAGAGGCAAAACTAACATGTAAAGTAGAATAATTAAGGGCTAAGGCAGAGGCTACAGAGAGAGGAAAGCATTTTGAGAATGTAATTGGTAGTATAAAGATAATTAACGTTCTTTAAAACATTATCTCATTTATTCTTCATGACTGAAGTAAGAAGTATTACCCCCATTTTACAGATGAGGAAGCTAAAGGTCAGCAAAGCTAAGTATCCCAGAGCCAGTACTGGAACCCAGGCCCTCTGACTGCACAGTTCCCATCCTGAAGCTTTCCAGTAGATGCCTTCAGAACACAGAATGAGAACCGTCAATACAGGCTGCAATGGCTGGTCGGCCAAGGTGACACGGAGAAGACTGTCTTCAGCTCCGGCAGAGCGACGGTAGGATATGGATACATGAGAAGGGCACGGACAGAGGTGAGGAGAGATGCTGAAATACGCACGGCACGAGTATGACAAGGGTGCTTATCCTGGCCAGTGTCCGTACAAGGGGTATGAGGAAAACAAAAATGAGAAGGAATGGGGTTGGGGAGCAAGAAACCTACAACTGTACGCAAATGTCTCACTGGCAGCTGGTGATGCAAAGCAGAGGCAAATGAAGCCCAGAAACCTGGGCGGCACCAGCACAGAGCTACTATGTAGCTTTGACATGGAAGAAGAGAGGGCCAAAGTCTGGGTCTGAGTCATGGCCACCATTTAGGGCAGGAGGAAGAACTAGGGAAGAAGATTATGCATTTTAATGTATTTATATACCTATCAGGTTCTAGTTGGATCAAATCCCAGTTAGGAAACCTACTAGCTTTGTTACTTTGGTCAAATTAGAAAACTTCTCTGGGTTTCATTTTACTCAAATATAAAATGGTAATAATAAGAATACTTTTCTCATAGGATTGTGGCGAGGATTAAAACACACACACACACACGCACACACTCCAATGATAAAACTAATGCTGGGCACACAGTAAGTACTTTCTAAGTGTCTGCTTGTTGTTGTTACTGCTGTCATCGTCATCATCATCATTGTTCACATAAGTATGGTCTACAGCACTGTGTGTAGTAGGGAACAATTAGAAACAATCCTAATGAGAGAAATGGCTATCCCATGGAATACCGTGTGGTAGTTTAAAAAGTCTGAGTATAGTTCTATATATCCCAACCTGGAAAGGCCTTCAAGATATAAAGTAACAGAAATACATAAGCTAGCTTCCAGAATTCTCATCCATATTCACTAATTCTGACAAAGGCAGTGATGATGATGTCTGTCATACAAACATCTCAGTCATTTCTCAGTAGAACGAGTCTTTGCAGACCCCTACATGGAAGGGAGAGCAGTTTTCTCTACTGATGTATTTAGCAGGGCCGAGCACGTTGGGAGGACTGAGCCAGAGTCCTCAGTGGCAGGGAAAGAACCAGATTCCAAAAAGCCTAACTGGCTGCCGCCTGTCTTAATCACCAGACAACGCAGATAAGTTGCACAGGGGATAGAAAAATTAAACATGTCGGTTTTACTTTTTAGAGGCAATTAGGGATTTATGGCCAAAGTGTTGTAATTTTTTGGATCAGAGCCAGTCATTTTTTTTTCTCTCAAGGAAGATGATTGTGCCATAATCATCGACATCTTAAAGGAACATTTTAGAGCCACTACTTTGCTCCCCTAGAACGAGCACGAGTTACTAAAAACCGAGCCGTGTCCCCTGGGACAACAAAGCAAATTTTTGAGTACGAGCCCTTGGAGAAGCTCTCAGAAGAAGCACCTTTGTTCTCAGAGTGAACCAATAAAACAGAACAGCTGCAAGCGTTGTCGAAAGGCAGAGCCAGGCTCTGAATCCACAAACCCATGGGGAGAACCCTAACTTTCAGCGATTCCTACAGCCCAGGATGTTTAGAAACAGTTCAGTTCTCTTAAGTAATTCAAATTTTCCCACTGACATTTGTGTGAAAACAATTGTTCTCACACAATTGCCTTTCCTTATGAAAAGTAAGGGTTGTCTGCAGACTCCCTCCAGCATGACGACCTCCCATTCCACGTTACTTGAGTCTGAATCAATGCCACGTCTCAAAGTCCTAAACTTTGGGAAGATAAAACTGACAGAGATATACACAGTGAATTTACAGGGTAGGAGAAGGGGAAACTCTATGAAAAGAACAAAGTTCAGGATATGGAGAGGTGACAGGGAGAGGCCAATGGTAACCCGGGTCTCTACGTCTGAATTTAACGTAACTGTTGTGTCAAACGTATAAGTTAAAAAGAACAGGCTTAAACACAAGACTGTTTCTAGCTGAATCTACGTCTTTCTTCCATGATTTTATCCGTAACTAAATACATACATAAATTCAAACGAATACCAGTACTTAACACCAGCAGGGTGCTGTGCTAATCACGGAAGAGGGCAAAGCGACCCTGAAGACAATAATTACAAAATATGCTAAGGATTCAAAAGGGAACATTCCCGAAAATGCCCCCCCCCGCCCAATTTTCTTTCCCAAATCCACCACTGATTTGAGAAATTCTCTCGACTTTCAAAATCCTCATCTTAAAAAGAGCATAATTACTGCAAACTCTCTACTCTTGGAAATTTTTAGAATGGCTTAAACAGCAAGGAAATCTCAAGCAAAAATCATTCATAATCTGTATTTTTCACTTAAGAAAACAATTTGCATTAAAAGGTAAGACCTTGCCAAAAACAATTTCAGGCATTAATAATATAAAACTTACATAAAATAACATAGCATTATTTTATAATAATATAAAATTATATTAAAATGTAATAAAAATAATCTAAGGCACACTGTAATTGTCTTTTTCCTGTTGGCGAATGTACTACGTCACCAAAAAAGAGCTTTCGAAATTTACATGACTATTTTCATCACGAGATTTTAGATAGCTAAACTAACCAAAGAGAGGTAAAATAATATGTCAAAAAGTCTTTTTTTTGCTTTCAGTGAATATTTACCCAGGGCTTTCGGTGGACCAGGAATGCTGCCTGCTGCTGGGGATAAAACAGTGGACAAAATAGGGAGAGGAAGACATTAATCAAATAATCCTAATACATAATAACTACAAACTGTGCTTGGAGATGATTTCGTGCCAGGGATCAAAGGCAACCCTGAAGAAATGAGATCCCGAGTGGCTCTCCAAAGGACACCGAGGTCACACAGCAGCTTTGCGGAAGCAGCCCAGGAACTGGGGAAGCTTCTAGCCCTGAGGGTCTTCCCCACTCGTCCCTACGGAGGCTGCTGGGGGCAGTGATTCAAGTGCCATGCGCGGAATTCCACTGGGAGCCTGAGTGATGAGTAGCTGACAGAGCACTGCCTCCGCCCTCTCCCCTCCCCCTGGGACTCTGCCTCCGGTCTCCCTTCCCCTCCAAGTGCCTGGGGGACGGGGTTGCTCTCATCCTGCCCCTCCCATCTGAGTACCTGGGGCAGGGTTTATGATGGTGAGACACCGCAGCAGGGCTGGTACGGGGGAAGTAATAACGGGACCCCTGCACAGGACGGTGGAAGCCGGCTCCCCCTCTCCACCCATCCCCCCAGCTCCTTCCCAAGGAAAACATCCAGGGCCTGGGGTTTCTGAGCTCACAAACAGCCCAACGATGGGAAACCAGCTGCTTTGAAAAAGAAACAACACAAGTACTCTTTATTTTATACGACCTTTTCCATTTCCGGAAAAAAAAAAAAAGTAGCGTATTACAGACAACAGCTGCTTCAAGTTAATAAAATCTAAATTCTCTTTGCTTGAAAACTGATCACTAGTTGTAAGTTACGAAGCTGGATTTCTGGGATGATTGCTCATCTTGTGATGTAAGTCCTTCGTTCTTGTGGTTGTTAAAATCTTGAGTGTATGGTTATTCTTTATTCTTAATTTAGGTCAATAGTGACATTTAAAATCTAGAGCTTCAAATTAAAAACTATGCAAGCAAACTAGTGGGAGTAAATAAAAGTAATTACACATGTGGAATGAATCTCAGCATTTTAATCAATCTCTTTGGCTATCTTCTTCCATTTAATATTTAAATGTCATATCTTATGTCTAAAGATTAACATTACATTTCTGAAGAATATTTAAATATACGAGGGACTATGCTGTCACAATGATTGGAAAAGGCAGGCAATTTAATAAGGCTATAAAACACTGTTTCAAATCATTTAACTAACTCTATGAGCAGTGAGTTTTAGAACATAAATACCATCTAGTTCAACTTGTGTCTTACAAGGAGAGAAGCAAAAATAAGAAAATTCACGAAGTGGTTTAATTTCAACGGTTTTTTTCCTATGCATAAAAATCAAAGAGTAGAAGACACACCAAAATATTATCTCCAGTTGGTGGGCTCTCACTCTGTCACATATTTTTCCGTATGTTCTATAAAATGAAAATACATTACTTTCATAATTTGAAAAAAGTTTGTATCTTTAATATGTGCTTTTTGTCTTTAGGACTAATGAAATCAAGCACAGAAACTCTGTTTTCGAAAACAGCTCTCTGTAATGTACTTGCTATTTTTAAATCATAAAAATAAAATCCATGGCTAGCTGTCTACAGAGGAGCAAAGCTCCCTGGGCATGTGAAAACACAACCAACCAACCCCAGACCCTCCAGGAACATATCTGGAAAGCTAGCAGGCAAACAATTTTTTTTAAAAAAGTAAGTACTAAATATTAGTTTAAATGTCCTAATTTTTGCACAGTACGAGAGTTCTTTGTTAAGATACAAATATCACAGCATGGTTCAAAAGTATCATTATTTTGAACACTAAATTTTTTTGCTCTAACATCATAACCCTCCCCCTGCCAAAAATAATTATGATAAGCTTTCAATCAAAACAGAAAAGCAGGCAAAAATAAATGAGATGACTCATCCCTCACTGGCGTTTGCCAGGTCTGAGGCACACCCAGTGCCCAGGCCCAGAAGTGTGAACAGGCAAACTCTCCTTCCGACTCCTTTTCCCATCCGTCCAGCCTCCCTCCTGTTCAGGGGCTGTGACCCCAGGACTGATAAGGTGCGGTGAGAAGTAGGTGGCTCCAAACCTGAAAAGAGTCCATTCCAAGACCTCTCTCCGTGCAAATGGCAGGGAGGGGTGGGCTAACATTTTAATGACCTAAACACGCTGTGTCAGCTTCACATTAACCTCTTACGTCACGCCCTCTCGTGAGTCTTCGAGTTTCATCACTGCTCCCACAAGCCAGGAACACCTAAGAGCTGTACTGGGTGGCAGCGTCTGCAATAGGATTACAAAAGCTTCCAAGGAGACGGAACTGCCCTGCTTGGCAAGCTGCCAGATGCTCCAAGTTTGCCCAACAACTGATTACAGAGTCGACTATACACATGGCACCCGGCTTCGAATACAAGAGAAACGCTACAGTAGCATTGAAACAGCGGTCCTATCCTCAAGAAATGCCCAGGTGTACACCTAGCAATCAGGTCACCCCGGTAGCCTCAGTTTCCCGGGGGCTGTGCATGGCAGTTCTCTGGCTAATGTCTTTCAGTGGGTTTGGATTTATTACATTCTGCCTGGTTGGCAATGTCCTTCCCAACCTGATGGGCTAACTGAGAAAGAGTTACTCAAATCTGTGTTTCTTAAGAGTACAGTTGCAGCCCGGCAATGCGCTGAACTTTGTTTCCAGGGGAGGAGAAAATGGGAGCCCCTAATGATACTGGCATTAATAAGAGATTAGGTGATGGCATTAAATGGGGTCTAATCTATAAAATATGTTGACACAGGAATCCAAAAAAAAAAACCCTCAGAACTTGTCTAAGCTGTTCGTGTTAAGGAGAAACTCTCTGATGGGCGCTAACGCATCTTAAACCTCTCTCTCACCCACTTAATAATTTCCTTTTGCACAAGGGCTGCAGGCCTTAAACTTGGTGCCTTCAGCAGATCTGAAGACACTGTTTTCCCTGCACATTAAAGCACTTTCTAGTTACTGCATGTGGCAGTTTTCCACTCACGGTAAGGAGAGCATTGTTTCCTTTTCAAATAAATTCATTTTTGAAGAGTGTACTTAAATAAAAATATTAAATAGGTAACAGTATGGAGCGCAGAAGAACTGGCGGTGGTATCTGGTTGACCGAAGTCTGGCCAAGGCCGCGTTGCAGTTTTAATGTGCATGCAATTAAATACAGCAAGGCAAAAACCTAAACAAGGAGAAAATGTCCCACCACAATATTATTTCAGTTCTTCCTGAGAATCAATATTTACACTTAGAGAGGACATGTGAGCATACAATTCATTTACAAACCCCAGATAATACATTCTGTCAAAGGCAGATGCGGCAGACCTGCCCGCTGTCCCTAACATGATCTAATCAGCAAGGGCAATGTCAAAACTTCTATCTGCATGGGACACCTCCCCAGAGTCTGCACCAGACAGTGCCTGCTCTCAAAGTAAACAACACTCGGGACTTCCCTGGTGGTCCAGTGGTAAAGAATCCAACTTCCAATGCAGGGAAGGCGGGTTCGATCCCTGGTCGGGAAACTAAGATCCCACATGCTGCGGGGCAACTAGCCCCACGCCCCACAACTACTGAGCTCGCGCACCTCAACGAGAGAGCCCACGCACCCTGGAGCCTGTGCACCACAACTGCAGAGAAACCCGAACAGACCACACGCCATAACGAAAAGATCCCTCACACCTCAACAAAGATCCCGTGTGCTGCAACTAAGACCCGTTGCAGCCAATCAATCAATAAGGTAACCAACTTTCTGCAGATATCAACGTGGCTTTACTCCAATCTTATTCCTCAAAGCCTTGGAAACCTTTCCCTTAAAGCCTCAAGAGAGCTACACCTGGCGATTTACACATATTCCTCCTAATTTGATTATCACGAGGATCCTATACTTAGCAGTAGTAATGTAGCCGTTTCACAGATGAAACAACAGAGGCGAAGACAGAGAGTGACTGGAATCCTCTTGAAGCTGAGTATTCTTCCCCCACCCCTACCGTACAAGGGTGTATTTGAGAATACAATCTCTGGATCCCAATTTACATACACATACTGACAAACAGGACCTTCCATAAGAAAACCTGCACTACTGTACACATGCAAGAAGAATTGGGAAATTATTTAAACACATCAACTCAATGGCATGTCAGATACATTTCGCTCCATATCTGGAAATACTCAACCTACTCATTCAAAGGTGCTTAAACAAACCTTTGCAAACTCTGCCAATTTTATCTGCTCCTTTTCTCATCATGGTGGGATGGTACCTTGGCCTTCGGCAGATGGACCTCTTTGCATCAGCATCGTATTAATTAAACGGAGATGGAGGTGTTGGAATAGGGACACTTCCGTGTTAATACCGCCAGGACTAAGCCTCACTCACTTAATAATGCAGAAGAACATTATTATGTTAGAGGATTAAGATCCTCTAACATAGAAAACCTCCTGGCTCCTGGAGACCATCACCAAGGGTCATGGCTCATGTGCATGAAGTGGGTTTGGCACTTTTGGACCCTGAAATCTATCTCCTAGGTCTAAATGAGGCTTGTCAGAGACAAACCGGGAAAGACAGAGGGAAAACGCAAGGGGAGGAGGACAAGCAATCATGGAAACAGCTCACGTGGGGAAACCATTTGAAAATTAAGCAAATTTGTCTATTAGCAGAAGACAACCAAACAAAGGGATCCAGGAAATAAACTTTATACGACTTTCCTACCTTCAGGGAAGGTTTTTTTTAACTTTTTTTTTTTTTTTTTTTTTGCGGTACACGGGCCTCTCACTGTTGTGGCCTCTCCCGTTGCGGAGCACGGGCTCCGGACGCGCAGGCTCAGCGGCCATGGCTCACGGGCCCAGCCGCTCCACGGCATGTGGGATCTTTCCGGACCGGGGCACGAACCCGTGTCCCCTGCATCGGCAGGCGGACTCTCAACCACTGCGCCACCAGGGAAGCCCCAAGGAGGAACTCTTTACTTCTCACCGATCAACTGGATACTGAAATAAAATATGTGTTTTGTCTGAGATTTGACTCATCTGCGAGCAGGATAACGTTTAGTTCTTACATCTGCTCAACCACTCTCGCGGAGCTGTTTTAAGAGAAGCAGCAAATATTCTGAAAGCTTTCAACCTCTCAACCATTAGGGCTCATTCCCCACTTAGATGAGCTCCTGCACCCTCTGCCTGCTTCATAATTGCTGTGACCAGAGCACGCTGCTGCCCGTCTGTCCACTGGCTGGGATGGAGTGAGTGTCCCAGCTCTGATTACGCAGTATTCCCAGAAGGCTGCTGCACACACCACAGGGCAAGGGCTTCCCCGACCACAGACACTGTTTCTACTCACTAACGGAGACCCCCCAAGTGTGTTCTAAACATGTGGGTGCGAGCTTCCTTTCTCAGCATCTGATACGGCTAATCCGCTCAGTTGCCCAGGAAGCCAGTATTCTCAGGGAAACACTGAACTGCACTAGTGCTGAAAAATACTACTGGGTCCACATGACGGGCATGGGCAAGGATGCTGGGGTCGGTCTTCACATGCAGATCCTCATGCACTTTCCACCATGGATGAGGCCCGTGTTTGGGAAATGTCAGCCCGAACTCAAGTCCAGGGTCTCCATTTCTGGACAAGCAAACTTTAAAAAGAAGTTCTTTTTCCTCATTTCTTGGTATGATTTTAAACAAATAATCACAACTTGGTATAGGTAATATCTCATAGCAACCCAAATTATCTTTTCTGTTGGAAAAGCTCTTTTTTTTTCATTAGGAATCCATTGAGCTTACTGGATTTCAAGAAGATATATTCTGCTTGCCAAACTCCACTGCCAACATCCTCTGGGAGATTTATAAAGTTTGGTCAAAAAACATCACCTCATCTGAGTCAATTTCTAATCTCCAAAGCAGCCCAGAAAAGCCTGAGTCATCGTGACTTACACATTCACAGGGATAAATGGACGGACATCCCCATGGTCCCTACTACCTCTAAGTACTGCACATCGTAGGAGCTGACTGACACTTAATAAATTAATGTCCAACATATTAAAAAAAAAAGCAATGAGAACTTCATTACCATTATCAGAGTTAAGCCAATAAAAGAAGTCTAATAGGTGATGTGATGCAGAGTGTATCTGTGAATAGAGGACACCCTGTTACATGATGACCATGAGATGCAATTCTTATAAAACACTGGCCCAAGAAACCCCTGATGTTAGGAGGTGTTTCATTAGATTGAAATTAGACATGGTTTCCAGAGTCTCTTTGAAAAAATAAACAAAAAGGCCCCATTCCTTGTAAAGCACGACAAAATATGTCATTACTCAGACCTCAATTTGCTTTTGGAGAGCCATGTTACAAAACCATCCTCCAGCCCCACAAAGCCCTACTTACCAAGGTTGGCCCCATCTGAGGCACACCATGTACTTTTTTTTGCCTTCATTTACTGCAAGAGCATCTAAAATTTACAAAATTGGGGGCGTAATGAATACATATTACCATTTTCCCCCCAAATCAGAGCTCGAATAGACAGCACCACTGAACAACTTTTTGCACTTTCTTTACTTTTCTTCACTTTTTAATTTGAGGAGAGGGGAAGAGAATTCTTTACCAAAGGTTCCTAGATACACGCCTCAGTTACTTGTCACCTTCAGAATGAAGTGCATCTTCTCAGCATTTCCAAATCAGCTTAATCCCTTTTTCTATAAACAGAAAACACGTTTTCAGACTTGAGGGCGATCCTTACTTAACCATGGGCTGCGACTTGTCAAATTATATTTCTAGTTTTTAAAAATGGTAGATGAGCTGGATAAATCAAAAGCAGTGTTGAGGAGAAAGCTGAGCAGACGTGCAGAGAGGACATGCCTCTTATAATCACAGTTACACGGACTGAAACCCTGTATTTAAAAAAAGTTATCTGTTTTTTGCATTTGACTATGTTAACAATTTGGTATCTGAAGCTGAACATTTACGGCTACCATTTTATGGGCTTTCATTCACAAGCCAAGGGCCACTTGCCTACTGCGGGATTTTCTGCAAAGTTTCTATGACAGATAATAGGTTTTCAAATGCCTGAGTTTTCCACCAACTTACAGGAGAGTGGAACAGTCTTGACAAAGACCGTATGGTCCCCAAGGGCAAAAATATCCATGAACTGTCCCTTTTAGAAAGGTTTGCCAACTCCTGCTCTAAATCTCATTGAACTCTTCCAACATTCTAGGAGGTATTATTCTTATCCCAATGTTCACAGAAGATGCACCTGAGGCCCAGAGAGGGAAAGCAATCTGTTAGAAGTAACACAGCATGAGGATGCAAAAGCTAGGGCGTGAAGCAGTCGGCCTCCAGAGCCCAGGCTCATCCCCGGGGTGCAACCTGTTACTGGTGTCACGGTAATTCTGATCATCCACATGCACTGTGTGTAACACACACGTTCTTCCCTGGGCTCCTGGGCTTCCGTGAGCGTGGCTGAAGCCTTATAGGTTGAACCTCTTTGGTCTTTGGTGTACTGCCTTCTTCCTACCTCTTGTCCTTCTCGCTTCCTGAGCCAGCCCTTCTAGAACCAAACCTGTATAACTCTACATCCAAGATCTCAAATCCAGGGCCTGACAAGCCCAGCTGAATGACTCAGAGCTGTAGACTTGGGGCTGTCACTTAAAGTCTCCAAAATTCTGTTTTCCCATCTGAAAAAGCTTTTTATAATCCTGGGACTCACCGCCTGCCTTGCAGGGCTCTTCAGACTTTAGCTGGTGCCTCCCCCTAGGACACCTGTCCGTGTGTCCCAGGCCCACCTTTTACTTAAGCATCTGGTCTACTCTCACTAGTAGCACTATGGCTTCAATCCAGGGTGTGTGTCACAGGGAGCTGGGATCTCAACCCCAGCCCCACCCGAGTTCCATCAGCTCCCTCCAGCACCTGTAGCTGACTTCTCATTTCACAGCCTGAACCCCTGGTTGAGGTTTCCTCCCTCGCCAGCACTTCCTCTGCTGGGGCGAAAGGAAGTTATACTTTTCCCCTGATATATACAGTACCCTATGCCCACTCGGTGATCCAGTCCTTCCTAGGGCTGGTCATGCTTGATGTCACTCAGGACCTTTCCTTCTCAGTGTCACAACCGCCGCCCCTGCCCACCACGGTTAATGGCAAGCCTCTTCATTAAGAACCCAGGCTCTAAAATCAGCCAAACATGGGCTGGAATCCCAGCTCTGCTACTCACCAGCTGTGTGACACTGGGCTAGTTTAACCCACAAACTTCACTCCTTTCATTTGTAAATGGGGACCGATACAGTTATTGCTGGGCTGAAGTGAGAGCATGCCAGTGAAACTCTAGGCATGCTGCCTGGCACACAGTAAGTGCTCAATAAATGTTAGGCTGCTGTTCTGTTGACCTTTATCATTCTCATCATCACTATTACCACCACTCCCAATTGCCACTTCTACAATAAATATCAAAGTTACCTAAGTAGAAATTTGTTAAGGTGACTGTATATATACAACGCTATACAATATTGCATGGGCCGTGTGTTCTCTGGGGCTATAAGGAAATAGTATATCCCCCCAAATGAACAGATGTGAACAAGTCCGTTAATCTCTTTAAGCCTACGTTTCCTCATCTGAAAAGGAGGAAAGTTGGATGAACTGACAGATAATGTTTCTCAATGCTGTCTCTAAGAATAAGGATGATAAACCTTTATGCGGATTTCAACCTCCATAATACCCCGTAAAGACGGGACCAATCCGACAGGTTTCCAAACGGGCACCGTTTGTTGGAAATTATGTTTCTAGTGAAAAGCATCCCTGTTCTCATAAAAGCCAGGTTGGTCTTCATTCCATACCCCATTTCCTGAAGCTTCTCCTGTGAGATAAGGATTTTTATGTCAAAGAAATGAGTGACATCTGGGAACAGTAAAAATAAACTCGATACCTTTTCTCAACTTCAGAAAAGTCAACCATCGGAAAGCCTAAACATTCCAAGTATTAACATAATTAGGGGAAAAGGCAAGGTAGTGCAAGCTTGAAATTTCCAGAGACCACACGATGATTGTTTGACAATTTTGAGTTATATTTCTATTTTCTATCGCAAGAGAGAGACAGAGGGTGGGTTTGATTCTGCAAACTTTGCAGTCAGACTTACTTGAACCAATTTCCTTTCATAGTCTGCACGAAATGACATCTCTTCTAGTACAAGAAAACCTCAGCTGGTAAACAGGCGTGCTCACTTAGCACATCTGGATTAAAACACTATTTTAAAATCTTATCCAAAGAGTCTTATGACCTGTGAGCGCAGCATTCATCTCGTAAGAGAAAATACTGCAGGAGGAGCTTTCATCACAGAATTCCCAGGATGAAAATCTGACTTGATGGTGGGAACCATCCACACAAAGAATTGTCACTTTGTTCCAGTTTGGTCAAATGTTCATTATCAGAGAGAGATTGACACACATCCGTGAAGAGGACTTTTAGCAGGATAAACCTGGAATGGCAGGGACTTCCCTGGTGGTCCAGTGGTTAAGAATCTGCCTTCCAATGCAGGGGACGCAAGTTCAATCCCTGGTCGGGGAACTAAGATCCCACATGTTGTGGGCAACTAAGCCTGCGTGCTGCAACTACTGAGCCTGTGCACTCTAGAGCCCATGCACCACAACTAGAGAGCCCACGTGCTGTAAGTACTGAGGCTGCGTGCTCTGGAGCCTGTGCGCCACAACTAGAGAGAAGCCCGTGCACCACAATGAAGAGCCCGTGTGCTGCAACTGAGACCCGATGAGGCCAAATTAAAAAAAAAAAGAAAAAAAAATCCTGTTAAAAAACCCCAAAAATACCTAGAATGGCACAGACCTCTTACTGCCTGCTCATCTCTTTTTCACCTTTTCTTTCACAGAACAATCCACATTTTAGTCACCCTCAGAGAAAGTGAATAGATCCCAAGTGGTCCAAGCCAATCATGGTAATTCAGGCCCCATAACTCGATGAAGGGTGTGGCCTCTCCTGCCTAGCAAGACACTATAAAGATGCATTCTCTTCTAGGGCTTCTGGGAAAGCGTCCTTTACACTACTGCAGAGACAAGGAGATTATGCCTTGCTGCCGTCTCTGGAGGCTGTCATGTCTAGATGTGATGCCAGGATCTTCGGACCATGAAGAGACCAAGTGAACATGCTAAGGATGACCAAGGAGAACTTGAGTCCTTGACAAGAATACTGAGCTGCTCAACTCACTAACCTGGGAATCACCTAGTCTGTATCCCTAAGACAGCATGTTTAAGCTGTTTTGATTTGAAAGTTCTACCACCTATAGCTGAAGATACCTCAAGTAATAGAGTTGGAGCCGTAGAAAAATATAAGAGAAAAAGCTACTTGTTCATTAGACAAGTTCTCCAACAGTCATTCAGAACTGGACTGTCCTGCCTCACCCAAATGGTGAGATGTAAAAAGAACAAGTTTTAAGAATCGTGTAGTTTGAACAACTTGGACGCCTATCACTGAGGAGGGAGCTTTTTCAACTGACCTGGATACTTCCACAGCAAGCCTTCTAAACTACATGCAGATATGCTAAGAGTCAAAAAACAATTAGTAACTACACAATCTGTTAAAAAAAAAAAAAGCCAGGCATGACTATTATTAGAAATAAAAGTTCAAGATCATGGCCTGGGTTTCCAAACTTTAAAAATTCCTCAGGTGTTTTAAGCAAAACTGATGATTAACAGATTTTCATCAATCCTACTCAAGTAGAACAAGCACTGAAATGTCCTCTAATTCGAAATGTGTTGTATTAAAAAAAAATCTCCCAAAGCAAGTCTTATTTGTCTGCCAGACATTATTCAGAAAACTATACACATTAAAGCACAAACCTATTTCATTGTTGGAAATGTGTTTTCATAACAATGTTTATACCTCAGTCAACCTTCCTTCAGTCTGCTTTCTGCCTTCTGAACATAAACATTCAATGAACAGCTTAGCCTTTAAAACCTCAACTACTACCCCCCTTGCTTAAATATTAACAAAGGGCCTCACAGGTGTCAGGCACTGCACTAGGGCAACAGGTACAAAGATGGAGCCCTGGCCTTTAGGGAGTACATGTTCTTACAGTAGAGACAGACTCATAATAAGTAAAATTAAATAATAAACACTAACAGCAAGCTGTCATAAAGAAAATTAAAGCTCCTGACTATTGCTAAGAAGGGAATTAAGCGGCAAAAGGAAACAACGGGTGGGGAAAGCAGTTTTACTTTCAAGGAAAATGAAGCAAGGCCTCTTTGACAGGCAGCATCTAAGCTGCGATGTTAGGGATAAGAAGAAACCCACCAAGGGAAGAGCCGTGTGAAGCCTGGCATCAAAGAGAAATGGATGCTGGAAGCCACAAACCTCGGTGATCTCATCTGTAAAATGGTGCAGACCATCACTAACTTGTTCATCTCCCAGGAGCTGGTTATAATTACAGAAAAAAAAAAAGTCGTCTCTTTTAAAATTCAAGGTTAAAGGTGCTACAAGCAGTAAATGTCTGTATTATTAATCTTCCCTTGGAAACGCAGGAGTCTTTAGTTGCTCCAAAAATACACACCCATTGCTGTCTTGGGTTTCATACTGCATCTCTGAAGCAGTAAAGTCAAACCAGTTTTGACTGGAGCAGTTTTATAGCCTTTGAGGTACCTGGAGATCCACAGGGCTCTCTCCAGGCAGAGCTGAAAATGACTCTCCAACAGAATTTTGGTAAATGCATGTCATTACTATAATGACCGACACAATGACACTGCAAAACTACCTTCGACACAGTCACCCAAGTGAGAACGAGCCATCAGCGGCAGGCGGAGGATCCCGGCGCAACTCATTTGATATGGTAACACGTGGCAGCAAAGGCAGCTAGGAATTCGCTGGCCCACGACCAAACCCTGTTTGTGGCCATACTCTTTTTACAGCCCTACCTCCTTATGCAGGACATTTGCCACACAATTACGTCAAAATTAAATAATCAGCCACAGTGCTAAGAGAAAGTAAAATCCTGTGATTAAAACGAGTGACAAACCTATTAACAAGCACAGGGCCTTACGCTGAAACTGTTCCTATTTCATGGGGGTAAGCCAGACCTGCAGTTTTTCAAAGAGATCTGCACTGCAACAGGGGGCAGGTCACAGAAATTAAGAGAGCTCGGCTAAAATTCCTGTTCAGCCCCGGATCCCTGAGGATGGAGGTATCATTACTTCCACTTCCAGATGAAAAGCTGAGGCTCTAAGGAATGAAAAGTCTCATCCAAGGTTAAATGTTGCTGCTGAAATCTGAATCAAGCTCGTCTGATCCTACATCAAGTACGCTTCTTCTTCATCACACGGCCTCACCTGGTGAACTGCACTCTGGTCTTTATTCCTAAGACTTTTTTTTGCAGGTCCTTCATGAGAATGTCAGGCCCTCAAGATGAACAAGAGGAACCTGGAGACTGCCTTATGAAATGAAGTCTGAGCTTCTCTCCAAACAGCCTCTGGCGAACCTCAGCACAAGCAGGTTACTGATCCTCTGTGGGGGGGAGTGGACACCACCTCATCCTTGCATGATGGGACATATTCCTGCCTCTTGGCTGCCACGTTTTTCCAAGCCTCTAGGCTTCTACACTGATAAGTCCCACTGCTGGAAATGCCCTTTTCTTCTCTGCTCTCTCTACCAAGGCTGCTCCCTCCTCGGTGAAGCCCTCCGAGAAGTTCCACCCACTCCCCACACCACCACACTTGGGGATAGACCCCACCTGGCCCTGCACCGCAGGGCCTGTGGGGCTCAGCTGGGACACTCCGAGCACGGTGGCGGAGCGTCCCAGGGGCCTTTCTCATTGGACTGGGACTTCTCCAGCAGGACCCGCGTTTACATTTCTTTTCCTTCCCAGTACGGAGCACAGTGCCTTCAAGTATCAAGCCTAAACAGATCCTCATTGAGCCCCATGCCAGGTACTGGGCTGGGGGTGGCAGTGGTGGAGATGAGGGACTCTCACGAGGTTGAGAGAAGGGTTTCTGGGTGACCCGACATCTACCCTCTGAGTCACCTTGCCTGTCTCTTAAACACTGTGCCCTGCTTTCCTCATCTGTAAATGGGGAGGACAGTCCTGGTCAGGCCCCCAGAGCTGCTGTCAGGATGACAGGCAGAGAAGGCCAGGAAGTCACTGACACCTGGAGAGGCTGAGAACACAATGGATGCTAGCTTATCCTCCCATCACTTTCTGTTCGCCACCACCGCCACTTCATTTACTTCCAGGCACTTAAGAGCCAGCGGACACACTTTATATCCGACTTTGCGTATTGCCACGCTCTGACCTACTAGGATGTGAGCCCCCTGAGGACAGGACTCTTGCTTTCGTTGCTGCTGGGTGCTGGCACTGAGGATAGCAGGTAGAAGGCCTCAAGTGTTTCTCGAATGGATAAACGAGCAAATGAATAAGTGAACGAACAACTAAATAAACAAATACTGACTGAGGAACTCATGGAGCATACAGCACCTAGAAGAGACCAGGAACGTTAACAAAATGGAAGACTCCGACTTGACATTTTATGGCAATAATTACAGGGATATTTCCTTTTTTACGCTAGTCACAGAGTAAAGGCTGCACATGCATTAAATTCTTGGAAAATAAGTGATGGTTGATTTCACGCTAGGTGGCACAGGAGTCCTCACATCTGTACCTTACCCGTCCCCAGACTCCCGTACGTAATGAATGCTGCGTGAACCCACACGCTCATTGCCGACAGATCTCTGCTCTAACAAAGCCCTGCGGAAAAGGATGAGTCCTCTGGAAGGAAGTCTTTCACTCCAGCTGGCCGGCGGCCTAGATTCGGGTTTCCTCAAAGGCTAGTCTTTGACCAGAGCCTTCCTATCCACAAGGAGGCATCGGTGGAGGCCAGCAGGAGGTTCCACCCATCCAAGTGGCAATGGTATGAAGTTAAGAGGAAGAGAAGTAGAGGGGACGAAGGTCCCAGGAAAGAAGACCTCGAGCTTCATAATCCCTCTCTGGACTCACACTTTCCGAGACATTCCTAAAAAGTCTCTTAAGGTGCTTGCTTTGTTCTCACCCTTAACATCTTATAAATGCATTTGTGCCTGTTTTCTCAGATCCACCCGGCTGTGGGCAGTAAGAAAACTTACAGAGTCCAAGATACAGGTCCTGATTTTTATCATCATCATAGTCACCTCTTCTACTTGCACGAAAACCCTAAATTGAAAAGCATCACTTACTCCATCCAAGGCATGGACTGAGCTTTTCAAGATTCCATTTTCTCCACACAGAGCTTAACTATCACTTTACTCAAAATGAAATTAAGACATTTCACGTTAAGTGTACACATACCCACAATCCCCAGTTCTCTAGCAAACTTTCTGCACTATATCACGTAGAAACCAAAATGCTCTGGAGTGCTTTTACTTTTCCTATGGCTAAAAGTTCTTTGTATCCCTTTCTTCTCGATATCCAGTGGTGAGAAAAGTGATTTATCACCTGCTACGGTAGCTACGAGGTATTCCCACCATAAATCGTCCTCTGTGACAAAACGCTTATCTGCAAAAACAGATAGCATCAACCATTACTGCTTTTCATGTCAATGTCCCTTTTATTTAAGAAGGACTCTGTTTTCCTTATAAATCCTTAAACATATTAGTAGAAGACTCATTCGTAGCAAACGCCTTCAGGGAGGGGCAATCCGGCTGAAGCTGTGTTCTCGCTTCTAAGCAAAGGCAAAATCCCTCAGCAAACAAGTGCCACAGGGGCTCGGCCGAAGTGCATTTTTCAAAGACCAGTGCCACTGGGTTGAAGTCAGCTCCAGAGGGCCGCATATCTTTTCAATCAAAGCCACAGCTGCCCCAGCGAGAGCCCTGCCCTGGGAGAAGGGCCGGAGACCTCTATCTCTAAGAGCAGGTGGTCCCCCACCTCATCAACAGAGCTCATCTCTCACTCAGTTGCTCAGAACCCAGAGATCAGAGGCAGCGCCGTGAAAGCTGATAGGGACACACACACTTCCCGAACAGACAGGGATGTACCATCCCCATCCTGCACTGAGACAGGGCAGGACGAGAAATGTTACAGGGGCTTAGGTTTGGGGAAAGTGCCCCAGGCAATTTGGTACCTATCGTGAGCCAGGGACAATGGGATGGTTTTCGGAAAATTAAGCAGGTTTGTGTCAACAGAATTTTGACTCATACCAAAAAAAGATCTCAAGAATTGCTTCATTTAGCATCTTCCTTACACAGAGAGGGGAGCTGGAGTCAGGTCTCCAAAGGAAGTCTCTCTTTTCAAACCCGATCATCACGACAATAAAAACAACACACCCAATCTGGTTGCTCACAGCTGTGTGTTTTCTAACTTTTGACCGATTTCATGGGTGGTCACGTGGACTGTCTTCCTCGACCTCTTATCCCTCTTTCAAAAATTTTCATCAGTTCTTCCCGAGGATCAAAGTCCATGTGGTCAAACTGCGAGTTTTGCTAACTCCTCACTCCGCTGGGTGGAAATCCAATGCTATGTTTTACTCCAGGTTGATTGGAGAAAAGAAAAGAAGTCCTGGATCAATTCACCACAACGCTTAGAAATACCGTGAACTTCCCTCTGTTCCTTGGAGTGTGCCCCCAGACCTCACATGGATGGCAGGGAATTAAGCTATCTGCTGATCTCTATGTCAACAACCCCCATAAAACACACTGTACATTCCGGCTGTCATAGTGCATATAATTCAGCCACAGCTGAATTACTGCGCCCCAGTTACAGGCACACCAGAGTCACTGCAAGCAGTAGGACAGAAGTATTAAAAGGAGCCACTCATCAGGAACTAATAAAAATAATCACACCAATCCAAGAGCGGTCGGTCGGGCAAAGAGGGAGACGCTCGATTTTGCAAAAGGCCCCTCCCACAGCTTTCTGATAAAAATGCAGATTCCTTCCTGCATTTGAGAAAACACTACATATATCCTGCTTGGATTTCAACAGTTTAAGGAGAAACGTGGAAAAACTTCTGGAGTTTTGAAAGGCACTTACTAAAGCTTTCCTGCTGGAGACCTCGGATAAACCAAAAAAATGCCACGAGCTCATCAGCAAAAGGGAGGTTTTCAGCTCTCCTTTGGTGCCCCACAGCGTGTCCCTGGAACTGTGGCTTATCTCAAAGGCTATAGCAAAATACAGAGCTTGCTGATCCATTGGCTGGAAACCAGCAGCGGCTTGTACAAATGCGGAGCTGTCTTCCTTGCCCCAAAAGTCTCTTTGAGGTCCGAAGGCGACCATCTCCTGCAGTACAAGAACCCAGAGCAGACAGCTAGGCATGATCTCCAGGGCCTTCCGTGGCCAGGGAAGGACAAGAGTGTGTACGATGCACCCCAGGATTGGTTGCTTTTATTACAAGGTGTAGCAAGTGACAATCTGGAATGCTGGAGCCCCGGAGCACCAGGACAGAACGTAAGGGACAGACTGGTCTCTGAGATGAAATCTAGCCACAAAGCCAGACCTACAAATCAGAAGCAGTACTTTCTACCAGAGGTGAGCACACCACAGCCTGCCAGCCAAACCTGGCCCACCACCTGTTGGTTTTGTTTTGTTTCAACAGTTTCACTGGAACCTAGCCACATGCATCTGTTTACACACTGTCTGTGGCTGTTTAAACACTAAGATATTGTTGTGTTGATTAGTTTCAAGGGACTATAGGGCCCCCAAAGCTGAAAACGTTTACTATCTGGCCCTTTACAGAGCGTAAACCCCTGTTCAATGAGAAAATGTCAGTGTTATGGGCCATTTTCAGTCTTCCAAACCTATACAAGCCCTCCAAAATTACCTTTTATAAGGCTTCTTAATAAGCCAAAAAATATACAGTTTACCCCTCCCAGCCTTGGGTCGTTACCACACTAGGCCCTCAAATTCACCCATGCTGTGACACTTTCAAAAAATCACAGCAAATAGTGAAGGGTGTTTCCACCCCACTCAAGACAAGCTGTTCACTCCTGCCTTGCCATGAATGCACACTTCTGACTGCCAGGAAGAGTGTGTAGCTGGATCTCAGCACAACCTCTGGACATGAGCAGTCTGCAGGAGGCAATAAGGCCTGGAATTAAAAGGGCAAATACCCCTCTAGCATCAAGAGAGAAGTAACAGTTGTCAGGATTAACGAGCTGGCTCTAGCCCTGTCCGATATTTGACACTCAACCTCTGAAGGAAAAAAAATGTCCAACATTAATTACCTTCTAGTGCTAAAGGCCGTCCTCTAAGTACATTCTAACCCCCATACTCAGAGCCTCTTCACTGCTAATCTCCCCATGGAGAAAACCTGCCCCAGGGTAGAAGTGTCTTCTTGGCGAAAGCTGGATAAAGTTTCTAAAACCCAACAGAGTATGCACTTGACCATGTTAATTAGACAGCGGGAGGCTGTGGGGCTGAGAAATCCTTCTCAACTCAGCCTCCTTCCCCAGACGCTTCTTCCAAAACAGAAAGAAAATCAATGAGTTCAGTCAAACAAGCACATTGATGACTGCAAAACAGCCAAAAGGGAGAAACCAACATTGACTCAAGGTAAGAGACAGGAAGGTGATTTTTAAAACGAATTCAGGTTTCTTTCTATTTTTTTTCAGTTTAGTATTTTTCTTTAATCGATGATATTCTGTGTGAGAGACAGTCCAGTAATACAGCTCAGAGCATGTTTTCTTCTCTATGGCTAAAGTGCCTTCTTTGGACCTTGACTTTCCATCTGATGTGGCACGAACCTTTTTCATTTCTTCCCACACATCTTTGATTTTATGGTCTTCAAGCATGACTTCCTCCACACTGGGTCCAAGAGTTGAAAATGTCATTTTTAGCAAACAAATTTTCAAGGTTTCCTGTTTCTCCTTCCCGCACCTAGCCCGTTTCTATCTCTGGCAGTTCAGTCCTCGCTGAACAAAGGCTTCATTTATAACACAAGTCCTATTGGGACAGCTGTCAAATACAACTGAGTTTTCTACCTCTCAGCTTCCCAAAGAGCTAAGTTGTCACTCCTTTGAAGTGTGGGACCAGAGAGCAAAGTGATGGTTTTTTAAAGAAAGGGGGAAAAAAGTTAATAAGTTAGCACACAGAAAATCTCCAAGCTCTGGAGGATTTCATCTTTATCACAAAAACCAGTACTTCTGTAATTCGACATGATCGCCTATAAAAACAATGAACACAATCAGCATCATGCTGTACTTAAAAGGAAGCACGGGGTTTATAATTACACACGTAATTCCTGAGATGGCTCACAAACAACTACAGAGCAAATACAATATGTGTGCTGCTCACAGATCACAAAGGTGCCTAGAACCTTCTGGAAAAGCCATCCTTGCAAGACCAACTCGAGTGTAACACCTTATACCGCCAAGAGCGCTTGGAGATGCCATTTCTAAGGCAAGTCCTCCTTCCCAACTAACATCGGTGACAAGCTCAAGGAAGAGCCACACAAGAAGAAGTTGTTCCTAGAATGTTCGTCTCATCTTTTTCTCCCAGAAATCTAACACAGTGACTTTCTCAAAGAGACACTTGAGAAATGGCACTCAGGTCTAATGGAAAACTAACCATCAAACTTGATCACGTTGACAGGTGGGCCAAAACTGGGACGTGTGTTTAAAGGACAAAGTGCTTATAGAAGCACAAGAACTTTCTAAGTTCAGAAAGAAGAAACACAAGAGCATGTGACAAAACACACAGCGTTGTGTTTGTGCACCTTGACAGTAAAGCCTGGTTCCAGCCCAGCTCTGCCACCCATCAGCAGGTCCTTCAGCTCCATGTGGCTCCATTTTCTCACTACACAAGGAGGAGACAGAATGAACTGGTCCCTAAGGATCATCCTACTGTTTCTACAATTCTCTATGTGTGTTGATCAAAATCAGTTTCTGTATCATAACTCTGCAGCAACGCTCTTAAATGTAGGTTTGACTGCCAAGAACACTTGAAGAGTGATGTAATCTGAAAGTTAGGGTGAAATATTAGACAGAGAGAGAGAGAGAGAAGAAGGGCATCAGGATGAAGAAGGAAGGGAGGGAAGAAAAGGAGAGAAAGCCTCAACTAAGTCACCTTTAGGTATCTATCATTCTGCAAGGAATAACTATATGTCCTTTAGAAAAAATTATACGTGTGTGTATGCCCCCGCACGTACATAGGTGCGCACATTGGGGTAGGGAGTCACCTATTTCCCGCCCAAATCATTTCTTTACCGCACCCTGCCAGCCACCTCAAACTGGGGAATTGAGCTCTAGCAGGTGTTAAGGACAGATGAACCAAGTCCAAAGTGAGACTGATTAAAATAATGCAGTTGACATACCTGACAAGAGGAGTTACCAAAGCCACTGAAAAATAAAGCTGATTAAAAGGACAGTCCCCTACCTAAATAACTGATACAGGCTGAGGCAAACTGCATCTTCCAGATCTGAGCTGCATTTTGCCCCCACCACCAATCTACAAATCAAGACAGCTGCATAGCTTTCCCGGACGCAGTGCGCCAAACAACGATGCCACAGCCCTGGCTCTTAGCGGGCACTCTCCATGTGCCTTTCTCTGCATGTAAAAATAAATAAGTGATCCAAACTACAAAAATGCAGAGAAACAAGTTTTCAGGATGATGCAAGGAGAATTCTAAGGTCCAGAATACTAACAAATTATCTTTTCAAGATAATTTGTCAGAATACAAGCATCGACACCAAACATAAATTCCCTGGAAAGCCTGCTGAGATCATCGACCTTTAGCCTTTTATTATTTTGTGTGTTTAAACTCACCGACTAGATATACTTGTTGACAGAAATCAAGACCCGTTTACCCCGGTTCCTGCAAAAGTGGACTTTAAAGAACTGACATCTTGTTGGTGTGGGTTACTATCCATTTAGAGTGGTAGTTAAGAGCTGCAAATAAAGAAGTCAAGGTCCTAGAGGTAAGTACAATTTCTAGAGAAAGCACCACGAAACTGAATTATGAGCAAAAAAAAAAAAAAAAAAATCAGGAGTGGGGAGAGACAGTATAGCGGTGAAGGAGTAAGACGTACAAACTATTAAGTATAAAATAAGCTACAAGGATATATTGTACGACACGGGGAATATAGCCAATATTTTATAATAACTATAAATGGAGTATAACCTTTAAAATTTCTGAATCACCCTAATATACACCTTATATAACATATAATATTGTATAACAACTCTACTTCAATAAAAATAATTTTTTTAAAAGAGAAAAAGAAACAGGATAAACCAAGCACAACACGCATCTTCAAGACACCTATCTTCGACGTGTCTATTAGTGAGGACTACAAGGTTATCAAGACATTCATTGTGCTGGCCTCACTTTAATCTGAAATGTGATGTGATATTTTGGGACATAAGTAATACTTTCCGTAAATGGAAGCACTCGCTCATGCATCACTGACGTCTCATTCGATAGAAGGTCAATTTCCATTCATTCCTTCTGGCAAACACGGTTTCCCTGCTCTCAAAGTCCAGTTGAGAGCTTAGTGTAACGTCTTTCCAAAAGCATCCTTGCAGAATGAAAAATCCGGAGGAGTGCGTGACTGGCCCAGGGGATTAGAAACTGTTACATGACGAACTTCTGCATTGAGTAGGTCTCTAGGGAACATTCTGTTCATGCTCTCTTTACTCACTGACCCTTTAGATTGTAAATGGAAAGAATGCATGCAAACCCTACATGTAATCAGAGATGCAGGTGTTTACGACTACTAGGATTAATAAACAAAAACAGGAAAACAATGTTTACAGAGCCCTTGGTGCTGGGAGAATCCATGCTAAGTGTGTTGGGTGCCGGACCCCATTAACTCCACCTGCCAGAGAGGCTGCCTTTTCCCACCCTGATCTTTATTCCCAGGGAGGACTCCCTTTACAGAACAGGCTAATGGGCCCCTCTGCTCAGCTGGCTTCAGTCACAGCAGAGGAGAAGAAAAAACAAAGGAGAAAGAGGACCTGGATATTTGTCCTCCTTGTGGAGTGGCTTCTCCACAGTAGCATCTTTCCAGAGACCAGCGCTCCTGTCTGTGCAGCCCGCTCCACAGTGCCCTCTCCTCCTGGCTTCTGTACCTCCTTCCTGCCCTTCAAACCGAAGCGGGTCACAGCACTGCTCCTAGCCCAGGTTACTGCCCCATCACCTAAGTGTCCCTGGCACTAGGGGTCAACAAGCAATGGCCCATGAGCCAGACCCAGCCCAAAGCCTGTTTTTGTTAATAAAGTTTTATTGGAAGCTACATCCCTTCAGGTGTGTGCTGTCCCTGGTTGATCTCACACCAGAACAGCAGAGTTGAGCTCAAAGAGAGGCAATGTGGCCCCCAAAGCTGAAAATATTTACTATCTGGCCCTTTATGGAAAAAGTGTGTTAACCCCTGCCCTACACTCTTCCCATACCCTTGAAAAGATGCGTCTTACTAACCTCTCCTGACTTATCCCACTGCAGGTGTGCCGTCTGTTTACTCCTGGGATTCTGAATGCCACTCAACTACTCCTGTGGAGTACCTTTAGTTACTTTAATTATTCCCATTTCACAGAGGACAAGGAAATTTAAGATTCCTTCAGGGGGAAATATTTAGGTGAAAGGAAAAGAGAGTGAGAATGAGTTACCAAAAAAAAAAAAAAAAAGGCCAGCCAAAACGAAATTTAAGGGCACGGGGGAGGAGAATGACCGATTGGTGAAGTGTTAAAAATCTGTCGCTACATTAAGCATCTGGAGGATTCTCCTCCCTTATTTAAAAGATAAATTAAGAGCAGCCGAGAATCCAAGTTGCTTCGGCGACCGATGAGAAGCCTGCATCCCTTGCCATTTCTTGCTCTTTCCTGTTGGATATGAGAACCATTCATACTTCAGTGAGCATAAAATAGATTCTGCTACAGAATTCTTTTCTTCATTCACGAACGGTGGGAAAAACAATTGCATGGGTTCTTGGCGAAGAGAGAGCTACACGGTTAAACACGGTCCCACTTGGCCAGTCCCTACTCCCTAGATTTTGCAAACTAACTCAGTAGTTTGCCCCATCCCTCGGTAGGTAACATCTGAGTCAACTCTGAAGACCCAAATCTTCCAAGGCACACTGATCCCGGAAGGCCCCACTCTGTGTGGCCTGAGACCAATCAACAGCTACTACTAGATAATAATAAATGGTCCTCGATTCCATTTACCAGTTATTCAGCACTTTAGACATGCCAAGGCCTATGCAAACACTTCATGTTCTTTTTTTTTTTTTTTCATTTACTGACCCAACACACTTATTTTTTTTCTTTTTTGCGGTACGCGGGTCTCTCACTGTTGTGGCCTCTCCCGTTGCGGAGCACAGGCTCCGGACGCGCAGGCTCAGCGGCCATGGCTCACGGGCCCAGCCGCTCCGCGGCATGTGGGATCTTCCCAGACCGGGGCACGAACCCGTGTCCCCTGCATCGGCAGGCGGACTCTCAACCACTGCGCCACCAGGGAAGCCCCCAACAAACTTATTTTTAAAAACACTACTGTGACTTTTATTTTTTTGGATGAGAAAATAAAGGTGAACAGGTATTGAAAACTGGCCCAAATTTATACAGAGCCTAAACTTTAACTAGCCTTTCTGAACGAGGCACGTCGAAAACTGTCGTTGCATGAGAGGTGCCGTCACTCCTAAGAAATGAGCAACCTGCCACTGACATTCCGACTATAACAACAGGACAACTCAGAGGTCACTTCATAAATCACGGCACCATTGTTCCTGGAGCTCCCGGTGGTTGGAAACTATTAATGTGACCCCAACCCTAAATGGACAGGTAGAATGTCTGGTCCGCGGGATCTACTATTAGGTACAGAATGTGTGTGTGTGGGGGGCATGTTTACCTCATAATATTAGACTAAGCTCCTTCAGACCCGTAGAGAAAAAGTTATGTGTCAAATTTCACTGGAGAAGCAATAACTCCAGATAAACTTATCCCAGAAAAGGAAGGTCCTTCCCAGCGCTCCGAGTCACCATCTATCATTTTCCGTGGTGTTTGATACCTCCTACCTTCAAGTCCTTATTTTGGGCAGTGCTCCTGTGGATGTTCCTTTATCCAGTTGGAAAATGGAAAGGCTGTTTTAGGACTGAGTTGATCTTGGCTGAAGGAGAATAATGATTTTCAGAGCTTTGTCTAGACACTGCAAACTTAAGAATCTCTAACAGGGGGCTCAAGGATGGGTTCCAAACAGTCTGTGTGTCCCATGAAATTGTGTGTGTGTGTGTGTGTGTGTGTGTGTGTGTGTGTGTGTGTGTGTGTGTGTGTGTGTGTGTGTGTGTGTGTGTGTGTGTGTGTGTGTGTGTGTGTGTGTGCGCGCGCGCATGAGGGAGAGAGAGGGAACGGGAGAAGATGAGAGTATGCATTTTTTGGCAAAAAACCCCAGAACTCTCATCAGATCCTTACAGGGGAGGGCGTCCTCAAGAGGAGTCCTCTCCTCTTCATGCCAGCGGCTCACACAGCCAGGTGGGCCCAGGTAGAAAGGCCAGCAGGTCAGCCTGGAGCCTGTTCCTCTCCCTAACAAGCCTACAGCACTTCCCATCACTCTGAATGATGCCTTATTCATCAGTGACTCAAAATGATCCTGTGATGTCACTATTCCCCACAGAGTGGAATCCGACACAAAGAGGAGAGGGCTGGACTGGACTCCATCCAAATGGCGTAGCTACTCAAGTAACACGGGGCCTCTTCTGCGGCCGTTTCACCTATAAGGCAACTTCTTGACAACCAGCCTAAGACACAAAATAGGGTTTTTCTTTCATCTTGACTTCAGTATGATGAAAGAAAATGAAACAAAATATGCACATGGACCTCTTCACATACCATCTCTGTGGTTTGGTAATTCTCCATAAATGACTATGTTTTGTGACTGTTGTTATTTTTCCAGAGACTGGCTTGAATTATACCTTGCTTCGTAACAATAAAATTTACCTCCAATGAATTCTGAAATACAATACATCCACCTTTGCAGTATCCAGTCCAAAGCTTCCACATAACACATCAGAAGCAACCAGCAACTGTTTTTATTTTAGTAAAATGCCGTTTTTTTGTGGAGGGGGTACGAATTCTGGGGCTTGAGGTTTACCCAAGTATAAAATTTCAAAGTTCATACATACTCTCGTATGCAGAAGAACAGGCCTATGCAAAAGCATAAGCAACATTCCTTCGGGATTCTTCTTCGTACAAAGAACCGTGTGTGTACGTGAATGAGCATGTGCACAAGCATGCGTGTGAGTGCAAGCGCGTGTGAGTGCGAGCGCGTGTGCGCGCGAGCGCGTGTGCGCGCGCGGCTTTCTCCCAGGCAGCTGAGTAGGCAAATAGAACTGATGGTTTGCTCACTACGTTTACTAATTTCTCCCCTTTTTAAAACAAAAACACTCCCTGTGCCGTGAGCATATGTCCTTAAATATTATCTTTTACTACAGAACCCCACAATATCACCAACGAACACCGAACTATGTTACTTTAGCCTTTGAATTAATGTGACTCTGCTTTTGGAAGCTCCATCTTTCCACACCGAGCCCTGGGGTTTGTGTGGTGCGTCTGTGCGGGGGTCTGAACGTGTGATCACCTGATTCTATGTATTTTATGGGAAGTCTTATCTCTGATTACAAAGAAACATTTACTCATTGTGGAAAATAAAATCTCAATACTCATATGAATATATACAGCACACAATCAGCTTTTTGGAGTCCAAGGACCAGGTCCAAAGGGAACAACCACAGGCATGTTATGACGGCAATGTTGGCAGGTCCAAAAAGTGCAAGATAACTGAAGGACGTATCCATACATGTGGCATCGAATAAGCTGGGGTCACATGCGTGTGATGAAACAGTATGCATTATTAAAGCTGAGGGGTTATCTGTGTAACTGTTGGAGGCCTGTGCACGACACAACGTAAAGAAAGCAAGCCCAAGAATGAGTACAGTAGGGTTTCACTGTGTAAAGACAACCATCTAAAGAAGAAAAGAAAGTAACATCCCGTGTGTGTGCGTGTGTTTCTTTTTCTCTCTATTCACAGAACATGTCCCAGGCTGAAACACAACTTCCCTCAAACACAGGAGGAGGGAGAGGAGAGGAAGGTAGGTGGAGATCTACCTTTTTGTTTTAAAACTTCTACTGTCTCAGTGATTGTAGCAACAACACATAACTTTACGACCTGGGCAGTGGTAATTCAATAAAAGATGTTAGTTAAGAAGAGAACTGTATATTTTAATAAATATCGATAAAAAGGTCTCAGCACCTATCCCCTCCTATCCTTCAAGTGAGGTCACTGCCGGCAACTCGTTGTGTGCAAATTCCCATTATTCTTTATGCCTACATTAACTAAAATAACTTTTTAAAACAAAATAAATTATATATATACAAACATACACATATATAGTTCTGCTGTACGCCTGTTCACTTAATGAGGCTTCGACCCACTTTCCATGGACATGGGATCTGGCTGGGCAGAAACGTGACATCAAGGTGAGCACACAGAGAGTCAGATGGGGATGTGGATCCTGTCATCCGCAGCTGCCAGCTGTGAGTCCCCAGATAAAGCCCTTCACCTGAGTCTCAGTGGTGTCAGCTCTATAGTGGGAACAACGCTACCTGCTACTGCAGGGCTGTGGACAGAATTAAATGAAATGACCCATTAGGATAATGAAGTTCCCTGCTTGATATATAGTAGGTACTCAACAAATGCCAACCACCACTAAGAACGACGTAGTATGAAAAATGTCACTGAATACTTGCTGTGTACTAAAAACTCTTCTAAGAGCTTCTAAAATCTTGAGACATAGTAACTCATTTAATCTGCACACAATTAATGAGATAGGCACCACAGTCCTCATTTCTCGGACCACAAAACAAAAGTCCAGAGAAGTTAAGTAACTAGCCCAAGGCTACACAGCTAATTGTATCAGAGCTGGGCTCCCAACTCAAGCAGCTAGCTTACCCTTATCCACTCCACACACTGCTGCTTAATGCTGAGATTGTGGCAGGAGTTTACAGAAGTAAGTTCTTCTGCAGGAGCGTCTGTGCGGACCATGTCACAACAAATGAACCACACTAGCTAAAGCAGCCTCAGCCTAGCGGGTGATTTTCTCAGCACTGGTTCCCAGACCTTTTCACTTGGGTACACAGGTGTGCACTTACCCGGACATCCCAAACTAGCCCACCTGGGACGTGCAGCACTCTCCCCCCATCTCTCCCCGTGTGTCCCACCAATTACACTCTACAAAGGAGACCCATCAGCCAGGAGATTCTCCTTCCCCCATAAGCACTTCCAGCATCCCAAACTAAATTGACCCAAATGGAGGGAAAAAAATGGCCCATGTAGAAAAGGACAAGGTGGCCTCAAGTCTGCACCCACCTGAAACAGTCCTTCACTGGACCACCCCAGGAGTCTGCACCCCAAGGGGGCAGCCCTTGCCAGTGGCCAGGCCTAGCCCACACAAGCCAGCCCATCACTAGCTTATGATGGAATGAAAGGTCTCACGGATCCTGATCAGGAGAATCCTATGACCAGCTTATTAAACATACAGGCAACCCCAATGTCACATAAAAATAACTTATTTCTAATCTGCACATCTAGCCATGTGTCTACCTCTTCCAGGACTCCCCTAAATTAAAAGCAAAGTGGCATTTCTGTCTCCTTAAAGGTCGAAAAGACCTCAAGTTCGAGCTCTGTCTCGTAGGTGGTCTGTAACATTAAACCATCAATTAGCTTTATACTTTCACTTTCAAGGCCACAGCACTTCTTTTCTGTCTCTGACAAGGCCAGGACATTCCCTCTGTTTGGTGTAAATGAAAAGAAAGAGAGGAAAGAAAGAAAGAAAGAAAGTAAAAGAAAGAAAGGAAAGAAGGAAGGAAGGAAGGAAGGAATGAAAGAAAGGAAAGAAAGAAAGAAAGAAAAGGAAGGAAGGAAGGAAGGGAGGGAGGGAGGGAGGAAGAAAGGGAGGAGGGAGGGAGGGAGACAGAAAGAAAGGAAGGAAGGAAGGAAGGAAGAAAGACAGGAAGGAGGAAGGAAGGAAGGGAGGGAGGGAGGAATGAAGGGAGAGAGAGAAAGAGAGAGGAAGGGAGGAAGGGAGGGAGGGAGGGAGGGAGGGAGGGAGGGAGGGAGGAAGGAAGGAAGGAAGGAAGGAAGGAAGGAAGGAAGGAAGGAAGGAAGGAAGGAAGGAAGAAAAAGCAGGCCATTTATAACCCAAGAGTTTGCTTCAATGGTCTTAATGAGCAGAATCTGGCATCCTTGTTACAGAAGCATCTTCTGTGATAGCTACTGAACCTCAGGTATCTCGGCGGGGTGAAGTGAGGAAGGAGGGAAAAAAAGAAGGAAAAGAGAAAAAGAGCCACTTGTGCCGAGGAAACAGGATAATGGCAGATAGACCCATTTTGCTTAGGAGTTGAACTTGAGTGCCAACAACACATTTTCCTCAATTAAGACGATGGCTACTTTTTCAGCAGAAGTTACCAACTTTTATTTCTTAATCAGATGCTCCACTGAATGTGTGTGTGTGTGTGTGTGTGTGTGTGTGTGTGTGTAAGAAAATAAATAAAAACTCATTTAGGAAAAGAAGAAAAAATTATTGCTATGAAAACAACCTATTGTTTAAAAACTTTTCTTAAAGGTCCTTTAAATATCTATTTCGAGATCTCTAGAGTTATTTTGTCTTGGATTCCAGCGTTACTTACAGGATGTCCTTAAAGAACATTTCACGGCAGTTCCTCTAAAGCAAATACAGATACTATTTTGCATTCTTTCACTAATATTGTGCATTCTTGCTTGGGCACCAAGCTAAGCAAAATGTTACATTAGATGCATTCAAACATCACTGACATGTGTTAACAAAAGCGGCTAATTATGCACAGAGCTGCCCGTGATCCTTTCAACTGGTGCAAGAGAGAGAGCACTTATTTTTTAAAATGTCCATTGAGTGAATTCTGCCATCCCACATCCTGAAAGGTGAGAGAAACTGCATGATTTTTCGTTTTATCTCCTCCGTTTGAAACCTTTCACAAAAAATTATTTTTTCAAAATAAACCCTTTTTAATGAGTCCAGGCTGTGCCCACCTTTGAGAGAGAACATTTTCACTCTTGAGCTGGTTGGCATGGCAACACACAAGCAAATGCCCGACTCTAAACCAGTTTGGTTTCCCTTCTTGGCTCAAGGGTTTAAAGGAAAAATTAAGACAGTTGCTCTGTATTAGTCTTAGCAGTTTAGAGCTTAGGAATTCACGTTTTAAAGTTTCTGCTAGCAAACGGTATTTGAAAAACAGAGCAGGAACTGTCTCTGAAGCCATTTCTACCTGATTTCTTCATTTTTATTCACATTTGCATTGTTTTTAGCTTAATGTTAATTCTATGAGGACATTCATTTTTTAATATTGTAATTTTATTGGAGTATAGTTGACTTACAATGTTATGTTAGTTTCAGGTGTACAGCAAAGTGATTCAGTTATACATATATTCATTTTTTTAAGATTTTTTCATATAGGGTATCAAAGAATACTGACTGAGCAGAGTTCCCTGCGCTACATAGTAGGTCCTTTGTTGGTTATCTAAATATCTTATGTATAGTAGTGTGTGTATGTTCATCCCAAGCTCATTCATCTATTTTCAGCTTGTCGTCTTTTCTCACTAATACAGCACAGAACACATATCTCAAACATTTTAGCACAAAGATAACAGTGAAAGGGTAAAATACATCTGTTTACTATGCTGGGCTGCAAACATCATCTCACTCATCATCCTGGGTGTGATCTGGGGGCAAGAAGCAATGAAGGCCTTTCCCAAGGCCTTTGTTTAGTGCTCTAAACGTGCATTTCCCTCCAAAGGAGCCCTCGGAAAGTCCTACCACGAATTATGGCTTCACTGACAACTTGCTTTGATAAACAACAGAATTATTTCCCGGAACAGGCATAAAAATTCCATGGCAACAACAGTGGCTAAACATTCATCTAAAAACACGACACACTCAAAAGAAAAGGGGGTGAAGGCATCTTCCAGAACTTAGCTGCTCTTGATTTCATGCTGTTAAACGTGGGTCCTACAGGTGCGAAGACCGAAGTCAATGAGAGGACAGAGGTGGCCAATGTCAAACATTTTCCAAATATGGTGGCAAAGCCTGCAGCTTCGTAAGCAAAGACCACAACTGTTAAACGAAACTCATACTCTATCTCACAGAAACTGAGTTAACCAGAGAAGACACAACTTCCTATATCTTACTGCTAAACATGACTAAAAACAATGTTTTCTTAAAATATAAAGTCTGGAATTCATAAATGTAGGAGATTTTTTTTAAAGTTTAGTTTATAAAACCCAACGTGGTATATCAAAAATTGAACTCTTGATTTTCTTAGGATCTCATTACATTTATATTGCTTCCCGATAAAGGAACCCTACTCCTAAGCTCCCCCCGGCACCAGGAGATACGTCTATTTTCAGCTGGTGCTATTCCTGTATGGACAGCTGGTAGATTCCACCTGTCCACAGGAGGTGTTGTCAAAGTCTCAAATGTCCCCAAGACCTCATGACATACTGCCACCTGCCTTTAAGGCTTCTAATGTTAGACTTCCTGCAGTTCTACCCTCAGAAGCTGGTCATGTGACTTGAAAATCTATTTCCAAGTCACCAGGCATCGGGCCAGGCCCCAAGAACACTACAAATCCAGGGCTCAACCGATGCGGCCCTGCTCTCAGGACCTGACACTCAAGCAGGACCCGCCTTAGTCCCTCCATCATGAAGTCAATTTCCCAGGGGGCCCTCCTCCTCAGGAGAGCCCAACAGAGGCTGAATTCACAAGCCATAGTGGGTATAGCTGACAAACTGCCCCACAGAAAACACCAAAAAAAGCATCCACATCAGACACCAGGCAGATACACATTTCCTCAACGTGTAGTGAGGGGAAATCACCCTGCACGCCAAAGCTTCGCACGTAGAAGCAAGTTAGGCTTCCAAAGGCTGGACCTGGGTCCCCTTTGTTGCTAGTCCATTATGACGCCAGTGCCTCTAATGAATGCCCTCCATCTGCTGGTGGCCTGCAGAGTCCATGAACTTCGCCTCAGGCAGGAAGTTCATAAGCGGAGAGTTGACAGGGAGCGGAGCTTAGTTTTTGTCAATACAGTCATATATCCTAATAGATCTGACTCCATTCTTCGGCCAGAGGCTGGGGCTCACATGGGCCATCAATAGGGCATAATGTCAGAAAGAAACATCTGCTGCTAACATGGAACGTACAGTTCTTTCCTCCACAGGAATGTTTCCAAACTGCTGGCCACTGCCTTTCAGTGAGCCATGAAATCAACCCACTCGGTGGCAGACAGCATTAAAAGAGAAAGAATAAAACAGAAATACCAGACAGCTCTGCATGTCCTAAGGATAAACATCTCTCATGAACTTCTTCCTCAATTTTTAGACACATATACCAGGACCTGCTCACGTTAGTGAGTGCTGCACCGAGTTGTATATAAGCATATTTCTTGCCAAAAAAGTTTGCAAAATGCTCTTTCAAAGAGCAGGGTAGCAGGAGAGGCTGCTGGGGCAGGACTTACGTATCTATGGGCTGCATCGATGGACAAACGGGCACACTATACACAGCTACAACTGGAATGCAGAAACGTAGTACAGATTTTCAAAACTTTATAAAAACAAAACTGTATCGAAGACGCATTCCCTGATGTCTGGCCTATTACACGATTACTCACCTTTCTGCCTCTGAAATTCTTTACCAGTGATGAAATTATTCCTCCCTGTGGTGGACTCAAACTTCTAAGAGCTCCTTCATCCCTCCACCAACCAAACTCAAGCGCCTACACAAAGTGTAGCTCAGACTGGCAATGGCAGCAGTGGGCAAGGTGAAGCCTGGAGCGTTTGACCTTATTGGAGGTGGCATAAAAGGACCCGAGGGACAGGATGCGCAAGGCATCCCACTGTCAATCTCCAACTTGTCTGACTGCCTCTAGGGGACAGAGTCAATCCGGGCCTAAGTGTTTCCAACACCATTTGGTAAAATAAGTGTTATCTACATGTAACAGACCTACACAAAGTGCACGTCTCGGTGCGTATGCACAGCCTGAGCACATTCACTGACCATATCCAGACGAAGAATAGGACGGCACCAGCGCTCCAGGAGCTCTCCTGGGGCCTGTTCCCAGTCACCATCCTCACTTCTAACCCCACAGGATAATTCTGCTCTTAATCAAAGAGAAAGCAAGGTTCAGGCTCAGAGTCTTCCCCAAGCAACAGTATCTAGATGAAACTGACCAACTCTACACTTTTACGGTATTTATTTTTACTGTCACCTTCTGTTTACAGCACGTGAAATGGCTTTCCACTTGCAATCATGACATAGGTTTCCTTGTAAAATAAATCTAGGCGAAACAAAAGCTTTAAGGACAATATGAAGTGTTGAACAAAACAGGTGGTATATGAAAGGCAAAAACTGAGCAGGTGGTATACAACTGACTCGAGTTTGCGAAATGCTTGTTCAGGTTTGCCGATCAGCGTGAAACGCTAAACTGGCTTAACTGACTATACCATACCCTGATTTTCCAAGGAGGATGGTGGATTCTCTCTCTGTTGCAGGGTCTATCAGAAGGACTAATTTCCTCTCTTACATAGTCTTGAAACAGTTTAACATCAGTACTCCCTGGAGATGATACGATGTTATTTTTTTTTTTTTTTTTTTGCGGTACGCGGGCCTCTCACTGTTGTGGCCTCTCTCTTGCGGAGCACGGGCTCCGGACGCACAGGCTCAGCGGCCATGGCTCATGGGCCCAGCCACTCCGCGGCATGTGGGATCTTCCCGGACCAGGGCACGAACCCGTGTCCCCCGCATCGGCAGGCGGACTCTCAACCACTGCGCCACCAGGGAAGCCCACGATGTTATTTTTATAACCGTTCTGACTTGTACTTCTCACACGCATCACGCTTGGAAAAAAAAAGACTGGACTAAGCTGATTTCGAATGAACAGAAACATCGATTTTTCTCTTCTTAAATCTCTACTATTTTAAGTTTTAAAAGATCACTTAGAACTGGGATCAATTATAACAAAAGGCCACAAACAGATCACATTGAATGCCTTTAGTGTTCTAATAATGGCAAAAAATAACAAACCCTTACATGGACTTAACTTTCAAACAAACTGAAGAAGAAAGGAAAAATATCATTGCAATGGAAAAAGCAACTTCCTTCCCTGGCCTCTTCTCTCTGAATTAGTGTAATTCCCTGTACGTTCTGTTAAATCTAGTAAATTGAAGCAGAGGAGACTCTCTGAATTTCACTTTTAAGATGTACTTAACGTGTCAGGCAAATTAACCTAATCTTACCTATGAATAGGCTTCGCAGGTAATTCAATAACCTTGTCAAAACAAAGATTTCCTTGCCTGCACTTTACGTAATACCACCTGCCTAAAGGATTCTCCTTTCATTTCTCACAAAGTGTAAACAGAGGTTACTAAGCAGGGACTACGTTTGAAACAGCTTAAAACTTCATCCGATTTGTCTTGGGTCTCCAATGAGCGGCTCATACAAAATAAAGACGAAATCTCACAAGCAACTCATGTGAAGTCAATGTATTCAGGCATATACACTTACTCACATATTCATATATATGTATACTCATACATGGACTCATATAGATACATACAGTTTTCACAAGCTCTCGAAGCAGTCCTAAAACAAATCTTATTTGTCAAAACACGGTCTATGAAAGGTTTGTGGCTAATAAAAGTTTAACTGTGGTTTAGAACTTGATGAAAACGCAGATACCAAGGTTAAGGTAACGTTTCTCTGAAAATGATTCAGCCCGATGCGGCATTTAATGTCCTTCCTCTATCTGATCATGTTTCACTCTGCCGCTTCGTATACCAAAGCAATCAGTCCTTCAGATACCAAGATGCTGATCAGGGCAGCTGAACGGAGAAATGATAAACTTCACCAACTTTGTTACCACCATCATTAGTCCTTTAAAAGGAAAGGGGAAAGGAGATCTTTTTGCTAGCTTTCAATCTTCCCTTTCAGTCACCAAAGAAAATTAAGATGTTGTTCCATTGATAGTGAGTTTCCAGCTTTCAGTAAAAATATGACATATTTTTTTCTTGCTTGATTCCCTCTTCTCAAGTTCCTTTATCACCAGCAATTCTATTCCAAGCCCCCAACATATGTTAATATTACCCCACCCCAAGGTTCCTATAAGCACACTGACTCTTTCAGATATTTCAGAGAATGATACAAAGTATCTGAAATCCACTAACATGGCTGTAAAAAATCATACATCATCCTGTTTTACTTGTGCTCCTACCATCTCATTTAAGCTAGGGTTTAGAGCAAGTAATATTATGTGTTCCACATGCAATTTCCATGTCTCATCAGATTCTAACAAGTAGGCCATTGTACCCTGTGATTAAGCAAACTGATTAAAGTTTTTTCAAGACACTGCTTACCACCCGTAAGGTTTTCTATTTTCACCTTTACCGTTTACCGTATTTCTCAATTTTTCTACGTTGGTGTATTGCACTGACATCAATTTATAAACGTTACCCTAAAGAGAAGTTGACGTGAGTTGCCATCTTAAGGGAAGATTTTGTTCAAAGAAATACAAACTCCACAGTTTCAAGAAAATCCCAATATTCCTCATGAGTCCATATAAAAATGGAAATCGTAATCGGTTCAGGCACTTTAAAAATAGCTGATATTAAACATGAATTGTTTTACTTTATTTTTAGAACACTGAAATCAGCACATATGCAATGAATTACCAGGTTCACACTAACACGTAAACTAAGAATTATTCCTGATTGATCAATTACCGTGATTTATATGGCCTTAGGAGGTGATAGCTGTTTCTCCATCCAGATTCAAAGGGTCACTAATCAAAGAAAAGAAATCTAAAACAAATTAAAATTATCTATTCACAACTGTAATTTGGGGTTTATGAAACTGTACCATAAAACCGTCATCAAAGCACTGGCTTGTTAGAAGGTCCTTCCAGCCCAGCCTCCACAGAATGACAAGAAACACCACCAGCGAAGCTAACCACCTGGGGAGTGTTTACTCTGGAGCCAAATTTACAGTTTTCAGACACGTGCATTATATTCTTTTCTGTAGCAACGTTATGATACACGTACAGGCAGACCTCGTTTTATTGCGCTTCACCTTTCTTGCGCTTCGAAGATTACTGCGTTTCTTACAAATGGAAGGTCTGTGGCAACGCTGCGTCAGGCAAGTCTATTGGCACCGTTTTCAATAGCATTTGCTTGCTTCGTGTCTCTCACATTTTGATAATCTGCAACACTTCAAACTTCTTCCTGCTTGTATTTCTTATGGTGATCTGTGATCAGTGATGTTTGGCATTTTTTAACAATAAAGTGTTTTTAAATTAAGGTCTGTTACATTTTTTTTTAGACAGAACGTTACTGTACACAACAGACTACAGTGTAGTATAAACATCACTTTTATATGCACTGGCAAACCAAAACAATTCATGTGACGCCTTTTATTGTGATATGTGCTGTACTGCAGTGGTCTAAAACTGGACCCACAGTATCTCCAAGGTGTGCCTAAATGGTGTCCATAATTTACAGAAGAAAGCCATGCTCAGAGGTGAGGAGAAACTTGTCCAAGGTCGCAAGGCTAGCGATGGTAGAATTAAAATTCAAAACCTGGTGTGATTCCAGAGTCTGTGACTGCTAACCACTCTATACAGCTGACTGCCTTTCTCAGGGCCCTAGTATCAGCTACCTTCCTCTGTCCATCAGTCTGACATGGAAACTCCCCAGAGCCAGGGACCACATATGAGCTCTCTAGGCATCTTGGCCTATCTCAGTATTAGGGAGAATACAACTCACCTCCAACAAGTAGAACACATGCCTGCTGATGGTTTCTCTTCCACTGTGAGCCTGAGAACTCACTCAACATGAAGATTTTCAACAAGCCACGACCAGAGATCACTCTATATAATGCATCCCCCCGACCCCGATTTTTAAAATAAACACTGAATAGGAGTTGTATGTGTCTGGCTAACAAATTCTCAAATCGACGTGTGTAGAAACATGAATGTCCTAGTAACAATCATTCCAGGAAAAGAACAAACACTGCCTTCTTTGGACAGTGACTGCCAGCAACTTCTAATCCACCCCAGAGTTTCTCCAGATAGTGAAAAATAAAACATAAATATATTTAGCTCATTTTTAAAAAAACAGACTGGCACGTCTCTTTGGGGAGGTGGCAAGTGGCTAAGAAAGCAAACACTCTTAGGCTTTCAGTTCTCTTGGTCCCCGAGAGCTGTCAAGTGACTCATGAGGAGTAGCAGGAAAAGAGGAAGTGATGAAAGATGGAAGTTAAGAGAATCAAAAGAGCCAAAAAGGAAGCAGGGAGCGCTAGCTACCCCCAGGAGAAGAGAGATGGGACCCAGACTGTCTGCAGTTCAAACGACTGTCAAAATAGACACAGACAAATAGACAAAACAGAAGAGCCAAAGGTCTTCTTGGAGCAACGTGGCACTCTGTGTGGCCGAGAACCCCATCCCAGCTGCCCTCCCCCAGAGGCTCATGGGAATCATTCATCACCATTGCACGAAATCGTGCTGTTGCAGCTTCCCACCCTGGGGTACTGGGAGTTTTCAGTGAAAGTGGCGTAATTGCAAATCAGCGCTTGCAGCCGCCAGTCCACCTGAGTCTTCCGCGTGTCATTCCCAGTGACAATTCCTAATCTAATTCTCCCTGCTCCTGTTCCCAGCCCCCTCATCTATAGGCCCCCTGCTTAGTTTTTGTTTTCAAAATGATGTGGACCTACTGCTTTCAAAGGTTCTCCCAGGGCCTCTCCCACACAGCTTATTTTACGTATACTTCATTGTTGATAATTTAAGTCGGACCATTCCAAACATACCTTTCAAGTCCGATAAAAGTGCACCTAGGGCTTCCCTGGTGGCGCAGTGGTTGAGAGTCCGCCTGCCGATGCAGGGGACGCGGGTTCGTGCCCCGGTCCGGGAAGATCCCGTGTGCCGCGGAGCGGCTGGGCCCGTGAGCCATGGCCGCTGAGCCTGCGCGTCTGGAGCCTGTGCTCCGCACTGGGAGAGGCCGCGGCAGTGAGAGGCCCGCATACCGCAAAAAAAAAAAAAAAAAAAAAAGTGCACCTAACCCTTTGTGTCTTACACCAACAGACTGAAAGACAAAAACTTAATTTTTAAAAAAATGACATGGGTTCTTGTTCTCAAAACCCCCATACTTAAAGATAAGGGTCCAGATATGGTGTACAAAGAAGACAACTGAATATAAACTGTATATTATCTGTACTGTTGTCAAGGGTTTGTTGTTTTGTTGTTGTCTGGGAATTACCAAAGATTGAATTTTTCGACCTAACCTTTATTCAAGAAATTTAATGGGGATGCCAGTCACTTCTGATTTATTCTTATTTTAAAGTGCTTTGTGGATGATCTAAATAACTCTTTTTACTAAGGGTTGACCATGAGGGAATAGATTTAAAACTTCTGGGAAGCCACAGCCCCCACAGAAGTACACAGTGTCAAGAGGAAGTAAACTCTGATAATCTGGACAGAGAATGGGAGGGAGGAACTTCCAACAGCCTGGTTCCAGCATCTCAGCATGAGCTGCCCACCCATCTCATACGTGAGGCCATCTGCTAGGAGCTTTTGGAAAAGAGAAGGACAAGTAACATACAAAAGGAAACACACAAGCAGGAGTCAGCTTTGTGATACTTAAAACTCAAAGGAAACTTCTAACTCATCGTTTTTCCTCTTTACTGTTTTCTGGATTATAAAAAAGAATACTCACTTCTCTGGAGAAGCCCAACATTATAGAAAGATGACTTAAAAGATGTAGAGTTCCCCCATAATCCCACTCTACGACTTTATATATAACTTTAAAATGTTTTATTACCTCCGAGTACGTTTTCCTATGAAAAGACTAATATACATAAATGTCTTTAAAACAAACAAATTGCATCACGCCATATGTTTTATTCTTCACCTAACGTTTATCTGGCTGGTGTGCAGTGATGTCTGTTACAAACATGTTCCCTGAAAACCTAGTGTTTTTTTTTGGTAAAGCTAGTTTTTATAGCAAAACAGTAATAAGAAAATAACAATAATAAATATTACCAAGTCAATACATCAGTACAGTCATTAGGAAAAAAATTAATACAAAATGTTATTTTTTTAAAGGCAACTGGGAGGAAAGAGGAAATATTTGGTATTAATTGGTCACATTGTTAATTCTGAAAAGTATGTCTGCGTGAAACAGTTCAAGGTTTCCTCAATAACCTTGCAGCAGCACTACATTCTGGCTAAAACACACAAGAGGAAAACAGATCTCAGAAGTATTTTGCTGACTTTTATAATTGGCTTTGGTATTAAGTTCTTGTATCAGATACTAAAATTTGAATTAAAAAAAACCCCAAACAATTCTGCATATTGGCACTTAAGAGCAAAAATCCTTTGACCTATGTTATCTCCTTGCTCTACTCAGACAGCATGACAGGTAGGGGAGACAGAGAGTAATGCTCTTCCCGTTTTAGACATGAGGCACGCGAGGCTCAGCATTTAGGATACTAAGACCACAGAGCGAATAACCTGGTAGAAACCTAAACCTGGGGTCCTCATTGAAACCTCAGGGCTCTTTCCACTTCCACATGTGCCTGCTAATACTAAGGAAATCAGCTGCTTTCATTTTGCCAGAACTTCTATTGCTATGGTACAGGCTATAAGAGTAAGATGAAAGTGAAAAGCGTCTTTAAACAGGGGGAGGAGGGAAAAGAACTGAGATGCAACAAAGGTGTCCACTTTCTTTTACATCTGAAGATCAAACAGAATGACTGATACATTATTATGAAATACACACCATCCCAATGAAAGGAGAGTCATTACTTCCAAATGATGATGTCGTCATTCCAAAAACATCGTATGAGTCCAGCCAGAGATAACAAGTCCAGAGTCGAACTGTCACCCCTCCTCTCTTGTGTCCATGGTAAACATCACTAAATGATCACCACACTCACCCCCACTCAATCCAGACATGGCCTCAGAATCCTGCCACATAGAAATCCAGGGTACAACACTGTCGACCAACCGAAATTGGTAACTCAGATGAAACTCTAGTCTCTGCCTCTGGAAATGGAGAGTTGAGGCCCATTACTAATAAGGGGTCTCTAAAACCTGCTTATTTTTGCGGTTTAAAAAGAATCTTCTCAACATAGCTTGAATTATACCACATCTCTTTCATCAAAACAGATTATTTGTGTAACTGAGGTAACAGAGATTGCAAATTGACACAAACAGGTTTTACTTCTCAGGAGGATAATTGCCACAGAATTTTTTCCTCTCCTCTGCTGAGTGTGGTCCATGGCTATCAGTCACTACAGAGGACAACAGCATAGCCTCACGTGTTTATTTTTAATGTCACCCCCAAATGGCTTGTGCATATCTCTGCCTGTTGAGCAATAATAGGTTTCCTGCATACAGTTACACAAGAAATACCGAGACTTTCTTACCCCATAATGAAAGAAAAATGTAATTACAAAATCACCTACTTTAGAGCACATTTTTCCTCCCAAAATCAAACCAAAAATAATATAGAAATATTTTAAACAATGTTCATCAACAATTTTTACTTCACTGATAACATCTAAGCAAAGATCAGAGTTTTGATTCAAAAGAAGAAAGTACATTCATCACTATTTCAAAAGGGATTCCTCTAGGAGTTGCAAATCTTCAAAGAAGGAGGAGAAACTTAAGCATGCAGACTTGGACTGGAATAAGAGGTACTGATACAGGCATAGTTTTCAAAATATATAAAAGGACGAACAGAGAAATAGAAGGAGAGAGGTGTGTTGTTGATGATGATAATGTTGTGTGTGTATGTGCATATTTACATTTTCTAGTTCTGTCTGCTGAGAGTGCCTAGAAACAATGAAACCTCAATTATAACCTCGTATAATTATATATGATCACCCTAGCACCCATATTTTGGTTTCTAAATGCCACTCACTCTTCACTCAATGGAGTTAGAGCTACTTGGAAAAAGAGCTGATTCTAGGGCTGGGGCAAGGAGAGCACAAGATGAGCCTGGGACATCTCATGGTGCCACAAAGTAAGGAAGTGCTCAGAAACTGATGGAAACATGAGAAAAGGACAGAGGTACTAGCTTGAAAGAGCGCGTTCTGGCCCAAACTGGCCAAGGTGACCACCAAATTATAAGAATCCATGAGTCCACACTGAAACACACAGACAGACACATGGAGATAGGCAGAAAAAAACAGGGAGGAAAAGAACACTTCTTCTTACAACTCATAAACATAGAAGGATGTACTTAGTAAATCACCATTTGTCAACCATTATAATAATAATAGTCAAGTAAAATCCATAAGTGGGTGCTAAAACCAGTGTATGAGAGTTTAAGTCGTGGCAAGATATTTCCACAGCCTCAAAGTATCCCCCCACCCTCCCCGACAGGATACAAGACAAAGGAGAAAACAATACCTTTACAGCAGAGAGACGTGGCAGATAGGACTTTAACCAAGCAGCCCAAGTTAACATCACTAATAAAGGGACAAAGTGGCATCGTGTGACCCCCGACAGGACGCGCTGAGAAGGACACACTATCACTTCTTTGGTATTCCTGCCCAAAATGTATGGCCTGAATCCGTACTCATGAGGAAACATCAGACAAACCCAAATTGAGAGACGTTACACAAAAGACCTAGTTTGTGTTCTTCGAAAACATCAGTAGCATGTAAGACAAAATACTTGAGCCACTGCTCTAAAGGAAAGGAAATCACGAACGATGCCAACTCAGTAAAACCTATGATCTGCGGTTTTCTCTTGCTATCAAGGACACTGTACGGATTATTAGAAATCTGACTAAATTCTGTAGATGAGACAATAGGGCCCTACCAATATTAATTTCCTGACTTAGATAAATGGATTGTAGTTATGTAAGAGAAGGTCTTACTCCTAAAAAAAAATACACACTGATGTATTTAGGAATAGGGGTAGAGAGAGAAAGGGATAAAGTAAACGTAGTAGATGTTAGTGCTGGGGGAATCTGGGTAAAGCCTGTATAGGAATTCATTAATGCAAGCCTGAAATTACGTCAAGACAAAAAGTTAACAGAAGAAAAAGAGCGTCTTCCTTTTTCTAAAACTAAATGCTTTTGCAGGTGAATTCACATGCCACTCTGCCATTTTAGTTGCTGGGAGAACATTATCTTCACTAACAAATAGTAAAATCTTGCTTTACCAGGTAGCCTAGCTCGGGAAGAGAAGGCAGTGTTAATCCGTTCTCGTCAACCCTGTAACCCAGCCTTTTCAGCAATGACAAACAAAACAGAGAATGACTGATGTACACAAAAGCCACTGAGCTTACAGACCTTCTGTGAACACATGCTTGGGTCTTCAAATCATAACACTCCCAAGATGAACACGTATTTACAGAGGATTGTACAAAACAAAGGTTAGTGGCAAAAGAGGGCTTCACTCCCTGCCTTCACTGCACTCGGAGAATACCATTTACTATCTCAAAGCAGAAAAGGACATTGCATTTAGCCCAGACAACTGTCACAGAAATTCACTTACCGCCAAATGAGAGATGAGTACAATGCAAGAACGAGCTTCTGAGCAACGCACCTCGCATCATAAGGTTGGGAACAAGACAAATCTCTACCCCAGTCATTCTCCCTGGGGTCCTTATCATAACCCGAGGTACTGCTGAAAATCTATGGAAGCATTTTTCATTGTCACAAGGATTGGGGTGGGGACCAAGGATGCTAGAAGCCCTAAACGCACAGAGTCTTGGGCAATGAAGAATTATTGGGCTTCCTGAATAACCGTCCCGTATCCTGCCAGACATTAGTAAAGGTAAAGTGACAAACTTTTTATAATTACCTGAGGGTACACCCTAACTCTGTTTTACATATGAACCCTGAGGGGTTTTTTGTTTTGTTTTGTTTTTGCAATTTAAATGCATACAGATTACACACCCATGTTCACAGCAGTATTATTCACCACAGTGTAAAGATGGAAGCACGCCAAATGTCCATCGATGGATGAATGGATAAACACAATGTGGTATATACTTCTATACATACAATGGAATAGTATTCAGCTTGAAAAAAGATGGAATTCTGACACATGCTACAAGTCCACAGATGACTGTGCAGGCCATCATGCTAAGTGAAATGGGCCAGAAAGATAAATACTGTATGATTCCACTTACGTGGGGCACCTAGAGTAGTCAAATGCATAGAAACAGAAAACAGAAGGATGGCAGCCAGGAGCTGGGGGAAGGGGAGGAGGGGTGAGTTAACGGCTACAGTTTCAGTTTGGGAAGACAAAAAAGTTCTGGAGATGGATGGCGGTGATGGTTGCACGATAAAGTACTTAATGCCCCAGAAAAGTACACTTACAAATGGTTAAAATTTTATGTTACGTATATTTTACCACAAATTTTAAAAAAATACACACACACACACACACACACACACACAGAGATGTGTGTAAATCAAAGGAAGACTGTATTTAATTGTGCCGTATCTTAACCACAATCTGTTCACCACCGTGGAAAATCCAATCGTGGACGGCGATGCTGCTTGTGGTGCCAAACTCCACAGCACCGCCTTCCTGGACCAGCAACTTCTGTCGCCGGTGCACCGTGCCGAGACCACAAGGACACGCCAGCGTCTGGCAACAAACATCACAGTGTCTTCTAATGCGGCTGTGCCCAAGCGTTTACATACCGATACATACATTTTATTTTTATTATAAATGATCTTCCTGTTACTTTTCTATTAATGTCAGTATATAGGTTCTACCATTAGGTGTGCATGTATATAAATATTATTTATGAATTTCGTTTCATGAGAGTATCGATGGCATTTCACAATATTTCTGATAAAAAACGAGGCGAGTGTGATTGGCTCTGATGTGGGTGAGAACTACAGCTCCGGTCTCAAGGAACAAAGAGCGGTAGGAACACAGTAACCGTTAACAACTCTGCACTGAGGACGAGATTTAGTCAGTCTCTATGGATTTAATATAAGCTTCCTTTTGCCAGGATGAAAGTTTTTATGGTGAAAATCTAGTGGGAGTTTGCTCACTCCTCTGAAAAGGAAGAAATATGGAGGAAAACTAGAAAGCCGCTGACTCTTCTTAGTGAACCCACGTGCACACTTAAAATAATCAAATTCATGCCTGGTAATAAACTCAGATACAGACAAGGTGAACAGGAGAACATCGTTTTCAGGCATGGGAATCACTGTATCATGTCGAAAGAGATTAGGATTTGACGGAGAAGGGCACGGGGTGTCAATTGCAATTACACATATGTTGTTTCCCTATTGTGATCATCCTTCTTTCCATCTCAACGCTGGGACATGATTAATATTTTACATACTGTCCAAAAGGGGAATGTGACTCACCAGAAACCGTACTAAATGTTTCAAACACAGATCCCCCTTTGCCAAGAGAAAATCCTGCCCAGCTGTACATTTCTCATTTGCAAAACGTAAGAGCAATGAAATTCCATTACTTACAGAAACTGGCTGTTCCACCAAACCCTTGGCAATAGAAGCTGTACTTATCTTTTGGAACAACAGTCTCAAAAAATGTATTCTCGGGCTTCCCTGGTGGCGCAGTGGTTGAGAATCCGCCTGCCAATGCAGGGGACACGGGTTCGAGCCCTGGTCTGGGAAGATCCCACATGCCACGGAGCAACTGGGCCCGTGAGCCACAACTACTGAGCCTGCGCTCTGCAACAAGAGAGGCTGCGATAGTGAGAGGCCCGCGCACCGCGATGAAGAGTGGCCCCCGCTTGCCACAACTAGAGAAAGCCCTCGCACAGAAACAAAGACCCAACACAGCAAAAATAAATAAATAAATAAATTTATTTATTTTTTAAAAAAATGTATTCTCTCTTTCTTGAAAAAAAGACAGTAAGGATGCATTTGAGCTGATGAAAAAGCATCTTGCCCAAGCAAATTCCTGGTAGGGAAAATCCACCCCCCTGACCGGGGAAATATGAAGATTGACCCTAAAACGTGCAGCAAAAAGATCTCCAAGTTTAAGAACTCTTCAAAAAGTCAAGAGGGATGTAGCAGTATTAATGATGTCCTTAAAACAAAATCAAGTATCCTTTTTTTTTTTTTAATAAAAACGTCCCATCTCATTTTTTTTTAAGATGTTGGGGGTAGGAGTTTATTAATTAATTAATTTATTTTTGCTGTGCTGGGTCTTCATTTCCGTGCGAGGGCTTTCTCTAGTTGTGGCAAGCGGGGGCCACTCTTCATCGCGGTGCGTGGGCCTCTCAGTATTGCGGCCTCTCGTTGCAGACCACAGGCTCCAGACGCGCAGGCTCAGTAGGTGTGGCTCACGGGCCCAGTTGCTCCGCGGCATGTGGGATCCTCCCAGACCAGTGCTCGAACCCGTGTCCCCTGCATTAGCAGGCAGATTCTCAACCACTGCGCCACCACGGAAGCCCCCAAGTATCCTTTTAATATGTAAACTGTCACACTGCATCCACTCTTTCAGAAAAGTAACTCTTATACCCTAACTCGTTCAGTTTGTTTTCTTGGGGAGATATAACCATCTGTTCCCCTAAGGATATAAATTGACCTGAAGTGTACTGCTTTGCACATTGCAGAATTCATCCAAATGAGACCAGAAAAGCGAGACTCTGTCATCCTCTCCCCAACGCTCCCTCCCCTGGAAGCACATGGCCACATTCCGGCGGGTTACGGGAACTTCCCTCGTGGCTCATCCCATGGTCAGAGTTCCCACTTGGTCCAAGGTTTGAAAGAGACCACACATATACTCTAGAAATATAGATGCTATGCAAATGTGTGTTTGGAACATAAAACATCCAGTGGTCACAGTGCCATTTTTCCAGTTTCCTGTTTCATGTGCTATATTATGGCTATGGCCCATGGGTGAGTTTCTTACGGGCTTCAACAACTCATCCTGAATTCTCGTATTTAATTTTTTCCTCATAGGAGAGCCAACAAATTGAGCCCACGTATATATATATAATTTACCCATTAAAAGAGCAATCAACGTAGTCAAAACCACCAGCAAAATATAGTCATTTGTATCAAACTTTGCAACAGGAGCCCACACAAGCAGGCCATGAATCACTCTTTCCCTTTCAGCAACTCGGAGCATGCTAGGACACAGTGTGACCCTATTCCAAAGTGTCCTGCGGCGGGGCGGAGGGAGCTACCTACCTCCCCCGGTGAAAATCTATAAAGCCCCTAAGTTTAAAATGATGAGTGAAAATTGAAAACGAGGAAGTCGGTGATGAGACGAGTGACCATCCTGAATACCAACCTTTGCCTGCACGTCCTCGGACAATCAACTAGTACAAGTGACAACAGGCAGAAAAGACACGCATAAAAGAGGGATATGTAGAAATAACTGTGCGCTATGAGCTCTGAGGACGTTAGAGTGATTCCAAAGCTGACACAGTGATCCCCTCCCTGGTCACCGATCTGAACAGAGTCACCATTTGCACCACAGGGACTGCTCATCTGGTTCTAACTAACACACGACTCCCCAGTGGTTTTCACACGAAGCTCTAACGGAAGAACGCAAAACAGATGCGCGGCCGCGTGACAAGAGCCAAATCGTGAATAAGCCACTCGTAATTTGGCTTCTCTGCACTGAACGTGAACAAAGGCTTAAGAGCGAGGCAATCAGCACCCAGTCTGGTCCCACACGATCGGAGAGGTCTGACTCCTGCGCCTCAAGAGTCACCAGCTGAGGCCTCCCTGCCCCACCGAGCACCCTGCCTCGAACCGGATGAAGACGGGGTGCCATTCAGCCTGCAGAAGACCCTGGCGGTGTCCACATACCTCGATAATCCTGTCGTGAATTTGCAGGCCTCCGTCCTTGGCTGCAGGTCCACTGTCAACTATTTTGGATACGAAGATTCCTTCAGTGGACGATCCATCTTGGTTGTCCTTTGGGTTAAAAGAAACACACACGTGAACGCTAGGCATTAAGTTGGTCATGAAAATCAAGCTTACACTCTTAAAACAGTAACGGGTTCTTGCTGGCGGCACAAGCGGCAAGGGGGTAAAAGCCAGCTGTTTCCCCCGATTTCTGTTTTAAACTAAAAGTAACGTGATAAAATAAGTCAAGCCGTACCAAAAGGTATAAAATGATAAGCCCCTGCCGTCTCTAACCCACTGTCCTTCTACCCCTTCACTGCATCGAGTGGCAGTTTATCGACCCTTTCCAAAACATTTTAATGTATTTCTTTCTTTCCTACACACAGAAATGGGATTATGCTCCCCACGTTCTTGGGGTGCCTGGTTGCAGATTCTCCACCATCAGGCCCACTGTCTACCCCACTCCCTTAAGTGACTGGACAGTAACCCCACACAGGGATAATGAGCACTGTTTACAGTTGTTGCTATTAGAGACTGTGTCACCTCTAATTCCTTTCTATCTGTGTTCTGAAATATCTTTGCTAGTGTATTTCTGGGCAAATCCCTAGCAATGGAACCGCTGGGTCAAAGGGTACGTGTATTTGATAGACGTCGCCAAACTATCCTTCAGAGAGCTTGTACTTACAGCTCATTAGACAGAGTGTATTCTCATATCCCCACAAGCACAGAGTATTATAAAACTTTTAAATATCCAAGAATCTGATGGCGAAAATAGGCGTTTTATCTTTGTTCTGATTTGCATCAGAAAAGCCCACCACGACCCCTCCCCCTTCCTAATAAATTCTGATCTCCAATCTTCTTGAATTCCTTTAGATCTTTCAAAGTCCAGACTGAAACTTTCTGGGAAAGAAGACAGCTCCATGCTCAAAGTCCTCCCTTTATTTAAAATCAAAAAGCTCCAACTCATAAAAAAAAAACCCTCACAGCTTGTTCATGAACTTCTTTCCAAATAGCACTGGGATGAATGCTCTCCAAGTGTGTGGATTAAATTTCTCGTGATTAACAGATGGATTTATAACTGCAATGGCAAAAGCATGTGTTGTTTCCAAACAAAAAGCATTTGGGAAGTAAGTTCAGGATGTTCCACAAAAACTCCAAAATCTACCATCATGGCAATTTCCCTGACATAACGCCATAAGAAGATCTGCTTCACTACTAATTTCTCTACATGCAAATACATCAAAATTCCATTTGTTAAAAAATAATTATGAAAATACAACATTTTCCTCTTTAAACTGCAAAACAAAAACAAACCTATATTCTAAAGAAGGAGAGACATGGCTTTGAAGTGGTTCCACCTACCCCTTGAAGTGTAACAGTAGTAACCAAGGGTGGGAAAATGCACATTCTCTACCTCTTCTCTCCCCTCCCATCCCCGCTTCTCACAAAGAGACACACACACACACACACACACACACACACACACACACACACACACACTATAATGTTATAGATATGATTCAAAAGACACCAAAATCACAAGCAAAAATGAACCTTAAGTGTTTTTCCCAACATTTATCCCCACAAGACAAAGATAAGTCTCTCACTGCCATCTGGATTCTATCAACACTCTTCCAAGAGAGAAGGGTCTGCAAGTCTGTGGGTGTTGTGCTGGATCAACCGGCCCCCAAAGGCACCCCTGGCCAGCATCACAGCACTCCGCTCAGGCCTTCACTGTCTCAATTTCTATGAGCCTCCTTTCTCTCTCACAGCCACTACTGATGATGCACGACTCCCAAGGCATCTGTGTAGCTCCCTACGGGCCTATATCAGATACAAAGCAGTGCAACAGCTTCTATTTACTGAACACACATTAGGTACCAAGTACGTAGTGAGCGTACTCTGTCCGCCATTTAATCCTCATAATAACCACAACTGGTATGTAATATTATTATCCATTTCATAGATGGAAAAAATCTGAGACAGAGAGGTTAAGTAACCTACTTAAGGTCACACAGCTAAAAAGTGGCATAGGTCACTTTCAAACTAAGGATAGGTTGATTCTCTTATACAAGCTCTAAGTGCAATGCTGTCTCCCATTGAGAAAAGTCTCAAAAATACACATGAATTCCAACATTCCAGGCTATGGGAATATTCCACTAGAGGAACCTGAGGAGTCTCAATGGACCACAAAGGATTTATGGACAAGCCTGAGTTCCCTAAGGGATGATGTCAATATATCAAATGAAAACAGATCTGTGTTTACTCTGATTTAACTGTTTTGCATTTCTTGGCTGGGGAGGAAGGGGGGAAAAAGGGGATGGGATTTGGGCTTTGGCTTGTTTTTCAGAAAAATACATCGTACACAAGTCATTTTTCTTAAGGAGCATCAGAAAGTCCAAGCAAAAATCAGAGAGGAACAGGCAAGAGCAAACACCACAACTGAGCTTAAATAAAGACAGTGGTAGGGGATGGTAACAGAATTCAAAAAATACAGAAAGCACAAAATAAAAAAAACCCAATCAAGCCCATGGCTGATAGCGAGACTTTTCGCTTAAGAGCCATCTCTTTAGTCTTTGTTTGTTGGCTCCTCTTCTAACACATCTTAAGGTAGAGCTATGCACGAAGGTGAACCAAGATGAATTAGGATTTGTTTGCTTTTGTTGGCTTGAGAAACAGAAAAATGAAAGGGACTGTTTTCATCCCAGGGGTGCCTGACAATGAAGTATATTTGCCAAAGGCTGAAGGGAAAGGTCTGATACACCAGACTGGGGGCTGTTTCTTTAGGGATACGCGCACTCATGAATGGGTGATGTGATTTTGCTAAGAGCATCACGTACTGCATCATGCAATGAAAAGCCTTATGTCAGAGCCCCCAGCTGGGCTTATGTCACAACCCAACCAAGCATCCAACACAGGAATTCCTTGGGAAACACACACGTCATCCGCACAGCGTTCTACTTCCAGTAACTGACAATGAGTGCGCATTGTTGCTTATGCTGGCTTTTTAGCACGTTCTCAATGACCTGCCAGATTTCCAGGCAACAGTGAAGAATCCATTTAGGTTTCCCTTTGCTGTTTCTGCTAATCAGGACAAGTTTTTAAAAACACAACGGCAAACACATGCATATGGAATTCAATCTTCCTCCCCAGGGCCATGCATGGAGTTCTTGCAAAAAGACCACATAAACTGAGAACACTTTTGAACGCTACAAAATTGGGTCTGGTTTGTGCTTAAATCACTTTTTTTAAAGGAAAAAGAAAATGACCTAAAACATGTTCTTTGGTAAGTCTGAGGAAAAAAAAAAAAAACAACTGCATTCTAGTGAGGCTGGAAGCATCCGTTCACCCCTGGGGAGGTGCAGAAACTAAACACCATCTTTTCGGGCTTTCCCATAGTCGGCTGCCCAACAATTGTCAAGCCGTAGGCTTGCCTCTCTATTTCAGGCATTTTGCAAACATCAGGCTCCCTTCTTCTATATACGCTTTGGTGTGTGCAGAAGAGATCTTCCTAGTTTGGGCGCTTTTGGCTGCAGAAACTTCTAAAACATCTAAAAGTGAAATGCATCTTCGCTTACGGTAGTTGTTTCTTAAAACTGGTAATGATGGGTATGGAGAGGAGGAATAAAAATGATGAACAAAAACCAAGTACAGGGCTTCCCTGGTGGCGCAGTGGTTGAGAGTCCGCCTGCCGATGCAGGGGACGCGGGTTCGTGCCCCGGTCCGGCAAGATCCCACGTGCCGCCGAGCGGCTGGGCCCGTGAGCCATGGCTGCTGAGCCTGCGCGTCTGGAGCCTGTGCTCCGCAACGGGAGAGGCCACAACAGTGAGAGGCCCGCCTACCGCAAAAAAACAAAAAAAAAACCAAGTACAGTCAACTCTCTGTTATTTATGCCAAACCTCAAAAGACGTTCTTGATGGTAAGTTGGAGAACTTGGGTCCGTCCGGTCCTGGTGTTTCCTAGGGACAATTACTGAGCCAGTCAAGCCCCAGTTGGCTCCCTCACGCCCTCCCAGGGCTGGAGAGCCTGACCCCTGGCAGCAAGAACTGAATCAGAGTAGCAGCGGGACATGCCACCTAGGATCTGAGTCAACTGGAAAGAGGGGAAAGTGCAAAGTCCCAGCCTGACACAGTGTTAGATTCCTTTTTTTTTTTTTTTTTTAAATGGGTGTCAGGAAAACCCTGCTGGGATTTTTGTTTGTTTTTTATAAATTTATTTTATTTATTTATTTTTGGCTGCGTTGGGTCTTCGTTGCTGCGCACGGGCTTTCTCTAGTTGCAGCGGGCGGGGGCTACGCTTCGTTGCGGTACGCGGGCTTCTCATTGCGGTGGCTTCTCTTGTTGTGGAGCACAGGCTCTAGGCACGTGGGCTTCAGTAGTTGTGGCATGCGGGCTCAACAGCTGTGGCTCACGGGCTCTAAAGCGCAGGCTCGGTAGTTGTGGCGCATGGGCTTAGTTGCCCCGCGGCATGTGGTATCCTCCCGGACCAGGGCTCAAACCCACGTCCCCTGCATTGGCAGGCGGATTCCTAACCAGTGCGCCACCAGGGAAGCCCACAATGTTAGTTTCTTAAGAAACCCCTCGAGACGATGGGAGGAACACAAGGGTGTGTGCGCAGTGCTGGGGCCCAGCCAAGTGGGACCGGCCCCTACCCCTGCCCACCTTCATTCTCCTCATTGTCTAGAAGTGTGCTTTTTAAAGTATGTTTTATAAGGCAGATAATGTATTAGTTCATCATTTTAATGACTACGTATCACCTACAACTAAGCTGTCACTTCTTGCAATAAACGGTGTGGAAGTTTCTTGCAAGAAACTGTGGCCTTGGCTAAAAGCAAAGGGAATTTAATCATAACCCGCCTCTGCTTCTCCAGCCTCCTTCTGACCACTTCCTGCCACCCCTCAACTCTGTTCCTGTCCTTGTCTGGGCTTCCCTTAGGTCCGTCCACCTTCTTTTAGCTCAGTGGTCTTCAAAGATGGGTACGTGCAATGCAACACATTGGAGTGACAAAAAAGCATTTTAAAAGTCATATTCATATTTTAACTTCATAATTTAAAATGACTCTTGCATGTAACTTTTATAAGACAGGTAACATTGGTTCAGTAGTCAATATATTTATAATCTGTAGCTAACTAAATATGCTCAATATATATATATATTTTTTAAAGTTAAGACTGCTCAAATGTATAAATGTATTATATATGGACCCTCTGAGCTAGCAAACTCCTACTTATCCTTCAGAACCCAGCTCCAATGGCCCTGCCCCAGGAGGCCTCCTTCCCTACGGCTAAAGGACCCCCCACTCCACCGTCCCCAGGCATCTTTAGCTGGACCCAGGCACAGCGTGTATCAGTGAGAACAGTGCGTTCCTCTCCTAACTCATCAGTTCCTCCATCTGGACTTGAGCTCCATGAAGGCGGGGGCAAACATTAACCACAGCTGGATGGCTGACATCTTCTTATCCTTTAGGATTTGCCTTAATATCCCTTCCTCTCTTTCCTGATTACTCTAGCCAATGATGGCCGTTGCTCCTTGGTAGCCACCACATGCCATCCTCCCACTTCTTACCCTTCATTGTACTTCTCCCATCTGTAATTACTGTATCTACTTGTTTCTTGCCCAATATCACCCAGGACATAAACTCAATGACCACAGGGACCCAGTCTCCCTGGCCAGTATCTCCAAGCCCCTAGCAAACAGCCTGTGTTCAATACTTATTTGTTGAATGAGTGAATCTGATTTTCTTTTTCCTTCCCTTGACAATTTTCCTTCAAAGCTAACAAAACAAGGAGAGGGTCAGCCCAAAAAAAGAGCAAGAGATGACACATACTCGGGCAATCGAGCGTGAAAGGTGAGATCCCAAAACACAAATTGACAGATTTGAATTCAGTCTCTCCTCTCTGGAGGAGGAGATCATGATGAATGGCGTGAACAGCTCCAGAGGGAAGAAAGAGCATGGGATGCACTATGCCACAAATGGGGGAACTGCCCCTGACTGATGAAGGGCAGACAGAGCAGAAGCCCCGATCACATGGCAGTCTCAGAGCCCCCACTCTAGCAAAGTCACTCCGTGCAACTGCACACGTCTCACGCGACGTGCCTCAGCTCAACTGCTACCCAACCAGACACGCATCCCCAAAGCTAAACGGCTAAGATGAGCTACTGTATGACTAGGACAATGCTACATTAGGAGATCACAATGAAATAAAAATCCCCCAAACGGAATCACTTCGCTGTGCAGCTGAAACTAACACATTATAAATCAACTGTGCTTCAATAAAAAAATGAGATAATAAAAATCCCTGAGCATGAAGACGTTAGATACACAACGAACTCTAATAAGAGCAGAATGAAGTGACCAAGGTTTCCTACCCCTCGCCCCCCAAACCCTGACCCCTCTTCCACCTGCATTAGGGACAAGAAAAACCCATTTCAGCAATTAACATACCACACACGGCCGGCCACCGATAATATTGAATCCCAGGGAGCCGGAGTCCCGATGCAGGACAAGAGTCAGGCTTTTTGTTTCTTCACCCTGCAGGGAACAAATGAGTTCAAAATTTTATTTACAAACAGCGAAAAAAATGGGAGGAATTTTCTTTCTATCTAAGTGGACTCATGGGCTGCTGAGCGTTAAAAATCCTATGTTTCTAGGGAAGTTTAACCAGGGAGAACTTTGGGGGCCCATGATGAAACTCTGTCCTGTGCTGAAGAGGTTACAAACATTTCTTGATACCATCTAACCCTGGGGCAATCACTTAAGAACGTTTGGAGATGTCCAGACACGTGGAATGAATATTTTCTCTCAGTGACACCTTGGTCTGCAAACGCATCTTTCCTATGGCCAGCCCAGCGCAAGCTGGCTGTCTAGATGACTACTGTCTGTCTGTTTCTCAACCACTGTCAACAGCAGCATTCACGTTATGTCATGAAAGATTCCAACAGCAATCCCCTCGGAAGTCTGGGTGTACGTACGGCCCATCAACAGTCATCTGTGTTTGGGAGACTTGGGGGGGAAAATAGCTCTTGAAAAGTCAGATGCAAGCATGGGTGGGAAAAAGAAAAATCCTGAATCTTACTGAAAAGGGGGGAGGGGGCATTTTCAAAAAGTAATGACTGTCCAGTCCTGAGGGGATGCAGAGTGTTCAACAGAAAACACTCTGTTTAAGGTGGGGGGGGGGTCTACGTGAGCCCCTTTAAATCAACCAAGCAGAAATGGCCCCAGCAGGTCTCAGAGGCGCAACGTTCAACAGTCAAACAGGATGGAGATGCCAGGGCACCCCAACTAACACTCTCAAGTAACAGACAGATAAATAAAAATAGATTTAACCTTCTGCGCAAACTATCACTTAATAGGCTTAGACATAAATATTAAACTTGCTGATACACCTCTGAAACAGTTCCAACTACCCGAATGGTATGCAAAACTCCACATGTACTGGCTATAAATTTACAATTGCTTCACTCCTGTTTTCTGTTTAAACAGGGTATCATTTAAATGCGGTATTGTTTTTCACGCTTCTCAAAAACAGCACTGACAGCTCATCACAAAGAGGTTTTATTCTGATATTTATTGCTTCCTGATGAAACCTGCGCTTTCTACTTCTGCTGGGGAAATAAATGGCAACATTTGAATGACATGAATGCGAATATCTTATTCGACCTCCATGGTGGCAAAGAAAACCACTCTTGCTGACTGTGCAGTGCCCAGGGGTTTTTCTGCAGCACTGCTTCATTTATTGCTATACTTGTCAATGTAAAACACTGTTCCATATTTGGCGAGGAAAACTGTATGTAACACAACCACACACACACACACACTAAAGACTAATGGGTCTCAGGGACTTCCCTGGTGGTCCAGTGGTCAAGAATCCATGCTCCCAATTCAGGGGGCACAGGTTCAACCCCTGTTCAGGGAACTAAGATCCCACATGCTGGGCAGGGCACGACCTAAGACATTAAATAAATAAATAAATAAATAATAAATAAATAAAGATTAAAGTTTCTAAAAAAAAAACCTAACGGGTCTTCATGTGTAAAAGTATCTGCAAGCGCTTAAAGTTCTTAGCAACAACGGCTGTTTCTCATGACTAGTTCGTGTATAGCAGAATTCAAAATATCTTCAAAAATGTCATAGAAGCCTTAGCATCAATTACTAAAACCCTGTAAAAACAAAAATGATAATTTATTAGTAGAAAAAAGCAGTTTCTGATGAAAGAACTAGGTGTCCTGTAAGAACAACACAACAAAATCTTCATTTCTGCAGTGTCATTTACTCAATGCAGAAAATACAGTAGGTAAATATAAAAGAAGCGAGCCTCTATCAAACTACTGTACTTTAACAAAAAAACAGCAGAGCCTCAGTAATGACAACCTATTTATGAACTTAAAAAAAAAAAAAAGTCCTATTCACAGCACCACCACCCAGAGCATCTATCAACGCTATCAATCTTTATTGTTCATTTGACCTGCAACAAGAGAAGAGGCAACAATATTCACTGCTGTAAGAGAATAAAACTTCAGAATCACCTTAATAGTTTTGAGATGTAAATACAGTGATGTGCAAACCGAAAGAGTTTATATCTTTCTGCCTTGGAAACGGAAAATGTTGCTAACTCCACTTCTTGCTTTGTTATCTTAGAGAGGTGAAAAAGTTAGACATACATGGGAATTGGAGAGAGTTATCATACATATCTTACATTTCTGGCTTTCATAACTAATCAAGGATAGACACTGTACAGTCACACAGTAATCCAAGGCAGATGTCTCTGGTTGAACAAGCTCAAATGATGCACAAAGGAGAACGCAGAGCCAAACGATTAAAACAGACGAGTTTTAAATCGACTGTGACAACTATTTATTCTTCTAAAAAATGAAAGGAAAATAAAGAAATCTCATTGTATTGCATTAACAATGATAACAGCTAACCTTTATTGGCTCTTCATCACGTGCCAGAAATGATATTGAGCACTTAAGTGCTTTATTTGATTTAATAATCCAACCAATGTTATCAACTGTCACTATTACCACCCTCATGATACAGGTGGGAAGACTGACGGAGAACAAGAAAGAAAGCTGTCCCTTGTCAAAGAGCTAGTAAGAGGTCAAGCTGGGATGGAAACCGATGATCTCCCATTCTAGACCTTCATTACTGTCTACACTAACTCCCTTTTCGTGTGGAACATAGAAAAGAGTGCCACGTAGACTAGCAACATATTTGGTCTCGCCCAAGATCGTTCCCTTGTTGGAGTTCCAAAAAGTTCCACAAAGGAACTCATCATAGGAGGTCTTACCCAGGAAACCAGTTTCAGAACAGAACTCCAAACTCTTTAGTGAACTATTTATCTCCAGAAGACCCAACCTGAGATGCCCAAAGACACCTAGGTATGGTCCCAAACTCAGAGATCTCTCTCCAGGGACAGTGGAGACCAACTGAGACGATGCCTGAAATAAGATTCCTCCGCCAAATAGCAATGTGCAAAGAACAATCAAGTTAACTGTCTACACCTCCTTGCCAGATGCACTCAATCCCAGGGAAGAAAGAAAGGAGGTTCTCCTTTTCTAGAAGTGTCTTGACCCAGTCTGTTGTCTAGGACGGATAGACACGGGTTTTAGGTGACATTGCCTATTTTAGGACTAATTTACAGGACTGAGCCATCATGTGGAAGATTCAACACATGATACCGGGAGCACTGACAGAGAAGAGAAAAGCTCTGTCTGAGCCGAATTCCTTTCATTTCTCCATCTAATGATCAAAGGTCATTTCCTTTTCTCCGACACCCCGAGCTTGATCCTGATATCTCCTTTCCACTCCCCTTCTCACAAGCAACCTTAACTATCAATACTTTCATTGAATTTCTCATTCTTCAGAAGAAATAATAGAGAATTTAAACACCAGGCTTCACACAACACCACGTTTAACAGGTTAACCTTACTTCCTGCTTAATTATTTAACCTGTTCCTGGGTTCAAAATGCATCGGATCCAGGGCATTTAAACGAGTCTCATTCAATTATATCGCACTGAGTGAAGACATGTACAAGTGGAATAAGGACAAAGGCTCTCATCAATACTGCGTTCCCGGCTGCTCACAGACATTATGTTAATAAGTGACACTGTTCATCCAAAGGAAAATTTAACCTATATTGCTCTGTTTTGGTCGTTTATCAGAACCCATGCTTTGAAACTTTCTCAGTGGCTTGGTATAGTAAAAGAAGGGAACGAGGACTTCCCTGGTGGCGCAGTAGTTGAGAATCCGCCTGCCAATAATACAGGGGAAGTGTGTTCGAGCCCTGGTCCGAGAAGATCCCACCTGTCATGGAGCAACTAAGCCCATGCACCGCAACTACGGAGCCTGCGCTCTAGAGCCCATGAGCCACAACTACTGAAGCCTGAGTGCCGCAACTACTGAAGCCCGCGCACCTAGAGCCCGTGCTCCACAGGAGAAGCCACTGCAATGAGAAGCCTGCACACCGCAACGAAGAGTAGCTCCTGCACGCCGCAATTAGAGAAAGCCCACGTGCAGCAACGAAGAACCAACACGGCCAAAAAATAAATAAATAAATAAATAAATAAAATTTTAAAAAATATATATACCAATTAAAAAAAAGAGAGCTCTGTTTCACAAAAACAACTGAACAACCGCAGCATCAGCCTTGGGAGGCACGTATTACATCAATGCTCTACACCTGAGAAACTGAGGCTCGAGAAATGCATACACTTACTGAAGATCACGTGGGTCCAAGAGGGGGGGCAGGGTTGGAACCCAGGTCCACAGGACTCCAGCACCCATGCTGTCCCTCCTGGGCTGGTAAACATGTGCACCCTACCCTAAACTCCTTTGCCTCAAAAGACACGGCTTTCACATTAAAACATCATGAAGGATTAGACATCTAATTAGCTTTGTAATTAGAGTTTTAAGCAAGGCTTCTTTGGACTATGCAATAACAGTGGCAAAGATTAGAGTATCTATTATACCCTGAAGGGTGTCATAAGAATACTATACCTTTGACAGGAACAGGGTGATAGTTAAGATCTTGGACTTCACAGTCAGAAGCTGAGCTGAGTTTCCTCATTCTTAGAATGAGGATAATAATGGTTTCTTCTTGAAACATGAATGAGATAGACTATCACTGCCTAGTGCCCCCGTACAAGGCCTGGCCAATAGCAAGGGTTCCAAACACAAGCAGAGCACAGGGTGGGCCGGACACTAGCACATCTCAGCAATGAGGCCATGGTGCTGTTTAACCACATAAATGACTCTGCTACAAAAATCTGGAAATGAGGAATGTCTAATCCTAAGTTAACTTAGTCTACAGCAAGTTTGGGAGAGCTGAGGCCTGAAGTTAAGGAAATAAAGACAGTTGTACATTCATCCCAACATCTGGCCATCTGATGGGAGCTATTACATCCACGTGCACGTTCCTCCTTTCCCCAAGTCTGGAAAAAGAGCAGCACATTCTTGGAGGGCTGCACAAGTGCCAGGAGACAGATTTTATCCTGGAGGTAGTGGGAGAGAGACATGATAAAGAACACGAGGGGAGCAGCTCAGCGTGGACCTTCGGGGGCATGGAGGTGGCACGGGCAAAGGGTGCTGCTCAGACGGCTGTGCGGCACGAGGAGGGGAAATCGGACACAGGACACCCCAGGCCCGGAGGGAGATGGCCCTGGGAGCAAAGGGGGTGGGGGAACAGATGGTGGCTCGCAACAGGACAGGAGAAACATCCAGTCCAAGGAAGTGTGGGCTTGGATACGGACAGTGGAGGGAGGAGTGTGGGGCACAGGATACGCAGGTATTTGCTGAGACACCTGGACACCTCCCAGTTCTATCGGATGAGTGAGTCTTGATGGGCTGGGAAGAAAACAAAAAGAAAACAAAAGAAACAACAAAAATGGAAATGAGATAGCTTTTCCTAGAGCCACCCTCTTCCTGAATGGCAGGGTCTCTTCCCTTCCGGAGCCAGGACTCAGGAGGGAGAGGCGCTCTCACCAAGAGCCCGCGGTGGGGGATGGAGAAGGAAGATGCCTTCATATCCTGCAGTCCAGTGCCAGCACTGCCTCCTTGGGAGAAGGGGCACGAAGCTCTAACAGATGCTCAGCACCCTGTCTCTACCCCAGAATCCAAACCTAGTGGACAGTCAGGCCCCTAGTGAAGTGTAGGGTCTCCCTGGGAGATGCTTAGGTCTTTAGGATTGAGAAAGGGCAGAGAGAGAGTAACCCTGGAGAAGCGGGTGTGGCATGAGCCATCCACAGCCAGTAAGTTACAAGCAGAAAGAGAAGCTCCAAGTTCAGGAACATACACTAGATTCTGCTGAAAATAAGCTTGGCTATCATATTCAAACGTGTAACTACCGATCAGTGTTAAAATCACCCAATTTGTAATCTGCTCCATTCAAGGTCTAACTGGACAAGAATTTTGGGGGGGGGGCATAAAAGCCACAGCGAAAAAGCAGAATTCAAATGTACTTTGTCAAAAAGACATCTTATGGTGGCTGCTTTTCTTTTCAGTCCAAGAATGCAAACTGTCTTCTATGGTAGAGTCCCTCTTCCTTTCAGCATCACTCTGTCACTGTTCTCCTCCGAACAATCCGGCCTCAGAAGCTTGGACGCCAGCCATCTCCTAAGCGGTGTGGCAGCCCCCAAAGCCCATCGTGCCGCTGTCAGTGTGGATTCTTTCTAAAAACTCCTTTCCGCCCAGTGACGGGTGTTCCTTGATTACTGCTGTTGTGGGACTTGTAGCCGAGAACGGGCTAGACTGGAAAGCTGCCCGGCGGGTTGTGAGAACTGTAATTGACTGACCACTAGTCTGTGTATCTGGGGTGACACAACACCTCTCAGCCTCAGATTATGCAAAGCTCCCAGAGACTCGCACAGCTGGGAAACAGCTCTGGCTGTTGACTGGTGACAAGAGAGCGCAAAAATGTGGAGGGGCGGGGCTGGGGGGACCGGGAGGCAGACATGGCTGCCAGAAATTCTGTCCTAAAGAGAATGGGGATGCCTTCTCTCCCCGCACCAAGATGTTTCTGTCCTCTTCGTTGGTCAAACTATGTTTTTAATGAGGAAGCAGCCTGGACCAAGCCCTCCCTGTCATTCCAACTTCAGTTCTAAAAGAAGGGATTCTTGGAGGAAGAACAGAAGGGGGAAACTGTTCAAGTCCAAGACCGAAGGCAGTCGTGGGAATGACGCTTGAAAATGAATTGGAAACGGATGAGACAGTCCACTGAAGTATTGGCGGTGTTTATCTGTCACCAGAATAGGTGCAGAGAGGATGAAAAGAGACAAAGGGCAAGGGAAACTGGCAGAGAGGAGCAAAGGTATATAGCGTTTATGGAGCTATAATATCTACAGAACGGGATATATTCACCCACGGCCAAAGATGTTTCTGAAAAATAACCTAAGATATTAAGATTGTCAGCGCTGCCCTAGGCCAAAAATATACACATATTTAAAGCTGCTGCTATATTTAGATAACCTAAGAAACCCCTCAGTCTACTTCTCTATTTCCATGAGTTTGATTTCAAGTCCGTGTCTCTCATTTCTATCATCCGCTCATCTGCTTTTCTGGTGAACGCCCACAAGCGACGCTTTCACCAACATATGGACAAGAACAAACCGAATCAAGGTGCGGCAGCATTTTCACATTTCCACTTGACGGACTACAAGGTGATTTCAGTTTCTGAAATGGGATCATCCAACTACCCAACCTGGAGCATTTTCTTGTCCAAATCGGCAACAAAGCAAAGGCCACCCAGCTGCGAAGTCCTACCTTGTCACTTACAGGAAGGTGGGAGCTTGGCCTGGCCCATCCCTCTTTACCTTTGTTAACTGCGGTTGGACGACTATAAATTCAAGTAAACACAGTAACCTCATCTTATTCGCGCCTTTGGCCTCCTCCTTTACACCTTAGCTCAGAGTTGCTACCCAGATGCAGTGAACTTGACTTGAATATCCCTCTCTCACAAAGCTTCCAGCGCTGACAAGCAGTCAGAGAAGAGAAAGACAGAGATTCTGGTCACCCAAGGGCATTCCATGGCTTGCAACGAGCCTGTAATCCTTCGAGTAAAAATCCCTTTCCTTCTTCTCTATGAAACCATCTCCAATTTCTAATGTTTCCTCAGTGATTTACTTGAAGAACATCCCTAAACCTATAGGTACTGAAGAAACATTCACTTAATAAATGTTCGACAAATGCTTGGTAAGCCTTACTGTGCACATTGCGTTCATCATCTAACCCTAATGCCAGTCCTATCAGCATTACCCCATTTTGGAGATGAGGCAATTAAGGCTTAGAGGAGGTTAGAAGATCCTCCCAGAGATGCTCAACAAGGCAGAAGGAGCACAGGAGCCCGGCTGTCACCAACTCCAGGGTCTGATACTCATCACAGGACAGCTCAGTTCAGGGTACCCTGGAGCTGCTGGTGACACATCCAACCCTGACCCACAACCTTAAAGCGGCTTCACCCCCTTCCCGATCCACGTGCAGCAACGACAGAGGGCACCTGAAAACAGCTTCCAGCAAAATTCTAGGGCTGACCCCTCTGCCCAGGAATCATTTCTGCACACCCGCCCCCCTCTGCCAGGGTGAAAGCTCACCAACCACCCCTCCTGGAGAAGGGGCTGCTGCAGGGCCCATGTGCACACAGGCTGCACGCGGCTCCGCCCCTTAGGCTCCCTGTAAACAGACATACGGGATAGGGGAGAAAGATGGACGCTCGGGTCCATCTGTTAGTTATTTCTTTACAAGGGTGATCATTATGTTACACCACTTCCCTTTCTTATTGGAACAGGCTTATTAGAACACCATTAGTCTGGGGGGACAGAGGTGACCCGCGGCTAAAAGGCTTCGCTGAGCAAAGAACAGCAAGACGTGTTGTTTTCAAAGGCACAAGTGGGTGTCTGACTGATCCAGGGGTGAAAGCCGCTCAAGTTCCCCTTTGCACCCAGCGGTGCCTATCGCAGCGCCTGAAACGCAGTGTGTAAGCATGTGAGGAGCTGGACTGAAAGAACACATTTGGAAGCATTTCATTTACTTCCTACCATCAACCACTCTTTAACTTACTACGTTCGAAATTAAGGAGATGAGGCGTGATTCCATCCAGGACACCACCTCTTTTCTCTTCTTTTTCTTCCCTTTCCCTTTCCCTCCCTTCCTTCTTTCCTTTCCTTCCTTCCTTCCTTCCTTCCTCTCTTTCTTCCTCTAACTCTCTTTTACAAGCAGAACCTGTTTCGTTTTATACTGCATGTATACTTTCAGAACTCTGAAAACAAGAAGTACAGCGTGGGGTGGACACACCTCATCACCATGGACCAGAAGCCATCAGACCAACTAAACGGAGGCAGAAAATGATGCTGGGAAAGCTGTTTAAATCTTTGGAGGCTCTCTTTTTCCATCTGTAATACGAAGGGTAATGGGCTGTGGGTACTAACCTCACAGAGTCTTCCTGAAGATGCACCCACATCTCTAACCCGCACAGTGCTTGCACGTACAGTAAGTCCTTTGGAAACCCTGTATGAGACTTTGGAGGGGACTCTGCCTCAGGAGAAAATACTGTTCTTATTTTGGTAACAGCCTGGAGTCGGGTGCTGAGTTCAAATCTCAGCTCTACACTTAGAATCTGTGTAACTTCTGGCCTTAACCTAGCTGTTTGATAATGTTTTACAATCCTCCTCTCTTACCAAAAGGGCTCTACCAAATGAATGAGATGGGGAAGCTAATGTGTGTACATACACAATGTACCCTAAGTGCACGGCACCCAGTTAAACTCAATGAATGTTACTTCCTTTCCTTTTAAGCTCCTTAGTCTACAGCCAACACAAAACCACCTTATAAATAGATTCTCTCACATCAAGTATTTTTACAGAGGAGCAAACATCATTTGTGAACTCAGAAAGAATCACTTACAGATAAACGGCAACAGAGCTCCCAATTCAAATTATTCAGTTATGATCATTCAAGCCAGTGTAGCTGGGTAACATATTTGTAAGCCAAATCCTAATTTTCTTTATAAATCACTGAAATGAAATGGACACAACAGCCCACAATTCCTTTAGCTGAACTGGGCTGTTCTGTAAGATACACCATGGAATGGCCACTTGCTGACACTTCTCAGAAACAGAAAAGGCACTGAACTGTGAACATTCTAATAGATACATTTCCAACTGTGTGGACATCTGGAACACCTTTTCATACAATTGTCTATTAGATTCACTTATCTCCAGGAGTTCTGAAATGGACAAAATCGTTTCTGGGATTTGGGAGTTTACACAAATGGATCTGGGGAAACAAAAGCATACCTCCCACAAACCTGGAAACAATTTTGTTAACTTGCAGGTCACGGAAAAACTCGTTCTTTTTTAAGAGTGCGCTAACAAGCTCACTCTTGGTTAGCAATCTGAAAAGTTTCGATGGCTGACAAGACAGCCCCTTGGATCTTGAATTTATTCACTGAACAAAGACATATCGAGAGTTCACAGGGTACACGGTAATCGAACTGGTGCCGGGATACGCAGCCCTGAAGAACACACACGTGGTCCTTCCTTTATTGTCCTTCACAGACAATGAACAGCTCTTCCCATTATTCACTTACACCTGTGATGAAGGCCATGCAGGCAGAGCACCAAGGTGAGAGTCTCAGGGCACCAGACCTAGTCTGTGAGGTCAGAGAGGGCTTCCCACAGGCACTGATGCTTGAGCTGGGATGGGAAGGACAGAAAGGTTATCTAGTCAGGGGCAAACCCTAAGTGCTGACAGAAAGGCAGGGGCTAGAAGGGGAGAGTTGGAAAACTTGCCAGTTACCTAACAATGAGCAACTGGAAAGACTATTCCAAGGAGAAAAAAGAGCAAGTGCAAAGGCCCAGGGGCAAGAAGGAGCTCAGGGACATATTCACGGACCTGCCAGAAGCCAGTGAACCTGGGAAGAGAGACTAAAGGGGAGAAGAGTACAGGCAGGTGGAGGCCAGCAGGACCCAGAGGGTGCTTGGCCTTATATCCACCCAAGAGGAACTCAAGGCAGAGCAGGGTTGAAAGAAGAGTGACATCAGATTTACATTTCTAAGAAATGATTCCCAGCTCGAGGTAACTGGAGGGGAGCAGGAAAATACATAGAGGGAGCAGCTGTGATCTAGGCAAGAGATTATGGGGGTTGAGACCAAGGATGATTTTTGTCCCACAGGGAACCAGGGCAGTGTCTGGAGCTATCTGTAACTGTCACGACGTGAGGCATGCTTCTGACATCTAGTAGGTAGAGGCCAGGGATGCCGCTACACATCCCATAACGCACACACTACCTTCCCCACAACCAAGAATTATTCACCCCAAGATTCTAATAGTGCTGAGGTCAGGAAACCCTGGTTTGGACCAAGGTCATCATCTGATGGGACTGGAGAGCAATGAACAGATTCAAGAAGTGTTTAGGAGGTATAATCCACCTGATTTAATGACAGACTGGAAGTAGGGCTAAAAGAGCAGAAGCTATCAAGGCTGGGTCTCAAGTTTCTCAACAATTCCAAGGCAAGTTACACCCAGAACTTTCTCTTTCCCAGAAAGCCAAACAAGTTTTTTGCTGTGGAATGCCTTTGTTCTTAGAATCAGGTGGACAAGTCAGGGTAGGAAACTGAGGCTGGGAGCCCAACTCTTTAACATCCTCAAGCATAGCATCACCAAGTCTGTTGTAGCCCGGATGAGGCTTCACACTGGTTCCAGAAGCCTTTCTGGACCATGTTACCTGTCATATAACTGCTAGGCAGTCTGGGTTTTAGAACTTCACCCTGGTCTTTCAAAAAACGTTCAGGGGGCTTCCCTGGTGGCGCAGTGGTTGAGAGTCCGCCTGCCGATGCAGGGGACGCGGGTTCGTGCCCTGGTCCGGGAGGATCCCACGTGTGCCACAGAGCGGCTGGGCCCGTGAGCCATGGCCGCTGAGCCTGCGCGTCCGGAGCCTGTGCTCTGCAACGGGAGAGGCCACAGCAGTGAGAGGCCCGTGTACCGCAAAAAAAAAAAAAAAAAAAAAAAGTTCAGGAAGGGGTGTTGAGACGATGATCAGTAAAATCATAACTGTGTGAAGACCAACATGTGTTGATCTATATCCGTACTTGAGCCCACACTCCTTGCTTAGCTGAGTAGCTACCTAAAATGTGATAGGTGGCCCAGCATGAGCTGGTAGCTTGTTAGAAATGCAGAACCTCACGCCCCATACCAGCCCTGATGGATCAGAATTGCTAAGGGTAAGAATGTGCGATTTAACAAGCTTTCCAGGTGATCCCAATCATCTGAAGGTTTGCGAAGACCTGTTCCAGCTCACCTTGTAGGGCAGGAGAAACAATGCCTAAGTAGGTCCAAACCCTAAATGCTCAGCTGGTATCAAAAGTCCGAAACCTTCTATTATTTAAATAATGCCAGATCATTTTATGGAACAAGTTCTAGGCCTTGAGGAAAGGGTATGGAAAAATCTTCTGAGTCTTTCTTATCTACTTCAGCTTGTAACAGAGAGGTAAATGATAGGACTTTTAAAAAAAATAATAAAAGTGTTGTGCATGCGAGTTTCCAAGCAATATAAATCCTTCTGCTTTTTAGAAGAGAATAAACAGTACCCAGCAGGAGCAGAGAGTCTGGCCAATGAAATAAACAAGTTCTTAAACAGCTTGCAGTGGGAGGGGTCCGTCTGGCAGGCGCTGGAACACCAGAAGCTTTCCACAAGGGCCACTGAGGGTTAACCAAAAGGCAAAAGGAGCGAGCTTCCCCCTAAGGCCTGGGCTGGGACCAGCCAGGGTCTGAGGCCAGAAAAATGAACTAGTGCAGCTTTCAGGCCAGGCCATTCTTGGCTGTCCTCAGGCCCAGCAATGAGGTCCATAAAAGTCCCAAGCAGCGCTCCAACTCCAGAAGGAAACTCTCTCTGTAAGCTCAGAAAGCAACATCTTGTCCCTAAGCTTAATGCCCTGATGAGCCAACTGACTCACCCAACAGAGCTTCAAAAACTTGCACGGTTTTGATTCAAGTATCATATTTTTGATTCCGAGACGGAGTTTACCCAAACACTCCAGAAAGAAAACAGAAAGGCAAGAAGAAATAATAAACTAGCTTCACAATGAATGACGTATAAACTCTGGGGGAGTGAATGGCTTATTTATAAATAAGCATCACTTAAAACTATGCAGGAAGTCCAGATGACAGCATAAACAGGAGAAACTCCGGAAACTCCTTCACCCCAAACCCGGCGCCTGCTTGAAGACCCAGCTTTGCCCCTTGCTTTGGTGACTCGCAAGCTCACGCCAGTCTTTTGTACGCCTGTGCGGTCCTGGGTGAGCCTCAGAGCTGTAAATATTTGCCCTTCGCCCAGAGCCGGCCAGCTGCTGAGGCTGCTGCTGACAGACAGGCCAGGGGCCAGGATGGGGTGGAGGTGGGGAGGGGGGAGTCGGAAAACTGGCAGACCGGGTGTGCGCTGTGGAAGAGGGGGCTGGGAGAGGGCAGGGAGAGGCAAAGCACACAAGCAGACACAGGCCCCTGGGGGCCCCTCAGGCAAATACATTCCCCAGAATGGCAGCGGCAATGGCCCACGTCCCTCCCCAGCTGGTGAAAATGTGGCCTTTGCAGTCAGGGAAATCTTGGTTCTCATCTTGTGACTGTGCCCCACTCAGAGTACAGGTGACGACACATGGAGACATTTCTGGTTGTCACCACTGGGCAGGGGGCGGTGCTACTGGTATCCAGTGGGTAGAGGCTAGGGATGCCGCTCAACGTTTAACAATGCGAGCTTCTCTGGAGGCGCAGTGGCTGAGAATCTGCCTGCTAATGCAGGGGACACGGGTTCGAGCCCCGGTCTGGGAAGATCCCACATGCCGCGGAGCAACTAGGCCCGTGAGCCACAACTACTGAGCCTGCGTGTCTGGAGCCTGTGCTCCGCAACAAGAGAGGCCGCGATAGCGAGAGGCCCGCACACCACGATGAAGAGCGGCCCCCGCCTGCCACAACTAGAGAAAGCCCTCGCACAGAAACGAAGATGCAACACAGCAAAAATTAATTAATTAATAAAAACTCCTACCCCCAACATCAAAATATATATATATATTTTTTGACAATGCACGGGACGGCCTCCCATAACAAAGAATTTTGGGGCCCAAAATGTCAAAACACCCCGAGGTGGACAATTGAGGTAGAACCTGAATGCCAGCTCTGAACGAGTTCTATGACCTGAGCCTGCTTTCTCATCTCAGAGGATTAAATACGGAATGCCTCCGAAGTGCTTTGCCACAGTCTCTGGTACATAATAAATCCTCAGTAAATGGCACCTGTGGTTACATTGGGAGGCAACACGATAGTGCTCGCGAGCTTGGTCACCTGTGGGTTCAGAAACCAATTCTGGCACCTAGAAGCAGCTGTGACTCAGGCATCTGACCGCGTCTCACTGGTCCTGAGTTTTCCTCACCTACAGAACGAGAAGCAACGTGCCTCCCTTACTTGATTACAAAGGAAACAGCTGAGAAGCAGAAGTGCTTAGAACGGGGCCTGGAGCAAAGCAAGCCTCCAGTCGTGGCGGCTGTTATAATTTCACCAACTCCCAGCACAAGGGGATGGCTTACAAGGGGAGGAGGTTAAAGATAAGTGCAGGGGATACTTGCTGAGCGCTGACTTTCCACCAGGCACCGTGCTAGATCCTTTTCACATGTTCTCTCCCTGAAGGGGGTAAACGAGCTATTTTACATTTAGGGAAACGGAGGCACCTGGAGGTTAAGCCACAACATGACTCAGCTGTTTAGCCAAGAGCCCAGATTCGAGAACAGTTCTAATTCCAGAGGCCTCACCGTCAATTATTACTTTGTATTTGGTGGTGGTCCCTTTACTGCTTTCTGGAATTCTTTCAATCCCTGGAGGAATACTACAGAAGGGGCCTGTCTGTGTTTCACCCCCCGTGTCACATCTCTAGGGCCACACTTTCCAACTTGAGGGAGCGTGAGCTGCTAGCTCAAGGTCAGCCGGCTAGTTGGCAGCAAAGCCCACGTCGGAATCCAGCTATTACTCCAGAGGCCTCTCTGGCAGCCTTCTTAACTTAATCTACACGGGCTGTGGGCTCCTTTTATTCTTTCTGGAGCTCCTGAGGGTGCATGGATATAGCTCACGCCTGTGTCAGTATCTTATCCTGTGGGTCACGTGTTCAGGAGCCATGTTTCCCAACCTCCAAAGAGGCTAAGCGACTTCCCCGAGATCACCCACTGGTCTGCAGCACAGCCTTTGCACACTTCTGACTCCGGAGCCACACTCATTCTTACTCTGCGCTGGTCGCGGATTCCTTTGAGTCTTTCCAGAACCCCTCAAGCTGCTGGAGCTATACTTTACCCTGAGTCTAATCTGTCAAAGGACCACAGTTCCCAAGTTTAGACCGATTCCCCGACCTTGCTCACGGTGATCTATCTGGCAAGCAGTGTCGGAAGAGGGAGGCAGAGATGCTCCCGGGCAGCTCCCGGGACCCCAGTGCCCAAAGGGACTGGGAGGCGCCCCGGGGACCCAGGAGCCCGGCAGGGGGTCGGGGCGGGCGGCGGGTGCCTACCTTGCCGCCGGGCGGCGTGGCCACGCAGCGGCTGAGCGAGTCGAGGCGTGCGCTGTACTCGGTGAACTTCTTCTGGTAGCGCAGAGCGGTCATCTGCAGCTCCAGCTGGGCGGCGGCCAGCTGTGCCACCAGCGACTTCTCGCGCTTGCCCGCGCGCAGCGCCTCCTTCTTGAGCGCCTTGTGCAGCGCGCCCAGGCGGGCCTGCAGTGCGCCGTTGTGCGCCCGCAGGGCCCGCGCGCAGCAGTGGCCGCCGGCGCGCTGCTCGCCGTGCGTCAGGGGCAGCCCGCAGCCCTCCTGGCAGCGGCCCACCGGCCGCGCGTCGCACGCGTCGCGCATGTGCGCCTCCACGTCGCGCCGCAGCAGCACCTGGCCGCAGCCCGCGTGGCGGCAGCGAGCGGGCGCGAAGTCGCAGCGCTCGAGGTGCTCGGGCAGCTGTTGCAGCTTGACCACCCGGCCGCAGCCGCGCGCCGCATGCGCGCACTTGATGTCGAGCTTGAGGATGAGGCGCTTGAGCGGCAGGACGTGGTTGAGCTCCTTGGCCGAGAGGCGACCGCGGCAGCGCGCCGGGCAGCTGCCCTCCTGCACCACCCAGGGCAGCACGCAGCCGGCGCAAAAGACGTGGCCGCACGGCGTGGTCAGCGGGTCCTCCAGGACCTTGTGGCACAGCGCGCACTTCAGGTCCGGGTCCACGTCGCCGTCGAAGCGGTCCAGCTCGAAGCCCATGGTGGCGGCCGGGGCCCGGGGTCGCCGCCGGGCGGCCGGCCGCCCCCTCCTTCCCTGCGAGGCAGCCGAGACGCGCCGGCTGCGCCGCCCGCTCTCTCGCTGGCTCTCCCCGGACTGAGCCTAATTGCTCCAGACTTCCTCGGAAAATGCCCGAGGAACAGAACTCCTCAGCCGTATTTGCGTGAGCGCGTGCGCACGCACATCCTACCTCGGCTGCCTCCCGCCCGCCCCCTGCAAAAGGGAGGAGGACGGGTGGCGAAGGAGGGTAGGAAGACCCAGAGGCTCGCCAAGGAGACTGGCCCGCCCAGGACGCCAGTCTGAGCCTTTCTCTCCGGAAACTCCACTCCGCTCTCTCGCAGTTTTCAGTATGGGAGACAAAATGCCAGCCGAGAAAAGCTCCCTAGGTTAGGCGCAGAAGGTGCTGCTGTCGCCCAGACGAGTTTTCCTGGAGCCCCTTCCGGGCCAGATCACGACTTTTTACTCCCCTCCCCTGCCTCCTCTTTTTGTGGCTGATTACAGAGAGCGAAAAATATCGCGGGGCCCGCTATCTCAGCATTTACGGTCTTTATTTATTTATTTCATTCCGGGGAAAGTTACAGAGACTGCGGGACGCTCCGGCAACTACAGGTCCCACCAGAGGTTCAGCGGACCCGGAGGTTTGCCAGGCCAAGGTTTCCAGAAGCAGAGGGCGAATCTACGAGGGCCAGTTTTCGGGGACGAGAGCTGCTCGCCGGCTGCCAGCGTGGGAGAAGCTGGCTCCGTTCACTGGCTCCGTTCACTGGCTCCGTTCACTTCACCGAATACCTCTGAAGTGTCTGCACTAAAGTGTGGCTTGCACTGTGCTGGGCCCTGATAAATCGGTCCCCTTAAAAATCATCAGTACAATATTGTAAGAGAGCGTCGTACTTAAAACTTATCTTCCCCATTACAAAAGAAGTAACGCTGGTCTTACAGCGTTAAAAACCGCACAAGTGTAGAACTTGGAGAAGTCCCCCATAATCACCCCCACAATCATGTGAACTGCGTTCCTTCAGTTTTGTTTTTTTTCCTATTTATGCACTTTGTTATATTTCCATTCTCCAGTTGAGGAAATTCAGGCTGAGAGAAGGCAAAAAATAAAATACTCTTGAAGGCCCCGGAGAGCAGTCTTTCTCAAATTTTAATGTGGATGCAGATTCTGATCCGGTGGGTGTGGGGTGGAGTCTGAGAATCTCCTTGTCAAAAGAGCCTCCACCTGGTGCCGATGCTATTATTCAATGGATTTCCACCTGATTGGGAAGTGGCCATCCATGAATCTGGACTTTTTTCTTCTGCTGGAGGGTAGCTTCAAGCAGGGCAGTTCTCAGCAACAGTCCTGAGTGTTGAAGAAATACTTTGGGATTCCAACTTAGGTGATCAGTTCATAGCATCACCCGTGGATTTCCTGTTCTGTTTTCTGTTTTTTCCCTCTCCCCTGGCTCTCGATGGCTGAGAAACATCCAGCCAACATTGGTAAGAAAGAAAAATCAAGCTATGGCATTCTCATTTGGAATGTGCTGCTAGATCCTGAAGAATGAAGTGGAAAAGTTGCATCTCTGTGTTTAGTGTGGCTCTGGGGTCTGGAACGTGGGATGACAGCACCCATTTTGTCTAATTGCTTTTACTTCTCTCCTTTTTCTGTCTGCGAAAGCCCCATGACCTTCACTACTTAACTGTTTCACCAGAGTGAAAGGGTTGTGTTGATGTCCACAAGGATTACTTGTTTTGAACCGACCTTTAGAAAGTTGTCCCTGGGCTTCACTGGTGGCGCAGTGGTTGGGAGTCCGCCTGCCGATGCAGGGGACATGGGTTCGTGCCCCGGTCTGGGAAGATCCCACATGCCGCGGAGCGGCTGGGCCCATGAGCCATGGCCGCTGAGCCTGTGCGTCCGGAGCCTGTGCTCCGCAACGGGAGGGGCCACAGCGGTGAGAGGCCCGTGTGCCGCAAAAAAAAAAAAAAAAAAAAAAAGTCACTGATTAGATTTCTCAGTGCCTTCCTGAGGTCACTGGACAGTGTGCTTTCATCAGTGTTGGTTGCATTTGTTGTCTATTTGTGGTAGGGGCTTTCGTTTAATTGCTTAAATCGATTAATGCATTCCTTTGCAAGTTCTCGAGGTGGAATATAATTGGCCTTTGTTCAGATAAGCATGTTCCAGAAATCCTCCTTCAGTGTATTTATTAAGCTGCTCACAGGTTCTCAGATAATGGGTAAGAAACACATTCTTTCATCAAAGGTGTGTGGGCCTGTCAGTTTCACAAGGTGGGCTAGTGTCAACAGGGTGATAATCTTCAAACCAAACTGGTTTTGAGAAACAACGAAAGCGCATCATACGCCATAAATGGGAAATGACTGCTTACTTTGGGTGTAGGCTTCTCTGCAGACTTGTTCCCCCCCATCCCCACCCTGTTGCCAAATGAGAGGCTGTTGATGAAATGCTACAGCTGAGGCCACAGAAAAGCTATAGCAGACCGTGGACTGGCCTCTTGCGGCACAAGAAAAAGAAAAGTCTGTCTAAACCATCCTCGCTGGTTAATTTTAGAAGCAAAATTCTTGGAGGTCAGAAAAAAAAAAAAAAGACTCCTAGAATGTCAGAGTTGGCAGATCCTGCATACTATTTAGTGGCTGAATTTAATAGGGGAATTGAGAACCAGAAAGGTTAAAAGAAAGACCAGTTTAAGGACAAGTTTTCTCAGTTTCTGCTTTCGGTCAAGTAATAGTTTGTCCTGTGCGTTGTAAGATGTTCAGCAGCATCTCTGGTTAGATGCCGGTGGTTACCTTCCCCACCCCCTGCAGTGGTGTCAACCAGACATTGCCAGTGTCCTCGGGAGGTGAAACTGCACTGGGTTGAGGCTGAGAACCACTGGTTTGGGGCAGCCTTTCATTCATTGCTAACGTCAGACAGTGCTGGCAGCCCGTGTCCTCTGCTGGCTGTGGAATGACCTAATGAATGCAGCATAGTGAGAGAGAGGTGTTACCTTGAAAAGTTGGGGCACCACAGTAATACACATGAATACAAATGGTAGGAAGCTAAACGTTTGGTGTGGCAAGTCATCTGAGAAAAGTAGCTGGTTGTTCTGACATGGATTAGATACTTACTCAGGTGTCTCAGAAGCAGCCGAATGTTGATGAAGGGATGATTCCTTGTGGACGAGAGCATCAGTCCCTTTGCAAATGATTCTTACGGCTTCCGCCATCTCTGCCATCAACGCTTCCTTTTATGGTCCGATTCTGCACTTTCTAACCAAGGCGTGGTCCCAAGCCTAACAAAAATGCAATATTCCCTGTCACTCCGATTTAGATTCTGTTCTTGACTTTCCGTTCCATCAACCTGTTTATTCAGAAGGTGATGATAATAATGTCTACCATTTTTGAGCTGCTACTCAGTGCCGAGCATTGTCCTCACCAGCTGACCTTCATTATTTCATTACTTCTCACAGCACATCAAGAGGCAGATGTCTTGTTGGCCCATTTTACAGATGAAGAAACTGAGGTTTACAGAAGTTATGTAGTTATTAAAATGGCAGTCAGTAACATAGACAGAAGGATTCCAGCACCCTCCCTCTTAATGTCTGTGAGCACATGCTTCCTCCTCCACAACCCCTAACTGGGGACTTATTATCTTACAAATGGTACAGATAATCACTCCACACCTCCAACATTACTCATCTCCTCTTTCCCTCTATCAGTCCTCAGTTTCCCCTGGGCTTTAGATAACTTGCGGGTTCAGTATTGGAGAAAGCAAAAAAAAAAAAAAACAAGTTTTTTCCTTCTTGTTTTTGGTGGCTTCCCTAGGCTTAAATATTCGTACTCCACTAGCTGAAATAGCACCAGACAATTAGATTAATAAGCATCTTTTTTTTTTTAACCAAATAAAAGTACCACCAGAGAGTAGTAAGTTATATCTGTCATCCACAAACAAGCGTGAAACATCTCAGTGAGATTGCTTGCCTCCTACCATAGCCAATGTCACCCATTCTGGGGCCCAGGAGATTCATTGAGCCTTTAGTAGGGAGAAGAATATGTAATTTTTGACCCTGGAGACTTTGGAAGACTTGGGTTAGTCAGGATGACCCATCACAGTGGATGCACTGGACAGAGAACAGGAAGAGTTGGGAAAACGCTTCCTACAAATTTGTGCAAAAGTCTAATGCTGCACATTGGCAAGGCCTCCATCGCTGTCTCTCCAGATGGGATTAGCTTCTACAGAACCATGTACATTCCTTGGTGTAACACTCATCACACTTGAAATCTCTGAATTTATCTAGTAGTTATTTATTTAGTGGATACTATATGCTAGGCAGGTGCTGTTTGGGCACAGCGGTGACAGGGGTAAACACGATGGGCGATGGTGCCTTCCTGAGCCCTCGTTCCAGGCTGGGCAGAAGGAAGCATCCAGAAACAAAGAGCTTCCTGAGACAACAGTGGGGTGGGATACGTTCTCTAGAGCAGGGCTGCTCCAAGTGTAGTCAGAGGCACAGGCATAACCCTGGAGCTTCTTGGAAATGCACAGTCTCAGGCTTCACCCAGGACCTACTGAGTCAGGACCTGCATCGTAACAATATCCCCAAGAGATTGGTGTGCACTTGAAATTTGAGAAGCTCTGCCATAAAGACCATAAACCAAGCCGATGTGCTGGAGAGAAATTAGAGGAGGCTGTTCCCAATAGAAAAGTCTGCTGAGAGGAAATGAGATGTTGCTTGAAAGATGAGATGGGCCAGCAACAGTCAGCAGAAGATTCCAGGCAGAGAAGCAACAGAAAGTGCAGTGGTCCACAGGGAGTCAAGCTCTTGGTTTACTGAAGTTGGACAGAGCATGCCTGGAACTTACAACAGGCTGAGAAGCAGGGAGAATGAAATCAGATAAGGGTAGAAAAGTCGATAGGAGCCAGACATCCAGGGGGTTGCAGGACATACATAGTAAGGAGTGTGAATTGCTTTTAGGAGCGCTGGACAGACGGCACTGAAGGGTTTTGGGTGGTAGAGGAGCACATTTGGTCAAAGTCTAGTTCTCACCGAACGTTCTACTAGAGAGTCGGGGTCTCGTGTCCACATTCTGTCTCAGGTATGTAACACTTAATTCATGTTGAATTAAGACACTTAATTCATGTTGAACAAATAAGCGTTCCCACTCCCTGCTCCATGTAAGTTCCTACTCCTAGGATCCCAAGCACAGGCTGATGCTAACAGCATGAGTATCTGTGTCACAGGATGGGTTAAACAGGCCTCTGTGGCCTCTTTGGAGTACGTATCATTACTCAGAACATTGTTCCCAGAACAAAATTTATCCTGATATTGGGAACAACCAAATCCCATAGGAACAGCTGGACCATGGTCTGGTTGTGAATTGGCAGGCTTTGCACAGAAAAAGTGTGTGTACGACAAATATGATCCTACATGGCATTGTAGACATTTGGAGCTGGAAGACACCTTCTCTTTTATTCCACAAATACTTACGGAACAACTATCATGTAGAGAACTTAGAAGGAAAGAATATGAAAAAGGACACAGGACCTAACTCCTGCCTTTAGAGCACTTACAAGGCCCCCAAGGTGGCCAACTGAGTGAAAGTACAAATAGTTCTAACACAAAAACAAATGTATTAAGTATCTTATCCAGCCCCTACTACTCATTATCTGATGAGGAAACAGAAGTTCAAAGAAGTTAGATGACTTTCTAAATATTTATGATGAAACATAATGTCGTTGGAGATACCCTGCACCCCAGTTCAGTGGAGAGAGAATTGGACTAAGTGTCAGGAGATGTGTGTGACACTGATCAGTGAGTGGCCTGGGATCCGTTATGCGAGTTTATGTAAATATGAATGTGTATGTATAGGCAATTGAATTAGGATAAGCAAACCCCAAATTCTCAGACACCTCACGCTGAAGAATTTTTTTTTTCACTCTTGTCCCCTGGTGTGGATATCCATGTAGTCACTCAGAGCCCCAGGCCCCTTCCATCTCATAGCTCTGCCCTCCTCAAGTCCTCTCCTCAAAGTCATCCCCACTGAGTCAGCAGGTGGGGAGAAAGAATGAAAGACTTCCATGGACCAGGCCTGGGAATGGCGTACATTACTTCCACCACATTCTACTGGCTGTAATCCAGTCACAGGGCCACAATAATAGCAAGGAAATCTGGGAAGTGTACTCTAGCTATGTTCCCAGGAAAAACAAGAATTAGGCTTCGTGAGCAACCAGCCAATATATCCGTGTGTGTGCATACGTATATGTGTGTACATACTTATGTGTGTATACACACACACACACACACACGCACGCAGGAAAAAAGAGGATTATGTTGAGCTAATGTAACAGAACATCCAAATAGCCAGGGAATAAACAAGCTAGAATTTTATTTCTCTCTCAAGTAAAACCATATGATTCATACTTTGGAGCCCAAGGCTGATGTAGTAGCTTCCAAGTCACAAGGACTCAGGATTCTTTTATCTTCCTGCTCTAACATCTATACCACCTGGTCTCTACGCTCACTTCATGGACTAGGAGGCCTGCTGCAGAGCCGACAATTCCACGGCAGAAAAATGGAGGAAGAAAGGAAAGGCCAAAAACGACGACCCCTTACTTAGCCAGCCTTCTTGCAGAGCTTCTCTGGAAGCCCCATCCAACTATGTTCTCTTACAGCTTAACAGCAACCCCTAAATGCAAAGAAGGGAATCTGTGAAATGTAGTCTTTTATGAGGGCACATTGCTTCATGGAACATTAAGAGGGTTTTACCACAAGCTATCACTTCACACTCACTAGGATGGCTAATGTCAAAAAGACAGATAATAACAAGGGTTGGCAAGGATATGGAGAAATCGGAAGCCTCGTGCGGTGCTAGTAGGATTGTAAAATGGGGCAGGCACTTTGGAAAACAGTTTGGCAGCTCCTCAGAATGTTAGACGTTGAGTGACCATCTGACCCAGCAATTCCACTCCTAGGTATATTCCCAAGAGAACTGAAAATATATATCAACACAAGAACGTATACACGAATGTTTACAGCAGCATTATTCGTGAGAGCCAAAAAGTTTAAACAACCCAAATATCCATCAACTGATAAACATGTAAACAAACTCTGGTGTATCTATGCAATAGAATATCATTTGCCATGAAAAGGAAGGAAGTACTGATTCACGCTATAACATGCATGGACATTGAAAACATTATTCTAAGTGAAAGGAGCCAAACACGGAAGGCCACATATTGTTTGATTCCATTTATATGAAACCTATAGAGACAGAAATTAGATTAGTGCTTGTCACAAGCTAGGGAGAGGGAGAAGTCGGGGGTGCCCGTAATGAATATGGGATTTCTTTCTGAGGTGATGAAAATATTATAAAATTAATCGTGCTGGTGGTTACATAACTCTGTGAATATACTAAAAGCTACTGAATCATACACTTTAAAAGGGTGAATTTTATGGTTTGTGAATTATATCTCAATAAAGCTATTATAAAAACACAAAAATATTAATAGGGTTCTGTTGGTAAGGAAGAAGGGAATTGTGGATATTAGATATGCAGGTAGTACTCTGCATGGGTCTGTATTCATGCATAAGCTTTTTTTCCCAAAATTACATCTATTAAACTAGGGTTGATTTTCTTATGCATACCAAAGGCTATATATTTTTTTAAATTACTGATTTGAATTGCATTAGAACTCTTTTTACCTTCAAGGTTTTAACATCTAATTCACAGTGACTCAGGCATTGGAAAAAAAAAAAAAAAAGACTAGGCCACATCATTGAAAAGTCCTGGAGGTAAGAACGGCTACAGGTATGGTTAAATCCAGGTGTTCACAAGAACACAGTACAAATCTGCCCTGCTTTCCTCTCGGTTGGCTTGCTTCTCAGGCAGGCTCTCCCCACATAGTTATGCAGCCCCTGCAGTCCAGGTTTGCATCTCACCAGCTTCTCAACCCCAGCAGAAAGAGCGTCTCTTTCCTAACAGTTTGAATAAATGTCCTAGGCATTGTTGGCCTGCCTCAGGTCATGTGCCCATTCCTGAACCAGGGAGTGGGGGACAATCACACCCAGACCACAAGAAATGAAGGAAGGGGCGGGAGTGGTTTCCCAAAGAGATGCCAAAAAGCCAAAAAATGGGTGCCTACTACAATCTTATTACAGGATTCATCACTAGTCCTAAAGGGGGAAGAAGCAGCACCTGTAAAATATATGTACACCCCTTGTCTACGAATAAAATTTTAAAAATCCATCAGCCTCCCTAACTGCTATACCCTGATTTGAAGCAATCATCTGTGAAGGGAAAACAAATACACATAACGAGGCAATGTAATGCTCTTTTTTTCAAATTTGTCTTTTAAAAACACAAAGTTTAATCTCTTACAGTTCTAGAGGTCAAAAATCCAAAAAAGAGTCCTATGGGGCTAAAATCAAGGTTTTGGGAGGACTGCATTCCTTGTAGAGGCTCTAGGGGAGAATTCTTTTCCTGACCTTTTTCAGCTTCTAGAAGCACCTCACATTCTTTGGCTCACAGCCCCTTCCTCTATCTTCAAAACCAGAAGTATAACATTTTCAAATCTCTCTCTCTCTTTTTTTTTTTTAACGGTACACGGGCCTCTCACTGTTGTGGCCTCTCCCGTTGCGGAGCACAGGCTCTGGACGCGCAGGCTCAGCGGCCATGGCTCACGGGCCCAGCCGCTCTGTGGCATGTGGGATCTTCCTGGACTGGGGCACGAACCCGTGTCCCCTGCATCGGCAGGCGGACTCTCAACCACTGCGCCACCAGGGAAGCCCTCTCTCTTTTTAATAAATACATTCAAAATGACTTTTTTTTTTTTGCAAAAATAGACCCTCGTCCTTCAGCTAAATTACATGAAGATACAGTTTCTAAAGTCAAATTTAAGCTATTAAAGTTTAAAAGATACCTGTCTTGTCGGTCAGTGCCGGATCCCTAGGCCCCGGGACAGTGTTTGGCTTACCGTGGACACTCACTCAACATATAGATTGCACGTGTAACTTATTCAAATATTCACTGGTCAAAAAAAAAAAAAAAATTCTGGTTTCTAAAACCTCTCAGATCTTTGATTATTCCTAAAGAGCAAAAAACCAAGGAATGCAATTTGAAGAGTGAGAGTTACAATCGCATGGAATACCCCATCAAAAATAAGACCTTCACAGATATATGGGAAGATATAAAATCATACAAAGAAATATTCATAAATAAAAAACAGAATCCCAGCACTGGTTTCACTGATAAATAGGACATTTTTTAAATAATTTGGAAAACCTGCGTTTCCGATATTTAAGTTTCACTTTAAGAAAGCGTGTTCTTTAAAATAAACAAGCTCTTTAAAATCCTTGCAGCTCGGGCCTGTGATCTAGGAACTCATTCATTTTAATTTTTTTCCTGGTACCGTCTCCATCATTCTCATTTACTCTGTCTGTAAAATTGTGATAATAATAATCCATGCTTACCTAAGCTACGGTAATAATTACTAATTAACTAATTTTTATAAGTAGAAACCCGTGAAGAATGTACATACACATTTGCTAAATATAATAACTTTAAGCTGATGGGGAAGATAGCACTTTCTGTTTTCAAGAATGCTGTCCGCTCCACAGGGATGAAATTTCATACACTGCTTCCACGTATCTTCCATTACTGATGGATTTGACAAGCCAAGCCCTGCAGAGTGATATCACTTTCTCTTGTCACCTAGGACCTCAAATAGCCAGAGCTGTGCTTGGTGTTTCCTCTTTACAGCAAGAATCAAACCACTTTGGCACTGGCAGCAACAGAGGTCTGAGCTCAAATCATGTAGAATGGCAGCTCTCAAACTAGCAGATTTCCAGAGTACCTCCCTACCGCCTCCATGAAGTATAACACAATTGCTTTCATTTAAATCTCATTGCATTAAAAAGAGGCTTACCCATGTTTGTGGGGTCTTTTTGTTTGGTTTTTTGCCTTGCCTTTTCTTTTTATAATTTTTACAATCAGAGAATAACTTCTTTTCTTCTGGGAGGGCTTCAGGCAAAACATTTTTGAGATGTCAGCCAACCAAGAGAAATGTAACGTCGCCGTTCTTTGAAATCTTGTCCATAAACTGTGGTTTTGGTATCCAAATCAAGCGGGCACTTGGCAATGAAAAAGCTAAAACATAACATGAACGAAAATAGTGCTATGATGGTATGGGGTTTCTAGGATAATCGTTTGTTATATTTTAACAAACAAAAGTCACTTTAACCTTTCGTTCTCTTTTCATCACTTTACAGGAACAGACACAAAGCTGGCCCTGTGATTCTTTCTACCGGGGCAAAAAGCAACGATGGAAAAAAACCTCAGCAATGATAATATTCTTTGATACAGGTAAAGATTGAAAATATGTCCCAATGCTGGCGTACTGTCTGTAATTTTGGCAAATAGCACACTCCATCTTGACAGAATATAAAGAAGCTTAGAAGTGGAATCCAGAGAGACGAAAGGACTTGGAGGACAGTGAGTCAGTTTGTCGTTGGTGGAAATCTTTGTCATAACTTATAATTTATCTGTGGGTTGTATAAGCTTCAAGATGAAGATAAAGCTGGAATCAGAGAGCTCATACTGGTTTTCTTTCTATTCCAGAATGGCAGAGTTTCTGACGGTTCTTTCAGTTGTAGGAGATAAGTGCAAGTGTGTTTCTAACTTGTGTATTATATGCTTTGCTTTTGTTTTTGTTTTCCAGTAGGGCAGTAACTGACTAGCCGGGTGAGAGACTACCCAGTTTGTAAATGGAATCAAGGGGTGATGTTCTCAGAACTGCACACAACTCCAGATAGTAGCAAAAACGTAGGGGTGCCTTTTGGAAAAAGTCAAAAGAAGTTTCACATTTTTCACACGTTAATTGGGAATGATGCATTTTCTTCTTCATCCAGAAATCCCCCATGGACGGACTTACGACCTTTTTCTTTGGGGGGCGGCGGGGGGAGTGACATTTGATAAAAATGTATTGAATGGAACAAATAATGTACACATATAAATTTAACAGTTAAACTGACCCTAAGCCTTGAATACCACCAGTCTGTTCACTAGAAAGAATTTAATCAAAGAAACAATATATATGATTGTGCTCTATATCAGGGTTTGGCAAACTTTTTTTGGTAAAGAAACACGTAGTAAATATTTCATCTTTGTGACAGCTTTCTGGGCTCTCTGTCACAGCTACTCATCTCTAATGGTGTAGCACAAAAGCAGCCACAGACAATATGCAAATGAATGACTGCAGCTGTGTTCCAATACAGCTTTGCTTTCAAAAGGGCTGGATTTGACCCACGGGCTTTAGTTTGGCGACTCTTGTCATCTGTAAATACACTGCCTTTGTGATGAGACAAAACCAACTAAACTTGAGACCATTAAGACCATCATAGTGAGATAGAGGGATATGGACTTTATGATAAATACATGCTCAATAAATAGTAATACTTTGAACAAAGGAGCTAGTGTAGTATCATGAACTTGGGAGTCAGAGAAACCTACCTACAATTCCTGTCTCTACCACTTATTGGCTGTGCCACATTTGCAAATTTCCTCAGTTTGCAAAAGGCACAGGTTATTAGCGTCTACTTCATAGAGTTGAGGTAGACTCAATAGGATAACATTTAAAGTGTTAGTTACAATCGAAGAATAACTTCTTTTCTTCTGGGAGGGCTTCAGGCAAAACATTTTTGAGATGTCAGCCAACCAAGAGAAATGTAACGTCGCCGTTCTTTGAAATCTTGTCCATAAACTGTGGTTTATGGGAAGTGAAGTGCTTGGCACTACCGAGCTGAATAATATAAAGACTGAGTTATTGGCCATGGGGAGGGTGAGGATTCTAGTGAACTGGCGTTGCTCATGCTTTCTGAAGTTATCACCTACAAATGAAGCCCAGATTCTCTGCCCTAGAGCCCTGGAATTCCAGGATCCTAATGCATGTGAATACAGACTGGATACAGAGCCACAGATACCGTGATACTGAGAGGCAATTTACTGACACCCTTTACCAGAAAGGAATTAGAGGAAGAAGAGGCCCTAACAGAGCCACATATGAATCATCTCTCTCTTCTGAAGTTACTCTTCTGCAAATTAGCTGGTTAGCCACTGTCACAATGTTGACAACCCCAAAAACAAATGAAGAGAGAAGAATGCGGTATCCTCTCTTTGTAGGAAAAACGGTGCCAATAGTCGTTTAGGCAATTCCTTGAAAGTGAATTACTGAGTGGTATTGTCTTTCAAGGTCAAACGTGTCCACCATGCTAAGTATAAAAACCAAAGGATCTCTTCAGGAGTTCTATAACTCAGATTGCCAAGATGCCTTCATTCCTGGAAACCCATTTTAAACCAATTAGGGAAATATTTATTCATCCTTCATTTACAGGGGCCGGGGGCAGAAACCAGAGAGCTATTTCATTGAGGAGGTCACAAGGTCATGTCTTATTCACCTCTATGTCCCTAATACTGAGCATTTACTAAGCACCTACCCATACGCTAGGTGCTTAGGAGATGCCCACAGCAGTACTGATTGAAGTAAGAGAAGGTACCATGGCTTTCTCAGGCTTCCAATGGCACAGACACACGGGACTGGAACATTCTACGATTCAAAGCCCTTGCACTGCACCACAGGGCATATGGGAGGCAGAAACCAATTGCATCGTATTATATGCTTGGCATAATTATACTGTAGGCTTTTGCCTCCTTTGGTGCCAGTCAGACTCAAAACACGCTTTGCTTATGTCAAGCGCTGGGGTTGCCCCCTCGTTACATGTGGGACTTGTGAACTCCGTGGCCACATCCTGGGTGACTTCAGCCCAGAGTCTTATGCTTGGGAGAACCAGGATGGTTTTTTTTCCCAGAAAAGATGTTGGACAATAGGTATGTTGAGTCCTGGAGGAAAAAGAGGAAAGTAGCAGACAAGGACCAGCTGGGGCTGGATCAGATGCCCAATGTGGACGGCAGTGATCAAGTCTTTTCTGTTTAAAAAGATTAATAATGAAGCTGCGTTCTCTTAATTCCTCAAAAGGGAGTTTAATCTACAGGATGCTACAGATTCTCTCCTCGAAATCTCTCTCCCAACCATTTACTTCTTGTCTTTAACACCATCCTCATTCAAGCTACCGTCTCTCTTACCCGGATGGCAGCAATATTTTCCAAAGTTGTCTCCCCACATCCCTGCAAGCCCCTTCCACACCGCTGCCAGAGTGATCTTTTTAAAATGGAAAAATGGCTCCGAAACACTGCTGCTTAAGAGATTCCCATTTCTCTTAAGAGAAAAATTGTAACCCTACACTTCATTTCATCTCTGAGGCTGGCATGATCTCACCCTGCCTCTCTTCCCAGCCTCATTTTGTGCTTCTCTCTTCGCTTCAGTTCAGCAGTTGAGGACACTGCCAATTGTCCCCCAGTATCCATTCTCCCTTGTGCATAAAAAACAAAAAAAGCTGAGCTCCCCCTGGGCCCATGACTGCCCAGCCAAGAACTACATTGCCAGCCTTTCGAGTCCTGGACAATAGGATGTGAGCAGAAGTCATGTTGTCCTTCAAAAGGACATACGCCTCCCCCTCCGACTGGGCAACGTGCAGACCAAGCCCACGTGACCAAGCAGGGGCCCAAACTACATCCTGTGGGCTAAACCCGGTCTATCGTGTTTACGTCAATAAAGTCTGATTCGAACACAGCCACACCCATTCACTTAGGCGTTATCCGTGGCTGCTTTTACAGGACAGTGTCAGAGTTGAAAAAAGCTGTGATCAAGACTATATGACCTACAAAGCCAAAATATTTCCAATCTGGTCCTTCACAGAGAAGTTTGCCAACCTGTGCCCTAGAGGACACAGAGCAACAAGGTAGGAGGAGGCTGGGTTTCCGGCACTAGAGAGCTGGCCATCTCAGCCAAATCAGTCCATTTGGGCTGTTAAACATATTTTTAAAAACCCTATCTTGTTTAATCCTCTGTGTTTGGGCTTCCTGTTGAACAGTTCCTCAACCCTGATACTGATGACTTTTTTGGGTGAGATGATTCTTTGTTTAAGGGGGCTGTGCTGTGCATTGCAGCAGCATCCCTAGCACCTACCCATTAGATGTTCAGGAGCGTCCATCCCCCAAGGTGTGACAACTAAAAATATCTCCAGACACTGCCAAATATCCCTTGGTGGCTAGAATCACTCCTGGTTGAGAACCGCTGTGTTAGAGCAGCTTAATCAGCTGTTCTCAGCATCTCTCTCCCCTTCACTGTACCCAAATCTCTCCCTCACTACTAGGGACACTCCCGTGCTGTTCTCTCTTGCTCTCACCCCACCCTCACTTAGTTATCTCCTATTTAACTGCCGTGTGTCAGCTTCCACATCACCTCCTCGGGGGAACCTCCACGGGTCCTCCCACCAAATAAATGCTCTCATTTACGAGAGCATATTTATGTAGTTTCCCTGTGGAGCAGCAGTGCGATTACTGAGGTCGTTCACCGTTCATAGACACACAGAAGGCCACTCAATAAACAGTTGCCGACTGGCTTAGTGACGTGACATTGCAATTTTGAGGGGAAAGCAAGAGACTAGTAATGGTAAAGGAGGTGAACACGAGTCTTGCCACAGTCCTGACTGAGGGAGAGGGATTCATATTGCTGATTATAGGAGGGAGAAGTGGCCAGTGAGAAACGGGGTCTCCTTACCGCCCAGCCCCAGGATTCCCATAAACCAAGAAACCTGGCTTCCTTCCACAGCAGCCAAAACATCTGCTGAAGTGGGTGCACTTCAGAGCAACATATGGATTTCTACTTTGTCTTTGGTTTTGACATTGGTTGCATTTTAACCCTGTACTTTTCAGGCTAAATTATATATGATATGATTTATTAACCCTGCACTACCCTTTTTAAAGTAAAGTTAAAAATAATCCCTACCATCACATTCTAAATTCACACATAGATACACATGTGCACCCTGCATTCCCCAGCCCCACCATTATCCGAATTAAAAGGCTGGACATTCAGAGGGGTCTAGATGCTTCTTTGGCACAAGGCCATAAAGGGAGATGTGTGCGGTCTCCTGAACGCCTTTAGATTTTTCTCTCTAGTCAATGAGTCAGTCTTCTCTCTCAATCCCTCTCTTTAGATTTCTGTGCCTTTAAAGCCAAAACCTGTATTTTCAAGAGTCTTAGCATTCTAAAAGTGAACCTCTATATGTTTATAATAAAGGCACCCTTCTCACCTTCCCTTAGTAGAACACCCACTAGGTGATCTACTAATGGTTGCGAGAGAGATGTTACCAACAGACCAAAAGCATGCATTTTGCAGTCAGATCTGCTGTTAAGACTTATTTCAACCAATTAGTCAGGATGCTACGATGACTGGGAGCAACTGCATAATCTCCCTGAGCCTTAGTTTGTTCATCTTTTTTTGCAGTACGCGGGCCTCACACTGTTGTGGCCTCTCCCGTTGCGGAGCACAGGCTCCGGATGCGCAGGCTCAGCGGCCATGGCTCACGGGCCCAGCCGCTCTGTGGCATGTGGGATCTTCCCGGACCGGGGCACGAACCCGCGTCCCCTGCACCGGCAGGTGGACTCTCAACCACTGCGCCACCGGGGAAGCCCTTCCCTGCTTTTGACAGATGAAGAAAATGAAGCCCAAGACTTCCTGCAGACCTGTGAGTGACCCAGCAGAATGTCAGCTCCTGGGTGCTGGATGCCAGACCCTGAGCTCACCATGCCACAGAGTGGGGTCCCAGGGATTCCACATAGCGGGAAGGCTGAAGATTTCTGCGGTGGAGGACGCTAGCGTCCGCACCCAATCCCTTCTCCCCACCTATGGCATGATGCTGTTGCTTTGACGCGGCTGCCCAGGCAGGCATGACACTGGTACCCCTCCTTGCGTGGAGGTGGGACTTGTCACTCACATTCAGTAATGGAGTGTGACAAGAAGAGATCTGTGCCATGGCAGAACCAACATTCTTAAGAGTCAGACATGCCTCTTCCATGTTGTTTTGCCCTTTCCGCTAGCTCGATTCACAAGACCACCAAGAACCCAACTATGACAATGTGGAGATGGAAGGAACGTGGGGCTCTGAATCACTGCGTGGATGTAAGGCTGACTAGCAACACTGTCTGGGGACACTTCCATGAGGAAGAAATGAGCTTTTATTGGGTTTCTTGCCATCATAATATTTAGGCCTTCTTTGTCACAGCAATCAGACTATCCTAACTAATACAACTTCTTACTCTGCTTTAAAGAACAAAAATGGCCCCCAACTCGTCTAACCAGCTAAAAAGATGCCCCCAGACAGCATAAGTAAATGGAAAATGAATTACAAGCTCTACAAGAGAAACATCTCCATAATATGGAAATAAATTCAAGCATGACTTATTAGACATGGCTATTATTAAAACTGTTTATACCCCATCTTCTTCCCTTCCAATAAAGCAAGACAGCTGTATGATAGAGAAAATGTGAGAAGACAGCAGACGATGCTAATAATATTTCAAACACTGGGAGGTGTTCTGACTATTAAATTATTTCAGATTAATATCAGGAGAAGAGAACGAAGCATTTGCTTTTTAAAAAATTATTAGCTTCTTTTTCCTTTGGCCTGGAATTATTTTTCCTCATTTTCTTCAGTCACACTTCTTTTCAGTTGAGTGTCTGGCTTTCTGAGCCAGCTTGTCTTTTATGAGTTTTCCATGTGCTTTGAAACCCTGAGTAATTAAGTGACTTCTGCAGGGTTACAAAGAGCTGTCAGATCTGCATCCTTCTCTCCTTACCTCCAGCTACCCCCTCTGTATATTCCTCTCCACCTCCGTGCACGAAACCTGACCGAAATGAGTCATATTTCTTAAGAAAGGAGCATAAAACCTCTTTTAACCTTAAAATTAAACTTACCTACTTACCATTTCTAAACCATTGCATTTTAAGTTTGGGAATTCATATTTGAAATGCCAAATCTCGAAAACATAAAGATTCAGAACTACCTCTGCTAAGGCTGATGCCTGATGTGTATTCCCAGACAACTGGAAACCAACTCTGCTTTTCTTTCATGGAGAAAGGGAAAGCGCATGGAATTAAAACACAGACGTGGCACCCAGTTACAACCCCCTGTGGTTCTGGCGTTTTGCTTTTATATGACAGGCTCAGAACAGGGACAATAGCTAGTACATAAACCTAATTACTCTGTGTGCGCAACTTGAGAGCTGCGGTCTGGACTTTGGTTTGATTTAGCGTTTTTGAATAGAGCATATAGAGTACAGCTAAGACTCATTACCGCAGTTGCGGTTTCTAAGCTGTCACACCCACGCAGAAATTTTGGGTCAGGCTCCATTTCTAAAAGCTACACATATTTCACCTTGCTCAATACCCTTTCCCGCCAAGTTTAGAAATGGGCCTGTAGGCTTTGTCTTATAAACGTATCCCTTAGGGTATTTGCGTTCAAAGTTTTCTTATTAGGACGCAGGCCCCTGACCCTGACAGAATTCTCAGATATTGGCCTTGGGGCAAGGGAAGACTGTAAAGGTTGCTTTACCCAATACAATGTCACCCACTCCTGTTAGAATCCTGAGTGTGGCCACTTCCATAAGCAGCCACCCTCATTTCTCTGACTTTCTCCATATCTGTCCATTTGTATTCTTACTCTTAAGGGTAGGAATCTGACCTCTTTCTTTTTTGACCTCTTAGTATGGGAGCCATCCTGCAACAGCCCACCCCAAACCCACCCACAGCTACCTCCAGTGTTTCGTACATAATGCCCACCCACTACAGGTAAGGCAACTTTTATGTCCCTTGCCTGATGGGACAAATGGAAATTTCAGATGCTTCTATACAGTCAGTGTACTTTAGAGACACAAGTGACCTCTAAGCATGGCTGTTGCTTTTCCTGGTCCAGCACCAACATCCTCTTCTTCTAGAAGGGCATTCTGCTTTTTCCTTTGAAGTATTATACACACACCCCCTGCTTTCAGGCCAAGTCGTTGTCTGTATCTCTTGGATCTAGGAATGGGCATAGGACCCAGCCTGGCCAAACAGCATGTGCTGGGCACAGTGACTGGCATCAGGTTAGATACATGACCCAAGCGCCATAGACCGAATGTTTGTGTCCCCCACCAAATTCATGTTAAATACTAATATCCAACATGATAGTATTAGGAGGTAGATCTTTGAGAAGGTGATTAGGTCATAAGGGCAGAGGCCTCATGAATGGGATTGGTGCCCTTCCTTATCAAAGAGGCCACAGAGAGCTCCCTCACCCCTTCTGCCGCATGAGGTTACGGCCAAAAGATGGCCATCTAGGAAGCAGGCCCTCGTCAGACACCCAATTTGCCAGTGAAAATTGATCTTGGACTTCCCAGCCTGTAGACCTGTGAGAAATAAGTGTTTTGTTATAAGCCACCCAGTTTGTGGTATTTTGTTGCAGCAGCCCAAACAGACTAAGACCTCAAGGTAGTACAAGTAGAAGACATCCACAAGTTTTTCTAGAACTACTGGAATGGAAAGCTCTCTTTAACTTTGAGTTTGCTCATAGAAGAATGTAAGTCTGGCCTGCGACACACCACGTAGAGAGAGCTGGCCTGGAATGAAGCCAGCAGAGAGGAAAAGAAAGCCAAGAAATAGTGAGTGACTGTGTCCTGGTAACCTGTAAGATCTCCTGGATCGATCTGTGCCTTTAGGCATATTGACTCTTGGTCTTACCAGTGCTTGAGCAAATCATTCCCTTTCTTGCTTCATATAACTTGATGGGGGTTTCTGTCATGGGTCACCAAAAGAGTTGATTACAATAAGGCCAGTGTAACTATATTCAATGCTTTTCAACATGTGGGCCATGGAGAGACTTAAAACTGCTAAGGCTCCTTCCTTCGGTCTTTCTATTGCCTCATTCATTCGTATGACTTTAAATATCTTTTGTATTACACTGACTCCAACATTTATATGTGCTGCCTAGATTTCTCCTTGGTGCCCAGGTCATCCCTCAATAAATTGTTTTCTAGTGCGTTTGCCAGGATGCTCAGAAACACCTCAGATGTTACTTTTCTAGAATTGAACTCTTGATTTCTCCTCCCAAACACATTCTTTCCTCGGTCACTCTCATGTCAGTGAGGGCCATCACCACCTGTTCGGTTGTCCAAGCTAGAAACTGGAGACACAGCTTTCATTCCACCCTCTCCTTCACCACCCACGTTCAAGCCATAAACATGTCCTGTCTGTTCTACCTCCTAAATATATCTCAGATCTGCAGACTTCTCTCCATCTTTACTGTCTCCGCTCTAGTCCAAGAATGACCAGTTCTCTCCAGGATTGTAGCCTACGTCTATTTTCTGATTCTTTTACAGTCACTTTCGAATACATTCTCTACACTACAGCCATTAAAAATGGATTTAATTGGATCAGGGCATACCCCTGCCTGAAGCACTCTGCTTCATGTTGGATGTAGAATTAACTGTTCACCGTGGTCTAAAGGGGCTCTGTTTCTCTGACTACATCTGCATCTCTGATATTTGGTACCAACTCATTGACCATGTATCCAGCCCCACAGGCTTTGCTTGCTGTCTAGGACACCTGCAGGCCACTTTAGGGGAAGCTCCTGGTGGTGTTCCCTCAACTGAGCATGCTCACCCATCCCCTCCAGCTCTTCACATGACTTTGACCATTTTGTCCTTCAGGAGGCCAGCTTTATGGGCAGGTCATTCTCCATTTCAAACTCCATTCATTTCCTTCACATACTCCCACATTTTGAAACCACTTATTTATTGGTTTACCTATTTACTATCTGTCTCACCACTAGACCAAACCCCATGAGGGCACGTGGGCACGTGGTGAGCACCTGATAAATACAAATGAATGAAAATGAGTTCTGTGAAACTCAGACGGAGAAAGAAATATTGTATGATACTGCTTATATGCGGAATCTAAAAAGAAATGATACAAATGAACTTATTTACAAAATAGAAACAGACTCACAGACTTAGAGAACAAACTATGGTTACCTGGGGGGAAGGGATGGTTAGAGAGTGTGGGATTGACATGTACACACTGTTATATTTAAAATGGATAACCAACAAGGATCTACTGTGAAGCACAGGGAACTCTGCTCAATATTATGTAACAATCTAAATGGGAAAAGAATTTGAAAAAGAACAGATACATGTATATGTATAACTGGATCACTTTGCTGTACCCCTGAAACTATCACAACATTGTTAATCAACTATACTCCAATATAAAATAAAAAGTTAAAAAAAAGAAAAGGAGTTCTGTGAATCCATGTGTACACATTTTCCACAGACACAATGATGCCCATACACAAGCTCTTTGTCAAATGTTTGCAAATGCTATTGTGTGTGCCAAAACACAAGTTCATTTACGATGTTAACGAATTCATACTGTCTTTTTGTCTTTAGGTATTTTCTTAATCCAGGGTTTCTTTACATGAGATTTCCCCCAGTTCCACATCCTGACCACCAGGCCCTGGTAATCTGTACAGGCCTAGACCCTAGCATTCCCCCATCCCTCTTTCAATTTTAAAAGTTGGTCCTCATTAGGGTCTTCATGTTGAGAAACTCTAATTTGGATTTTTCTAAAATGAGGGAGATGTATCCTCAGGAAATTTTAAAAAATATAGATTGGATGAGAGAGTATAATAGATCATAAACCTTAGTGGAGGCTACAGGTTGTTTCAACAGCAATGCAATTATATCACTCCCCCCTGCCTTCAGCAAGCTGTGTGACTTATTCAAAGATGTTAATAAGAAAAGGGTCAACCTGAAGCTTATGTATAAAAACTGGAAAAATAGAAACAAGAAAAATTGTATATTATCTCTCTCTCAAGATAACAAGAAGAAATACACAAAATATGATGGAAACCATTTCAAAGGAATTATATGCAATATAATCTCACTAAGAAAATATTTTAAATAAGAGATGTAAAGATTCAAAGAAGAGGCTATAAATCAATAGAAGATGATAAACGTGAGTTGGCAAAGTTTGGGGAAGAACAGAAAAGGAAAAAATCCACAGTGAATTTCCTAACAGATGAAACAAAAAAAGTCCTAACTCCAAACTGATGACAGACTTAAAGAAATCCTGCAAAATAAAATGAAAAATACTAAAGATATAAAAATGGCTGTAGAAAAGATGATAAGTATGGACAGTAGACAAAGGAGATACAACTGATGTATAAATGGGGTTGCTAAAGAAGAGTGGCAACAAATGCAGTAGAAGAATATATTCCAAGATAAAATGGAAGAGAGTTTCTTGAAATGCACACTTTAATTTGAAGAGAGAGGCCCACACCACATTCTTGGAAAAAGTAACATATAACAATGAGCAAAGGATATATCCTGGAAGAAGTGAACGCCATTTTATTTAAAAAACAAACAAACAAAAAAACCCCGAAAGATTATTTTGAATGTTCTTCAGAAAGAATATTCTTGCTTTTTTTTAAACGAGAAGAATGGGGCATTGGAGGGGGGGGGCGGTGGATAATCAAGTAACCTATAAGGTGGGAAGATGTTTCAGCTGGGATGCTCCTGCTCATAAGAAACTCTAAGTCAAACTGGCTCACAACCTCCCTGCTCCAGATGTGAGTCCTTAGCAGCAGGATTGCCTCACCTGGGAACCTGTTAGACATGCAGAGTCTCAGGACTTATCCCAGATCTATTGAACCAGAACCTGCACTTTAACAAGATCCCCTAGTGATTCATACACACATTACAGTGTGAGAAACACTGGCTTAAATGATACAAGATTTACTGTCAGCAGTGTTCTCCATGTGGTAACACATTAGAATCTCCTTAGTAGCTTTAAACAGTCTTGCCATAGAGGCTACACCCCATACCGTTTCAACGGAAAAATCTTGGATACAGGCAGGCTACTACATTTTATTGCATTCTTTAACAGTCGAGGAAATTCCAGTGTAAAGCTGTAGTTGAGAACTACTGTATTAGAAGTCTAGAAGTAGGTGGGATTTTAGGGTTGGCTAATTCCACAGTTGAATAGAATCATGATAGATCCAGGATCTTTCCACATCTCTGCTTTGCCATCTTCAGGACTGACTTTTAATTCATAATGTGTCTTCCTTCTTTTGTCTTATTTTCCATCCCTCCTTCCCACCTTCATTTTTGATTTTCTCCATTTTCCCTGTCTTTCTGCTTTCCTGTCTGCTTTCCTTCTTATACACTTAAAGTAATATTGCCTGTAATTATCACTAAATATTAAGATGGTTATTTCTTGGAATTTTGAGTGATCTAAGGTATACATTTAAAAACTTATAGAACTATATTATTTTTTTTAAATGTGGGTTGGGTCCCCATCATTAAAAATATTGAAAACCATTGCCTTGGTCCAACACTCTCATCTTACGGATGAGGAAAGAGGCCCTAGAGCGTACCATTAGATACAGCATGGAGGGGAGGGAAATTGAGGAGCGTCCTTGCGCTACTTGGTATGGCCCAGAACCATCAATAATATCCATGGTGTTAGGGGTGCCTCCTGGGATTAAGTCGTTCCCGCAAACTTCTAAGCATTTGGAGTCAGGTGGGGAAAAGGGGTGAGGAGGAAAGGATGGGATCTAGAGCAGGATTTAGCCAATGATTGGTGCCTTGGAGAGGCATAGCTCCTGAGAGATTGCCAGAAAGAAAAAGAGAGGCTTCTGTATTGATGGCATCTTGAGCTGGCAACAGTTGGCAAGAAAAAAAACCACACTGCTGAAATTAGAAAGGACAGGGAAGAAGACAGCTGTGTTCCAAGCCATGCAGAGCTATGCCAGTGTCGGGTGGTCACCCCTCTGAGGAGGGGACCTTGGAGGAGAGATGTGAATGAGGTGAAGAGATGAATTTAAGGGTCTATTTCAGCCAAGTTATACCAAAGACTCAGAGCTTTTATTTGTTAGGGTATTTGTTCGTAAATCTTGGTGGCTGAAAGAAAGACAAACTTTTCCACTATTAGAGAAAGAACAGAATTGCTTCCTATGTTGACAGTTTACATAACTGATATTGTCTGCTTTTGATCATTTTGGTATGTTTCTAATAATTGCAATTTTTTTCCTCTCTAGAGTTGGGAACGGGTAAACCCTGCCCCATGAACTACCCTGACCCTGTAATTTTAGTCACACCAAATATATTGTTATTATCTAGGACTGTGCTGTCCAACACGGTGGCCACTAGCCACACACAACTATGAAGCACTTGAAATGTGTCTAGTCTGAAATTAGTTGTGCTATAAATACAAAATGCACACTTAGAATAAAAAACTCAGCAATAATTTCCTTTACATTGATTACATGTCAAAAGGATAATATTTGGGATATATTAGGTTAAAGAAAAAAATATGTACATTAATTTCACCCATTTTTACTTTCTAAAATATGACTACTAGAAAATTTTAACTTCCATACGTGGCTTGCATTGTATGTCTATTGGCCAGTGCTGTTCTGTTCTGGATACGTTCCAAAGCTCAAGTCACTTCCCGAAAGCAGTAGGTGAGCATTGGTATTTTCGAGGGGTATGAGATTATGGTTCACCCTTGAGGGTCTGGTTTATTACCAGAATGTTTCAGGTATAGGCAGAGGCCATGATACTCATAATATCAATGCTCACTAGTGTGACTGTTACTATGACGACTGCTACTCTCCCTCTACAGTTCTTGCTACTGTTACTACTCCTACTCCAGCTGAAGCTCTTATTTTGAGAGTTCCAGGTACCGAGCCAGGTCCTTTTTACATATGTTCTTTCTGATCCTCACAAGCAGCCTGCTAGCGTACTTGGTCTTCTCACCATAAATAGAAGAGGCAACAGAGGTTCAGAGAGATGAGCTCCTTTCCCCAGGACACAGAGGATGAGATGGCACAACAGGGAGGCAGACCTACGGTCGCCACTCTCCGCCCTTCTCACACTCACAGCCGCCTCCCCGATCCTTGGATGTGGGCCAACCACAGCCTTCCATTGTTGAGGGTGGTTTGGCCAGAGTTAGTCTAACAGGCTGGCCCCTCTCCAGTTAACAGCAGATGTGGAGCCAAAGTAAACCAACTGAGCTTCTCCAGAGGGTCGTTCAAGAGTAAGACACATGCTGGATATTTCAGTCAAAAGCCCAGGCCAGCAGGGTGGTGGGTATCTCTGCCCAACCCCCTGTTGACAGCCCTGAAATTCTACCTCCAATTCTACCTCCAGTCTGCTCTGCTTACAAATAAGTGTAATCCTAGAGCCAACAAGAAAACCAAATTTCTGAATTCTCCCTTTCTCAGGGAAGGGTGGGCTTCAGATCCTCATTTCTGGAGCACATTTTCCGAGCTCTTGGCTTCCTTCCTCCCCCACCCCAACCTTATCCTTAGTTCTCACATTAAATGTCCTCTCCCTCCCCCTCGGCAGATCTTCTCTGCTCTAAAGAGGACCCCTTCGGAGTTTCCCTTTCTCAGTTCCTTGCTTATTTTATTCAAAGCAATTATGGCCATTACAAAGGTTTGTTTGTGTTTTTTTTCTTTCTCTTGTTCATCCTCCTGTTAAAAGTGAAGTCCCATGTAGACCTCACTGTCATATCTATCGCCTTTACCACAGCATCTGAAACAAAGTCAGGGCTCAATAAATATTTGTGGTATGAATAAATGATTCCAACATATTTTCTTTCTTAGAGATTTTTCCTTTGCCCTAAAAGAGAGACTACACTTTCATTTGAGAAAATATCCTATGACAATTTAGTTTCAAATAATGACCATCAACCCACAGGGGCAGGAGGCTCAAGTCTGTTCATTCTCATCTGTGTGACCTCGGGCAAGTTGTTTACTCTCTCTGAGCCTCAGTTTCCTCCCCAGTGTGATGGAGGTAGTCGTACCAGTTTGAAGGCTTATTCAGACGCTGCTCTGAAGCATTTGGAAAACGCTTTAGAGCTACGCCAAGTAATGGGTTCCTATTGCAACATGCTGTGTACCAGCAGGCAGAACTTTAAGAAGCTTGTTGTAACTCCATGGCTTAGGTGGGTCCCCACTAGTACAGCCCGAAATGAGGATTTCTGTGAGAGCGATTTATTAAGAAGTAATCCTGGGGAAAATGAGAAGAGAGTAGGAGCGTGAACCAGGGAATAGAGGGAGATCTAGCAAGGATGAATCACCTTACTGAAGGTGACTCATTCCCACGGGGGTGGGGGTGGGGGTCTGGACACAGCCAGGCTCATGCCTCAATTGTCCCAATTGGGAGCGAAGGAGCAACACCTACACCCATCAGTCATTGGTCAAGAGCTGCCCCCAAGGGTGGGAGTGCCTGGACTACCACGTCATCCTTCTATTCAAGGGGGAAAAGCCAGCTCCAGTAGCCCAAGGGCAGCTCTCCAACAGAGAAGCGGTGTGCTGGCTGTTGGGCATGATATTATTCCAAGAACGGGTGTGCACAGAAATGGGAGAGGGATTAAAGGGACACGAAGCTAGGAGAGAGCGTACATCAGGAAATTCCTGTCTCAATCAGGGACTATCATACTTAGCAACAGGGTTCAAGTTATGAGTTAAGAGTAGACTTGAGTTCACTACTACCTTGTATTTATGTAGCGTTTCTCTTTTCTCTTTGAAGTGCTTCTCCACATAACTCATGTGAGAGGATCGCTGAGAGCAGGCTTGGTTGGATCACGTGCGAACCATAAAAAAGTACATTTTCAAGGGCAATAGGTTAAATAAAGGAAAGAGGTTCACTGGTTTTATAGCCATGAGTGGTTTGTATTTTTCAATAAGTCAAACCCCTTAGAAGACATGGCTGAACGGGCAAAGAGCCCTCTCGGGGAAATTCATGATTTTACAATGTGATTTTCTTCGGGGTAAAGGGGAAAATGCAAGCCACTGGCTCAAAACTATTCATTTCATCATGGTCCTGAAAAAAAAAGTTGTGGTATTTTTTGTGACATAGAGGGAGTTTTCTAAAACATGCTCTAAAAGTATTACGTTTAGATTTTAAGTGTTGTTTTTCACAATCAACGCTTTCTTTCCATCCACCAGAGCGCTCCAACTTTACTGTCAAGAGCTGACGCTTAGGGATACCACAGGCCAGGACGGAGCTATCATCCTATTAGCCTCTGGCTTGTCCCTGGTGTGGGAGAGCCCTTCTCCTTTTCATCTCTCTGTGTGGAAGCTTCCATGGCTCAGTGGAAAGAGATCTGGTTTGGAATCAGACACTATCTGGTGACGTGACCTTGGCCAAGGGTTGGCAAACAGTGACCTGTGGATAAATCCTGCCTGCCACCTGCTTTTGCCTCACTCGTGAGCTAAGAATACATTTTACAAGAAGTCAAAAGAAGTGTAATCTGTGTCAGTATGAAAATTATATGAAATTCACACCTTGGTGTCTATACATTAGGTTTTATTGGAACACAGCCACGCCCATTCACTGATGTTTTTCTATGACTGCTTTGGTGCTACAAGAGCAAAGTTGCATAGTGATGCAAAGACTTAAGGCCACAAAGGCAAAGATACTTACTATCTAGCCCTTTATAGGAAGTCTGTTGACTTGAACCAGGACAACTCCCTTGTCTGACCCTCACTTTCCTCACCTGTAAAATGGGATAATAACGGCACCTCCCTCCCAGGCTGGCAGCTCAATGAGGCAAAATAATACACAGGCGAGAGCAGACATTCTAAGGCTTACTAATTACGTAACTTTGGGCAAGTAACTTAATCTCTCAGTGCCTCAGTTTCTGTTCCCAATGGGGATAAGAGAGCCTCTGCGTCCTCATTACGAGTTCATTGTACATGCATCAGCTGGAACGGTGCCTGGCACACATTAAGTGCTAAGTGATGTTAGCTACTGCTACCCTTACAGGGTTGCGGTGAAGAGAAACACTCATGTTTATGAAAAAGAGGAAAGCTGAAATCATGTTCTTGGTTCAAAATGCCCAGCCGGGGCTCCTCTCACAGTAAGCACCCTCACCACGCGGCAGAGAGAGCAAGGACTCTGCCGCCAGACTGCCTGCGTGTAGACCCAGGCTCCTTCGCTCACTAGCCGTGTGACCTTGAGCACTGACTTAACCTCTTTGAGCCTTGGTTGTATCATCTGTAAAATATGGGTAATAATAATAATCCCCTCTTTGGATTTTTGTGAGGATTAAATGAGGTTGCATGTGTGAAAAGGATTTAGAACAGTGCCCACCACGGAGTAAGTTAATTTTACTTTTCGTATTTCTGAACACCATTATAATAAATGCAATAAATGCATAATGATGAAAACAAAGTTTACACAACGATGACCTAAAAATCATCTCTCATGCACTAACAGGTAGATACACCGTGATTTGGGAAACACGGACAGGCTGACAGATAGATGGAAGAAATAGATGGAAGGCAAAGGGGAGCAGGTAGTAGCTTGTGTCTACCATTCTACTCGTCAGGATCTATCCCAAAATACCTGAGAACAGGAGAAGCATGACACGAGTATGGGTTACCTGCCTCCAGATTTGGGGCTACATGACACCCCTACCCACTGCTGTGCCCACTGTCCCCTGATCATGTCTTTCTTGGTTGTTTGGCCCGACTGCAAACCACTTCTGCTGCCAGCTCTCAGCTACTGTCAATGCCGCTTCAGTCACCATTTTGGGGAAGCTTCTCTGGCTCACATTCTGCCCTTTCTCACACACAGTCCTGGCCCTGCACCCAGCCTGCTGGCCAGGGGCAGCCAGGGGCAGTGGACCTCTGACATTCTGTCTGTATGACATCTGAATATTCTATCTATTCTATTCTAGCTCCCAAGATCAGAGCAAAACCAAGCCCACCTCTCACTACAAAAGCTAAGAGGGTGGGATGCGTATTCGCTCTCCTGCTTCCTGGCCCCATAGTCCATCAGGTGCAGAAGTCCAGATCTCTGAATGTCAGTGGAGTGACGGAAAGGCACAGGGTCAGATAGAAAGTATGTGCTGTAGCACTGAGAGCCCGGGGCCACGGGAGGAGCTGTCGGCAGCAATGGCTCCGTGGTAGTGACAATGGCCCTGGTGGAGCAGGCTAAGGGGATCATTCCTGTGGCTAGACTTGGCTTTGCAGTGCCTGCCCTGGTTCCTGCCTGCTATGTGCTATCTGATATCCTTCCAATAAATTTCATCTCTGAATAAGCCAACCAGAGATGTTTCCATGGGTTGTAACCAAAATCCTGGCCAGAGCACCAGGGTTGGGGGACCGGGCTGTAGTTGAAAATCTATATTTACACTTAAGCCCAGCCTGGTGGGCTGAGCCAGGATCTCTACTGGGGAGCTCCCGGAGGAGCATAGACAAGGACCTACATTTGTACCTTACCTGTCTTATTTTTTTTAGCATCATTATTGCCACATTCATCATTTTCTGCTAGCTGCCATGCTTTTTTGCCTTCCACGTTCCTTTCTGACCATATACCATTCATCTGGTTTAAAAAATCTAAAAATGTTGGAAGCCTAGGAATAAACCAGAAAGAAAGGGGAAAAAATTTTATTAAAAATGTAAGTCAAACTTCTTCAGATGAAGCCAAGTAACATTACTGGGAAAGAATTCTCTCCCATTTTCTTTATTGGATTTTCAGTGATTTGGTAGCACTGTGTCATCTATTCCACACAGGGTTTTTAACTTTTAATTTCCACTACTGTCTTGGATTTTTTAAATGGCATCCAGAGAGCACATCCTTTTGGGCTCCTGGAGGTGATATTTAGAGAAGAAGTGAGGATAAGCTCTTCTCTCATGAAACACTGGGGCAACATCAAGAAAATGTACAATATACACAGATCAACTTCCTCACACAAAGTAGTGTCTACTATCCGTATAATTCCAATGGACAGAAGTGCATTCCACTATCACCCAATAACTTCGATTTCTTTCTTTCCAGTGGTTTCTCCTATTGGATGTATTTATAGCCTAATTTATGTCCCTTTTCAACACAGGTATTTGCTTAACAAATATTTACCATGAACCCATCTTCTTACAGGCACATAAAGGAATGAAGAGAAAATATTTTTCCTTTTTCCTTTTGTTTTTCCAGATCAAGAGCTCACTGAAAACAAATCCTTTTTGGGTAATCACAGACCATAGCCGATATGATACCAGATGCAGTGTTTGACATCCCTGGCCCGACAATCTGATTGACCACTCGTCATCCCCGCGACTTTTCTTGCTGGTCATAATCACACACACACCCCCACAGCAGCCTACACGTCCACCTCCCCCCATCACCAAATACCCAGATGCTCACAAGTTCTGGTGAGTGTTTCACGATGAGCAGGCGAGTTCTCCTCCACCTACTCTCACTCATGTCTGGACTTGCCCTTGCTTTTCCAAGACGTGTTGGTGGTGCCCTGCTACTCAAAGGACCGCCAACGCTGGCATCCAGCCTTAGCACGACCGAGAGCTGGAAGGAGCTTCAGACTTAGAGATCTCACAGTTAGGCTGGAATCCCTTCTCCACTGACCGGAACTAGAGTGCTGGGTGGGGATGGAGAGGCACCTTTCCTCTCACATGCTTAGCACACAGTCAGACAGAGGCTCAAAGGTGTTTAATAACAGCATGAATGGAATGGGAGGGACACAGAAAGAACAGCTGGCTGGGGAGGCAAGTTCCCATAGGAGTCAAGCACAGATGGATACAGGCTCTCAGGTTAGTCCTGGCAAGGAAAGGGGGATGTTCTTTCTTAGAAACGAGCCAAGAAAGACAGGATGGGCAGGATAAAAAATTAAATAAATCATGGTGTGCTTCCCCCCTTGATTTCTTCTGCACTAGATATGAATGGGACAGGGTTGGGGAGTATTTTCCACTGTAAGATTTGTCCCAGGCCTCCTGGGCTGGGAGTGGGAACTGTAGCATATCTAGAAAGGGAACGCTAAACTTGGGAAAACCAGTCTAGGGAAACCAAGAGTTTGGATTTGTGGAATCAGCTTTAAATGTGCCTTACAGAACTCCAGGTGCCCTTCAGTTGAATTTATAGGAGTTATTTCTCTTTTAAAAAATAAAAACTCAGCAAGCCTGGCTCTTCCTTCTTCTCTTTGGTTTGTCTGAGGTCCCCTATATAATCTGTCAGTTCCAAGGATGGCTAACACAAGGAATGAAGGGTAACTGGATCCCAGCCACTGCTTTTATTGTCTGCTACCTTACCAGACTACATAGACGCATAGACTTTTCCAGCTTTACACTGAGAAGAGAAAAGGAAAGAGAAACAATAACAAACCACACCCTGTTGTTTTCCCAGGGTGTTCTGATTTTGAAAAGGGATTGTCTTATGCTGAAGTAATGAACTCAGTCATGGGCTGTAGAAACCAATGTCGCCCTCCCTAATTTGCCCAAGTTTGAAACCAGCAAAATACAATTTGACTGTGTATTTTTATTCCCTTCTACCTGCATGAACGGTAATGGGTAATGAGTTACTTATCAATTCTGTAAACCTCATGGTTGAGGAAAGTTCATGATTGGAAGGACGCTTGCAGTCATTTAGTTCCATCCCTTACTGGCATTTGAGCCCCTTTTCAAAGCCTCTGCCAAACAGCTGTCCTCCTTACCTGTGCCAGCCTCCTGTGTGGGAAACTCATCATCTTTAAATCACTTCATTCCTTCCTTTGCCAGTTACGACTGCTGAAAAGTCCTAATTTATATAGCATCCCCGTCCATCTACCATCCGCCCTATTTCTACCCTATAAGGCCATACAGTAAATAGAATCTTCACTCATTCAATTGCTCAGGTCAAAAATCTGAGTCATTCTTTACTCTTTTCTGTCTCTTATACTCGCTATTCAATCCACTGGCAAACACCATCAGATCCACCCTCAAATTTATACCAAGATGCATCACCCATCATCTTTACTCTGACCACCCTAGTATAAGCCCCATCATTCTCCAGCCTGGACTGCTACCATAATTTGCTCACTGCTTACTATGCTCTCAGCTGCTGTCTATATATCACCCAAGGGGGACGTCTTTCAAAAATACATTCTGCTATTCACAATAGCCAAGACATGGAAGCAATCTAAATGTCATTGACAGATAAATGGATAAAGAAGATGTAGTACATATATACACAATGGAATATTACTCAGCCATAAAAAGCATGAAATAATGTCATTTGCAGCAACATGGATGGACCTAGAGCTTATCATACTAAATGAAGTATGTCACACAGAGAAAGACAAATATCTTATGATATCACTCATATGTAGAATCTAGTTAAAAAATGATACAAATGAACTTATTTACAAAACGGAAACAGACTTATGGATATAGAAAACAAACTTACGGTTACCAAAGGGGAAATGTGCTGGGGAGGAGGGATAAGTCAGGAGCTTGGGCTGAACATGTACACATTACTATGTATAAGACAGATAACCAACAAGGACCTACTGCAGAGCACACGGAACACTACTCAATATTCTGTGATAACCTATATGAGAAAACAATCTGAAAAAGAGTGGATATATGTATCTGTATAACTGAATCTCTTTGCTGTACACCCGAAACTAACACAACGTTGTAAATCAACTATAATCTAATAAAATTTTTTAAAAAATGTATTTTGCTCTCCCCACCCCCACCCCCCGATTATTTTATCATGTTACTCCCCTGGTCAAAACTTTCTGGCAGCTCTACAAAGCCTCTATACTGTAGCCATACAAGACTCTTTTTCTCTGATCTATTCTCTTCCCACTCGCCACTCTCTACCCACTCCTGGACATCCCTTGAAAAATGTCATTGGCTGTTCCCTCTGCCTGGAATGCTCTGCCTGGAATGCTCTTCCTTCAGGGAGCCCTGAGGCTGGCTCCTTTACTTCATACTGGTTTTTGCTCGTGTTACCACCAAATATCAAATATCACCACCACTCTTCATAGCATTTATCATCTCCTGTCATTTGCTAAATTCATTTCTAAAATGTGTTCCTTGTCCATTATCTCTAACTAGATTGCAAGCTCCATGAGAACACAGATATTGTGTTTATTCACTTCTGTAACCCCAGCACCTGACACATTTCAACAAAACTGTGTTGTGAAAAGAGTGAATGAATAAATGACTATCCATCTTTCATCTTTCTTCCAAATAACTGTCCTTCAGTCATTTGAAGATGTTTACTTATCTCCATGTCAATCTTTCTCCAGAAAAAACCAATTTCATTCCATCACTCTTCTACACGTGATTTCCAATCCCCTTCCCTCCTGGTTCCCCCTTTTCTCTCCTCCATGTACTTTGCCTGCTATCCTCTCACAGGGCCTGATGCTGGACCAGAGCAGCAGTTAACTATGTGGGTTCTGGAGTGAGCCTGAAAGGTTTGAATGACTTGTTTACCTTGATGCAAGTCACTTGATATTCTTTATAATAAGCAATAGTACCTGGCTGAATTAAACAATAAAAAAGTGCACTTATTAGAAGTATATGGACTGGCTCAGAGATCTGATTAAAAAAAAAAAATCAGGCCCTGGAAAACTGAGTAACAAGCAAAGCTTGGGGACCAAAGCAGTAGGGCCATTTTTTCAGAGCACTGATGTTGGGTGTTATCAGCTCTATTCTTTTCTGTCCTTGTTATACTCCATTCACGGCTCAAATATCTGGAAAAGGTAATGCCATGGGTTTGGTTTGATTCACATTCTCACCCTTTGGTCTGCAATATGACTGATGTTCAACCAAGCCTGTACATAATGATGGAGAGGTAGTTACCCAAAGAGAAAGAATGGAATGAATATTGGGCGGGCCAACAGGCAGATGCCCACTGCACTCTCTAACCTGCCATTTGCTGCCTCACTGATTATCTGAGGCTTAAACAAGATAACATGCATAAAGGCTTTGGCACAGGGCCTGGCACACAGCAAGCATAGGAGGCCTACATCAAGTAGGGGACCCAGATCGGAATTCAGTACTCTGGGGATGGTAGAGTGCGCTGACATTCTTCTCATTTCCGACCCTAGTAACAGAGGCTTCCACTTTAGTGGAATGCACACTTTCACCAGCCACAGCAATGAGTGACTCTAACTGAGCTTTTTATCAACCAATACCCCTGAGTCGTTACCGTCAGTGCTTCTGCCAGGTCTTGAATCCCCCTCTCACATGAACACAGTTGACTGTTTGGTCCTTACACTTACCCCACAGCACTTAATCTTGTTAAGATAATGACCCTCCTGGAGTCTATCTGCTACCAAAACCTTTCAGTTTTGTGTCACCTGCACATTTATTACCAGATTAACTGCAATCATAAGAGAAAGTTCACATGAAATTCTTTGCACATATGCAGCACAGCAAAAATTAAAGGTGTTATTTTAGTTATCATTTCGGTCTCCCAAGTGGTGGTGGATGGAAACTGCTTAGTTCAGGCTCCATTTTCCTGGCATATGCCCAATTCCTTTTTTCTTCTAGTTTCAGTTCCACTAGGTGAAAAACTGCCATGCGCCTTCCCAGGGCATGCAAATTTAACTACCTTACAAGCAAGAATATGTGAGGTTTTTCCATTAGCATCCGTCTTCTAGAGAATTCAGGTTTTCAGCAGATAGCAATCTAGTTCTTAAGCCATATGGGCATATGTTCTCCATCTTATAAGTCTGACCTTGGCTGGCTTCAAAAGCAACAGCCAGTGCTATTTCAGAGCAAATGTAATTTATATTATCTGATTGTCAACAATGCAATATCTCTACGCCACATGATCATGGTCAGGGAGATAGCTACAATAAGGACTTTATATGAATAGCTCTGGTTAGGGATTTAGAGTAATGTTATGTACATAACTTCAGTGTCTTCTGTGGAAACAATGCAGAGCACTGATACTCTGTGAAGAATATATGAATGATGTATGCCTGCTGCCTGCACGTCCATCACCTTTTTACAAACTTACTTAGATGCCAAACAAAACTCCTTAGCACGACTGTTCTTTTGACCGGAAGTAAATTCACTTCACCATACTACAACGAAGATGTCTTAGCGTACAAAGAAACTATATATCCATGTGTTTTAAGCCATGGTCCATACACCTAGGTGCCTAATGTGTTGTCTGATACTGGCGTTATCATTCTATATTTCTATTTCCTGTGCCATTATAATGTTCATGTCTTTCCCGTTAATCTTTCTTCTTGACATTTATTACGTTTATATATTTGGGGAAAATAAACGCCTTTCTTGTTCTGTTCAAAAATGAACATTTTCGGGCTTCCCTGGTGGCGCAGTGGTTGAGAGTCCGCCTGCCGGTGCAGGGGACACGGGTTCGTGCCCCGGTCTGGGAAGATCCCACGTGCCGCGGAGCGGCTGGGCCCGTGAGCCATGGCCGCTGAGCCTGCGTGTCCGGAGCCTGTGCTCCGCAACGGGAGAGGCCACAACAGTGAGAGGCCCGTGTACTGCAATAAAACCAAACCAAACCAAAACAAACAAACCAACAAAAGAACATTCAAACTCATTGGATTATAGTTTTTTTGGCTTTCCAAATATAGGCATCTTTAAAGCATGCTATGAGACCTTTGAAAAGTGATTAATGGCCTTTGTCCCCCCAGACCAGCCCTTGGTCTTCAAAGGAAAATGATGATAGCCATAATTGAGGTTTAATGGAGTAAAGCAGAGTGAATAGCTGAAAGGAAGAACGAGGGCTTAGGGCCAATGCTGACCATTAGCAGATAACTTTTCTTCTGTCTTTGAGGATTCTCCATTCTGTAAGTCTGGTCAGGCTAAATTTCTGCTATTCTTAAACAGTCCCTGGATCCTTCGAGGGCGCTCTGGTTTCAATCCTCTTGGAGATAAGAAATGCTCCGTTGTGATAAGAGGCATTTGCAGGCCAGAGCGTGTAAGTGGCTGGGGAGGACAGAGAGGTTCGCTGAATGGCGGCAAAAGGACTCTAAACAAAGACCTCCGGAAGGGAGAGTCTCCCGCGGAGAGACATGCTGTATCCACGTGAGTGCCCCCTCCTCAGGCCTGGAAGGGATTCCACACCTTCTCAGAGCTTTGATGTTCCGAATGCTTATTGGAAAATGTAAACCTGATAATACTTCTCTCTCCTCTATTTATTATTTGTACTTGGATGAATTCTGACCTCACAAGGCAAACTCCTGAGCTCTGGTGTAAGATTCTTTATCCGGGCAATGTTTTTATTTTTCCTCCATGCTAGTTTTTAAACATCCCGGGGCCAGATTCCATTATTTCATCTTTCTTTTCTGCCTTAAGAAGGCAGTTGATGATTCCAGTGACCGGCCTCCTCCTTTCTTTTTTTTTTAACTAGTAAGAGGTAAACACAACCTGTGTCAGTTTTCCTACAAGATGAGACCCAAGAGAACCTACAGGATGAATATACGTGTGAAACGGTGTAAGGGAGTGAAACAGAAGGCACTTTCAGTAACATGACATCATGACTTGGTATTTGGAAAGTAAGTATAGGCTGGAATTTAACGACCAAGTATGAATATGGTGGAGGAAAATATAGGCTAAGGGGTTACGTAGTAAGACTGCAATCTCCTTCAGCGGCAGGATCTCAGAACGGATTCAAGCTCAGGATAATTTACGGAATTTGGTGCTGATCATGCAGTCTTGCGAACGGCCCTTAGGTCAGAGGATGGCTCTTATCTCAGGGCCTGTTTTGTATCATCCTCTCTGCTTCACTCTTCTGTGCAGCTGACAATCGTCAGAGCCCTAGGCTGCCCTGTGGAATGTCACATGCATTATAACAAATGACCATCCAGGCATGGAGCCAGATGCAAAGTGCACATCGTAGCATTAAGGACCCTGCTTTGCATATCTCGTTTCACATCGTGTGCGGGAAAATGATGCGCTTCAGGTTTTGTTGTATGGGATTATTTAACTTTGTTTCCTGCGTGTCTGGTGGAATTGCAGAGCCTTACTGGCATTTAAAACATGCTACGCCATGCCAAGGTCTATCGCATCATTTAGCTGAAGTGGAAGAAGCGCCAGAGCACCCAAAAGGCACCTCCAGACAGCGTGGGAGGGTCCTTACGAAAACAGATCAGTGAAGAGGAAAATACTTGCAGCGGCAAGGCTCACATCACTGTGCGTAAGATTACCTGGGGCTTGTTCCCGCCAACACCCCTGCCACACATTCTAGGCCACAACCATGGAGAATCAAATTCTCTAGGTTTTAGGCAAGGCTCTCTGGATTTTTAACAAACTCCACATGATCTGGAGGCAAGTCGTCCACTGACCACACTTTCAGAGACACTTATCTGCAAGGTGCTGCATGGTACAGGAAAGAACCCGGCTGGCATGGGTTTGGCTGCATTGTTGCTCACTGGTCAGATTTCTTAACTTCTTTAAACTTTATTTTGCTCATCTATAAAATCGGTATGACAGTACGCCCCCTAAGTGTACTGATGTCAGTAAAACACCTAGTACACTGCTGGGTATATGACAGGAGCTCACTAAATCACAATATTATTCTTATTACTACTATTATTTAAAAAAATCATGTTCAAGGAAGCGCTCAAGTGACTTCAACACCAGACAAACTCCACCAAGCAGGGAATGGGGCAGTAGGGCCAAGCCAAGGAAAGGGCTTTGGATAACTGGAAGATACCCTGCTATCGACTCCTTACGCTAGCCAGGCCATCCTTCTGTATTTGCAGTTTCCTCGTTTTTATTCTCTGTGGCATCTTGCTTTTTCCTTATTGAAAGGTAACCATCACAAAATTTGCTTTCTTACCATAGATTATATTTTCTTGTGGATACACCAGTAAAAGTATGGAGTGAAATATTCCTAATTTTCTTGCTTTCCCCATGCCCGTATGAGGCGATAGCCAATACCACTGGGACTGCTCTATTATTCTAAAGAAGTACTTGAAGACACAGTGACTATGGCAAAGGGAAAATGCTAGGAAGGCATGTTCTGAAACTCAGCTACGCTCTACAGTGATGGGAACTGTGTGTGTGTACAACTCCATTTTCCAAAACAGGATTCAGTGCTCCAACGTACTGGTTGCGAAATGGATATAATATGTCAGAGGGTTGGTGATGGTGCTGGTGGGGACTGGGCTGGTTTCACGGTTGGGTCACCCTCAAAGTGGCACAGGAGGGCTTCCCTGGTGGCGCAGTGGTTGAGAGTCCACCTGCCGATGCAGGGGACACGGGTTCGTGCCCCGGTTCGGGAGGACCCCACATGCCGCGGAGCGGCTGGGCCCGTGAGCCATGGCCGCTGAGCCTGTGCGTCCGGAGCCTGTGCTCCTCAACGGGAGAGGCCACAGCAGTGAGAGGCCTGCGTATCACAAAAAAAAAAAAGTGGCACAGGGTCCCGTGATTAGAAGGACCCCACATTTGTTTTAATACTCTCCTGTTGCCATCTTGATAGTTGCAATAATATTGAACAAAGTCCCCGTACTTTGATTGGGCTCCGTATTTTATAGCTGGTGCTGGGTCTAGATGAAGGTAAATATTAGCAAAGGCATCGAAGCTTAGTGTGAGGCCACATCAGAAAGTTTAAATGCAAATGTGCTCTGATTTACACTCTTAAGAGATCATTTTTGTTTTTTCTGCTGAGTAAGAACAGATCACAGGTGAATGGGAAGAAGAATGAAAGCGAAAAGACAAGGAGAAAGGAGGTCATTTTAGTACCTGAGTGAGAGATAATAGTGATCCTGGATTGGGGTAGACTGCGGAAGTATTATACTCCACGCCCCGGAGGGAATAGAGATGAGATACATTTTTTGCGGCAAAGCCAACAAGGCTAAAGTTTAACAACAAGAACAAGATATTGGGGCTTCCCTGGTGGCGCAGTGGTTGAGAGTCCGACTGCCGATGCAGGGGACGTGGGTTCGTACCCCAGTCTGGGAGGATCCCACGTGCCGCGGAGCGGCTGGGTCCGTGGGCCATGGCTGCTGGGCCTGCACGTCCGGAGCCTGTGCTCCACGGTGGGAGAGGCCACAGCAGTGAGAGGCCCGCGTACCACAAAAAAAAAAAAAAAAAAAAAAGAACAAGATATTGATGTTATAAACCTTTCCCATCAGCAAAATGTCTTCTTGTTAAGCCAGGGGAATGCTCACAGAACCACTCTGGTGGGAACAGTAAGTTGTACGTGAGATTTTTTGGCCCTGACCCTGACAGCTTTCAGGCCTGGAGTCTAAAGACCAAGCCGAATGAGAGCTGTACAGAGCATGTTTCAGGCTGACCAAGGTCAACCACAGCCAGCCTTGCGGATGGGGTCAGAGGAAGATCCCATCTTGCAGCTGTGGCCCAAAACCACCTATGACAGCAATTATTGATGGCTGTTCTTTGTCCCAACTTGGTGGCAGTCAGGTGACAATGAACACAAGCAGAATGAAGAGGCTAACGTTGGATTGACTATGTGAGTACAAGCTTGTTAAGGGAAAAGAGCAGACAAGCCACCCAAACATTAGTTAAATGGTGCCTTTTAGAGCTCCCATGTTGTCTAGACTAGAGGGGCCAGTCTTTAAATATTTCCATGATTTCTGTTTATTACATTTTATTTTATTTGGCCTTTGGAAAATATTACAAAGGTTAATTGTAGTATTGTTACTGATGATTAAATTCCATAATTAATTTTAAACTCAACATGACCTACCACTATTTCTTTAATCTAACTATTGAGACTCCTTGGAATTTACATTAACCAAGTAATCAACATGGCTATGGAGAAGACACTAGGGCTGCAGCCTCTCGTAGCCATAAGGTTGAAAGTCCGTTCAAATTTAGAAACCTCAGAGACCCAAGCTTATTTTTTCCCCACCTCCAGTGGCTTTAATCATGCTTATAAAGTGCATTGAGCTACCATTATTTTTCTTCAATTTATTTAGCTTATTCTGATTATGGAGCTGAGGATGTCATATGGTTGTGAGATAACGAACTCCTTTTGTAGTGGGCCCATGGCAGGCTTCTGTGCTTGCTCCCTTAAAATGGAAAAAGAAAGCTAGGGTGGCCATTCCTAAGTGAAAAATGTTGCTCCAAATCTGTGTGACACTGTGAGTTAACAAGTCTACAATCCTGTGCTCAAATGCAGATGGAATCCTACAAATGCTCACTGACCACCCATCCCTTTTTCTTCAAAAACAACTGAAACACAACTTGAAGGTTTTCAGATCACTTCTGCCTTGCACTCGTTCCGTTGTGTTGGGTTTTTGCTGATGTAGTATCATCGTTTGATGAAATGAATGGAAAAGGCAGGGTGGAGCATAAATTCCTTCAAAAACAAGATGACAGAATCGAATGAAACCCTATTTCCTCAGAGTTAAAACGTTTAGCCTGTTTTCATGTGTAAAGCACAACTAGGGCCTCAGAGAGGCATTGGCCAGCAGACATATATATTTGTTTTAATTTGTGTATTCAATTGGTCTTAGAATCCACTTTAAAAATACATAAATATTTTCCTTGGAAGTGCAGATACTTCCTGCATTTATGAAGGGAAAAATAAATGAAAGCTCTGTTTGTTTTGCATGACCAGATGTGGGCTGGATACAATGTGGGATGGAGCCAAAAAGAACTGGGCTGGCTTGGGGCCCACACTATCAGCAACTATGACTTGGGTGAGTCCCATGCACCCTTCCCCCAGCCTCAGTGACAACTGTGAAATACCAGTCAAATAGTGATGTGAATGCTAAACTTTCTTTTAGTTCTCCAATTTGTCACCACTAGCAGCCACTTCCTTTTCTTCTTTCATGTCTGCATTTTCAATAATTTCAGGGACTTTTTAAAACTTGAAACTCTGTTTAGTATTTTTTCCATATTCTCACCTTCTCCCCCACTAGCATTTTTTTTTTTTTTCTTTTACCCTCTGGTGAACCTCAAGGCAAACCAAAATGTCTGTTCAGAGGGATTTGATTAGAAGTTTATTGATTTTCCTCACATTGGTCCATAGTCCTTTGGTTGTTTATAAACACACAAACTTGTATTTAGGTGTTTACAGGCAGAGATTATGTAAATAATTTTTGGAGAGTCAAGAAAACGTATAATCACAGAACGAGTTTGTGGTTGATACATTTTAAAATATTTGATTTTTCTCTTGGAAGAAAAAATGGGATGAAGAAATGTGAACAGCCCACGGCCTGCATGTATATTATGTAAACTTAGATCTAATCTAGTCCATCCATCCATCCACCCATCTTTCTTCCTAGCAGGAAACACTGATGTACGTTGTATAGTAGCAACATCACTCATCTTGGGAATGATTTGAACTTCAGTACTATAAATGTTAGAGTTGCCATATAATTTCATTGTTTGATTAAGTAATGCTACTTTCCTATAACAAGCCAGTACACATTCCAAGCATTAAGACACAATTATGAAAGGCCCAACGAGCTACATATTTGACAGAAGTATCCCAGGGCTCAGGAGTGATTTCAAGTCCCTCGTAAATTATTCTAACACCACCTTCTATTTCCTTGCAGAGCTGCTAGCATTTTTCTGAATTTAACTTAATTTTTCCCCTAGGAAAAAGCAGCTTCACAGAAATTGACCACTGCTAAATGTTTATCAAAGTACAACTCCTCCTTTCTTCTGTATAATGAATGTCCTGTTGGAAACAGGAGGGGATAAAACTTTGAAATATATTACTGGAACATACAATTTAAACTTTCACAGACATAAAACGACAAATATTGCATGATTCCGCTTATATGGGGGTACCTACATCAGTCAAATTCATAGAGACAGAAATTAGAATGGTGATTGCCAGAGACTGGATGAGGGGGAAATTAGGAGTTAGTATTTAATGGGTATAAACTTGCAGTTTGGGAAGATGAAAAGTTCTGGAGATGGATGGGGGTGATGGTTGTGCAACAATGTGAATGTACTTAATGCTACAGAACTGCACACTTAAAAATGATTAAAATGGAAAATTTTATGTCATGTATATTTTGCAACAATTTTAAAGACAAACAATTGCACCAAAAAGAATGAAATACCTAGGAATAAATTTAACCAAGTTGGTGAAAGACCTGTACAATGAAAAGTATAAGACACTGATGAAAGAAATTGGAAAAGACACAAATAAATAAATAAAAAGATATTCTGTGCTCCTAAATTGGAAGAATTAATATTGTTAAAATGTCAACACTACCCCAAGAAAACTACAGATTCAATGCAATCCCTATCGAAGTTCCAATTATATTTTTTGCAGAAATATAACACAATCCTAAAATTCATATGAAATCTCAAAAGATCTCTAATAACCAAAGCTCTCTTGAGAAAGATGCACAAAGCTGGAGGCATCACACTCCCTAATTTCAAACTATATTACAAAGGTATAGTAATCAAAACAGTGTGATATTGGCATAAAAGCAGACACACAGATCAAAAGAACAGAATAGAGACCCTAGAAATAAACCCATGCATATACAGTCAGTTAATTTATGACAAAGGAGGCAAGAATATACACTGGGGAAAGGACAGTCTCTTCAATGAATGATCTTGGGAAAATTCGACAGCCACATACACAAGAATGAACTAGACTACTATCTTACACCATGCACAAAAATTAACTTAAAATGAGATTGAAGACTTGCATATAAGACCTGAAAGCATAAAACTCCGGGAAGAAAACATAGGTAGTGAACTCCTTGACGCCAGCCTTAGCAATATTTTTTTGGATCTGACTCCAAAAGCAATGGCAACAAAAAACAGATGGGACTACACCAAACTAAAAAGCTTCTGCACAGCACAGGGAATGAGCGACAAAATAAAAAGGCAACTACTGAAAGGGAGAAGATATTTACAAATCATATATTCGATAAGGGGTTAATATCCAAAATATATAAGGAACTCATACAACCCAGTAACAACTACAACAACAAAAACAATCTGTTTTAAAAAATGGCAGAGGATCTGAATAAACATTTTTCCGAAGAAGACATACAGATGGCCGACTGGTTCATGAAAAGACACTCACACTGCTAATTACCAGGGAAATGCAAATCAAAACCACAATGAGATATCACTTCACAACCGTTAGAATGTCTATCATCAAAAAGACAAGAAATAACAAGTGTTGGCAAGGATGTGAAGAGAGGGGAACTCTTGTGCGCTGTTAGGGATATAAACTGGCACAGCCACTATGTAACACAGTATGGACGCTCCTCAAAAAATTAAAAATAGAACTACCATATGACCCAGCAATTCTCCTTCTATGCTATGATTTCTATTCATTAAAGTTTTTTAAGGTGTGATATATGGCCCAGAATGTGATCCATCTTGGTGAATGTTCCATGTAAGTTTGAGAAAAATGTCTATAAATGTCCATTATATACAGTTGATACAAATAAACTTTTTGAAGCTTCAAATTTAGCTTGTTCATATGTAGTGTGATATTGCTGCAAAATATAAATCATTCTGCCAGTTTTTTGTTTTGATTATTAAATATTTGACAAGCATTCATTTTCTTCAAGAAGATCTTGGAGTGGAGTTAAATCTTCGTAAAACTCTTGCATGACTCAACTGACGTGTATTGGCAAAGTACACAACATCATTAAAATCACTGTCTTCTAGTCTCGTCAAGAGTTCTATAAACTGGTGATGATTTATAGCATTTGCACACATACTAAACAATTTTTAACAATTGCACCCATGATACTTTTCATAGAGTTCTCTTTAGTAAACTGAGCACAGAGGGTTTCAATATGAATCTTACAGTGAAGCAAAGCATTAAAGGAGCCACCCGTCTTTTGTTTTAAAGTTCCATTAGCTTTAGATTTTTAATCTAACATACCTGGAATACTGTCCATCATGATAGAAACTAATTTTTCATGTCTAACTGAAATTCTTCTTTGACAGATACAAGTTGAAAAATATCTACATAACTTTGATTTTTTTTTGGTTTGATTTGACATTTCTTAGTAAATTTGGAAGCCCTTTAAGACAAAACAGAGTACTAATTGGGCTGTGAATCATATGTCATACAATTCATTGAAAGCTAAAGTAAAGTACTTGCAATGTTTTCATAGTTTCATCATTTGTTCTTTGATATTGTTAGAAAAGTCTTGCATTCTATGGTCAACGGTTTTCCGGCTCTGTTAAAGATCTTTCATTTTTCATATATTATTTTGTGTTTTCCTCATGATTTTCTAGCACAATTTTCATAATGGGATTAATTTATTTGACCATATCTCTGTCTTTAAAATGGTTTTCTTTTTTCTGTGCAAGAATCCAAGATGTTTACAGCTGGTCAAAATTAGAAGCCCAGACGCTGTAAAAAACAAACAAACAAACAAAAAACTTAAAGTTTATTTTTGGGCATTTAATTTGGATTTCAGATGAGTATTTCAGTGATTTCTTTCTGAATTTTGAGAGGAAACCTATTACCAATATTATGGAATAATATTTTGAAATAGACTTTTGTAGAATGAAAACAGAAATATTAGACTAAATCATTTTTTTTAAATTTGTTTGTTTATTCTTGGCTGTATTGGGCCTTCGTTGCTACATACGGGGTTTCTCTAGTTGTGGCGAGCCAGGGCTACTCTTCACTGGGGTGCACACCTTTTCATTGTGGTGGCTTCTCTTGTCGCGGAGCATGGGTTGTAGGTATGCGGGCTTCAGTAGTTGTGGCTCGCAGGCTCTAGAGCACAGGCTTGGTAGTTGTGGCCCACAGGCTTAGTTGCTCCGTGGCATGTGGGATCTTCCTGGCCCAGGGCTCGAACCCGTGTCCCCTGCGTTGGCAGGCGGAGTCTTAACCACTGTGCCACCAGGGAAGCCTGACTGTATCATTCTTTTTTTTTTTTTTTTTTTTTCCTTTTCTGGTACGCAGGCCTGTCACTGTTGTGGCCTCTCCCGTTGCGGAGCACAGGCTCCGGACGCGCAGGCTCAGCGGCCATGGCTCACGGGCCCAGCTACTCCGCCGCATGTGGGATCTTCCCAGACCGTGGCACGAACCCATGTACCCTGCATCGGCAGGCGGACTCCCAACCACTGCGCCACCAGGGAAGCCCAGACTAAATCATTCTTAACTCATAATGATGACAGTGACTTTTCCAATCTTAATGCAGGAAGAATTTAGAAGCTAAATCCAGTGTTCATGGTCCAATCAGCCCTATCTGTCTCGGGCATGGAGTGGGAGTTGTAGCAACTATACTACCATCTGTTTGGAAAAATCTGGGATTATGAAGTCTAGCTGCTTCTTTATGACCTTGGGTAAAAATTACTTACATTTTCTGTTTTTAAAACTATGGAATATAACTACTAAACCAGAAACTAAAATAGCTCCATGACCCGGCTACAACCATTCTCTAATAAACTCTTTCTCTATTTGCTGCAAATTCCTTTATCTACCAAAAACCTTTCCTGCTTTTTCAAAAATTCTGTGCTGTTTCACAACATGGCTTCTGCTCGCTGAGGCACCAGTTCTACTCTGTAGTGCCTTCACGGCACGGTTTCACTTCCTTCTACCGATTCTAAACATGGCTTAAGTGCTCCATGTTTCCCAGGTGGAATTGCTAAGAGCAATGATGTGACTCACCAGCTCAGCTTCTTCACATGTCACTGGCCAGCCTACTAGGCAGATATCCATCCCTGAGCCAATCAGCTACGGAAGCGAGGTCACTTGGGAGAAAACGGGCCGATGAGGGCAGCAGTGGCTCTACACAGGGTGGTTGCCCTTAGGAAGAGGTGTGGGCAGGCAGGCAGGAATTAGTTGACACTGGAAATCCTCAGGATTGGCACAGAAAAACACTATAGCTCCTGTTCTGACATACTGTAAACCAAATCATTGGAAAGATTTAGAAGAACTTTCTGAAGATGCAGAGAGATTTGTGAAAGAAAATTCTTTATCCCAGTATAATAGAAGAAAACTAGGACACCAATACTATCAGTTCTCCTCAGACTAATTATGTGTAAATTTGATCTCACCCTTCTGCAGTTTTCCATCCACAGCACGGCTGTATGCACCATCTTTCACCTTGTACAGATTCCTTCTCTGCTAGTAAGCTCCTGGCTGGCCTCCCTACAGCCAACTCTCTGTCTTTTGATTTGGTTTACACACGAGAAGAGTATATTATATTACTTAAATGTGTGCTTGATTTTCACTTCCCAGAACTGACTTGTCGCTTCTAATTAATTCCATTTGATAAGTAAATATTGAACATATACTATGCTAGATGTTCTGGGGAATATAATCATGAATAGGGTATCTGTCCTGCCCTTAAGGACTGTATAATCTAGAAGAAAGTTTAAGACTTATAACCAATGATCTGCAATGCAAGGGGGAGCATGGTGTCCTAAGAGAGGTACAGATTTTTAAAAAAATCATAAGTATTCAAAAGAAGTCTAAAAGTCATGTCATGCTGGTAACTACTTAACACCTAACTCTGGGTTGTGTGCTTAGAGAAAGCACTGATTTGCAGCGACTGCTGGTTTCCATAATGTAAATAGTCCCATTATGGCCATTTTCAAGCTGCCAGTCTAAAATCACTGAACACCTAGCTGGGAAGAGACATGTATTAGCTCACCATCATAGAGTATTTCCATCATCCAGACAGCATACACATACTTACCTAAAAGAACATAGATAGTAATAAAATGTAGTAAAATAATTAGGAAGTGTATTGTCTATGTTTTTAATGGAAGTCACTGAATTCTAAGTTTAAATAATTTAATATTTAATAATGGTTGTATTTAACAACTAGCTTAGAAGGTTCCTGAAAATTTAACGACTCCTACTCTCAAGCTGGTACAAGCCTACTCCAGCACACTGCTAGATACAGGGCCATGAGAACTTGGATTCTATAATTGAGTGAGGGAAAGATCAAAAGCAGGCCCTTGATTTGAGTCTGAAAGCACATGGAGGATTTAGCCTCTGGACCCTGGGGTGCAGGGAGAGGCATATTCCTAAGAGAAGAAATCACACGAAGGAGTCAGAGGACAAAAAGCTGGGGGCAAGAATGGAAGAAAATGAGTACACCGATTCTGTAATCCAACTCCATTACTGACTGTTGACCCAACTCAGCACTAATTCTCATCTCCAACTCCACCCATTTCAAACCAATGACAGTGAGAACAATAATAATCATAATGACAGCTAATATTTGTTGAGTTACTGCTCGGTGCCAGGTACTGTTCTAAGGAAAAAACCTTCCCGTTTCCCTGTTTACCATGTTGCTGAGCAGCCGTTGCCTCCTCTGGGTGAGGCCAGTCCATTCCCCCACTCACCAGAGAGCCTGCCAGGCTCCGTCCCCTTCCCGACACCAAAGCGCAAGCCGCCGTTTGTCACTGAGTTTGCGCAAGTGCGTTGCGCAGAGTGAAGCAATCTCTCTGCACCCATGACTCAGAAAAGGGGCAACAAAGGACAGATGACCGCATCTTTCAAGAACAATGGGAAAGAGCATATTTCTTTGTAGAAGTCAAGAATACTTCTATGTGTTTAGTGTGGAAATATCTGATCTGTTTCATTAATTTATATTCTACGGGGACTCCCATCAACGAATAGTAAAATAAAAGACAGTCAGTTCCATAGTCAAAGACTTGCTGTACATAGGAAGTACACAGTTCTAAAATATGTCCAAACATGCTTAAGTCAGCGTGGAACTTGATATGTATCAAAATAGTTGTGAGGCAGGCTCTCTGTCCAAGAGTTTTGAGCAGTTAGGATGAAGGGAAGAAAAAAAAGAGACCAGGTTTTGTTACTTTTGCCAGTTTCTCTTCTACCCTGTCTCTTTGGAAGCAATCCTCTTGCTAGCAATTTCAGATTAAGAAACTACAGGTGCAACTCACTGTGTTGTCACTCAGATGCCAAGAATGATGGGAAATAAAAAAACAAAAGGTGAAAACAAAACTAAAAGGAATGATATTCCAGATGTGGCAAGACTAGTCATTCTGTGTTTAGTTGGAAATCCATTTATTTTGGTAAAATTCACCTGTGCTCAAGTTGGAGGAAGTGTCTACTTAGGGAGAAGCGGTTTCTATGGCTCAAGTTTAAAATTCGCTTTTTACAGTGGTAAGCCATATTGGGAGTGTCTACCCTTATAGGAAGTGATGAGCAGCAGACTTTACCCCTATGGCCTTCCTCCCAAAAACCTATAAGATCAGTCTATTCGTAAGAAAAACATAAGAGAAATCCCGGTTGAGGGGCATTCTAACAAAATACCTAACCAGGGCTCCATAAAGTTCTCAAGGTCATCCAAACCAAAGAAAGTTTGAGAAAGAGTCTCGGCCAGGAGGAGCCTAAGGAGACATGACAACCAAATGTTACGTGGGGTCCCGGGTGGGATTCTAGACCATAAAAAGGACACTGGGTAAAAACTAAGAAACCTACATAAAGTATGAACTTCAGTTATAATAAGGTACCAATACTGGTCATTCATTGTGGCAAATATACCAGACAATATAAGATGTTAAGAGAAAGGGAAACTAAGTGTGGGATATTCGGGAACTCCCTACTATCTTTCCAATTTTTCTGTAAAACTAACATTATCCTAGAATAAAAAGCTGATTTTTAAAAAGTTAAAAAATATTTGTTTTTCAAGGAGAGATGAAATGTATAATTGGAAGGGAAGGGAGAGCACGCGTGAGGACACTCGTAAGGATTACCTATATCATGCTTCTCACAGGAACCAATGTTAACTGACAAACTACAGCTCGAGAGGCTCCAGAGAAACAAAAGAACTTGTTAATTACATAGGGAAAACGTGCGTGAGCGTGTGTGTGTGCGAGCATGTGTGTGTGCCTGTGTGCGTGTGTTTGCGTGTGTTTGCGTGCGTGCGTGTGTGTGTGTCTGGGCAGGGAAGGGGGATTAACCAAATACTTTCTTACAATTTATTTGGCTTGTATCTACAAAACACCCAAAAGGCGGATACTCTTTCCGCTCTCCAGGAAAATATGCTGAGTTACATCAACATTATTTTTCACATTAAAGATAAGCCCAGTTGTTTGCTGAGGGTAACATGAGGTATATGGCTTTAGAATCATCACCCCCTGACTTGCCAATAGACAGCTTTAGTGAATTCAATTTTCTCTAATTTATAGTCAGCCTGTTTGAATTACTGTTATTTGGCCAGGATTATTTCACAGGGATTTAATTGTGCCTGTAAGTCGAGTTTCTCTCACATTCATCTCTTTACTCACTTTATCTCCCTCCCCCATGTCCCATTTTACATATGCTCCAAAACACATCAATAATTTATGCCACAAAGCCTTGTTTTCACCTTTGTAGCGACACACATGTTCTGCATTGTGTAGTGATGTCAAAGGAAATGTGTATATTTTGAAAAGGTCTTGAATTTTTCATGAAAGCTGCTGGGGGCGAAATGGCTATTTGCTGCTCTTTGGGAGAAGGACAAATCTAGTTTTTGAAAGGATTTCAAAATTGAGTCAAAACAACAAAGATAATATTTGCTGAGCAGGTATATATACTTTTTATCTAAAACAAATTTAAGCATTTACACACACTAATCCTTACAACCACACTGCAAGGGAGGTGTTTCTTGTTATCTCCATTTTACAGATCAGGAAACTGAGGCTCAGTCATAAGAGGTCACTAGCTCAACATCACACAGCCAAAGAGTGACAGAATTTAACTCAGGCCTTTTGGACCTCAAAGCCCAAGTGGTCTTCTTACAAAGTCACATATGTAACTTTCTCATATTTGGGCCACAATAGTTCAGACAGTTTGGTGTTGCTTTAGTTCTAGGTCTGAATCTCGAAGCCCCAACTCTCCTCCTTTTCTTTAAAAAAGGAAGGTTGTTTTTCATCTTGTCTGTCCTACTTTCTTCTGGCTGCCTCTTAACTGACCATCAGATCAAGTGAACAAAGCCTGATGGAATTTTGAGCAGAAGTCAAATAGAAAGACATCACTGATGTCTGTATGGTATAGACAGTTTGAGATCATCCTGAGCTGATTTTAAGTTGATGCAGAATATTCATTCACTTAGCATGTATTGAACTCACTAACTATCTGCTAGAGCAGGGGTCAGCAAATTGTGGTCCATGAAACATGTATGTCCTGCTTCCTGACATCACAAGCAAAGTTTTACTGGAACACAGCCATGCCCATTCGATACATATGGTCTATGGCTACTTTGGTGTGACAAAAACACTGAGTAGTTGCGACAGACACCATGTGTCCTGCAACGATCAGAATATTTACTGTCTTGCCCTTTTCAGAAAACGTTTGTTGACCCTGTACTAGACCATGATCAAAACAGACACGACCTCTGTCCTTATGAAGTCTATAATCTCACGACATCTTTATCAAATAATCACTATATTATTAAAAACTGTGATACATGCTATGAAAGCAGAGTGGGCAATGGTTTTACTTGTGCTCCTCACTTGCCATTGGTTCTTGATATTCAATCATTTGGGCCTTATTCTTTTACATGAAAAAGTACTTCTTGCCTGGGCTGGCAAAAATATCATTCATTTATTCAAATTCAATGAATGTGTACAGAGCACCCGCTATGTACCGGACACTGTCTCAGGCACCTAGATTTTGGAATCTTCCATTTCGCCTTAATCCTCAATGGGTTCAGAGCCCAGGAAATGAAGTGGGCTTCTATTTGTTGGATGCCATCTGCCTCTCCACAGAGTCCGTGGTAAGATCCGGCTCATTCTGATCCCTGAATTCTCTGAAAGGGCCTTGTGTCCTCATAGCATATCCTCTTTTTAAATTGAAACTAGTTTGAGTGGGTTTCTGTTACCCAGAACCCCCAACATGTGGGGTTTAGAGACTAAATCAGCTGGGTGAGCACTCGGCCTCATGGACTCTATGGTGGCAGGAAGCAATGGAACACGGCGTTGGCATGGCCTTTACGTGGATAGCCATGTCCGCCCCAGTTCTGTTCCTGGCTTTCTAATCTTCCTTCCCTATGTGTTCTTCTCCTTCATCTCAGCCTTGAGGACTTGAACTACCACTGCCCTCCTAGCGTCTTCCAGGCCATAGCTCTGTCTCAAGTCCTCATTCCCAGGTGTCTGCTGCTCAAGTAGACTTGAATGTCCCACGGGTGCCTCAGACGTAACAGGACACATCAATTTCCTCCATCCGTCTCAACTTGTTTCTTGTCTTCATTACACCCCTGGAGATAAATATGGATCATAGAAACAGCTGAAGCCACAAGCCTATGTCACACCCCAGTGGGGAAAGAGATTCAGGCTTTGGTGGACGTCATGCTGGTAGGAACATCCAGGTGGATCCTGTCCTCCCTGTCCTTAGCCAGGCCCCGTTCATCATCTTGAAAACATGCCTTTCCTGTCCCTCCTCACTCTGACCTCTGTCCCTCCTGGATCTTGACATGAATCTTGAATTCTGAGTTCTTGAACTTCATTGTGTATTTTCTAATTCTGTGTCATCCTCGACCTTTGGATACTTATTGGCTATTCAGTGTGTTATATATGTTACCTAATACAGTCCTTAAAACAAACTTGTGAGAAAGGTAGAATTATTATTAAAATCTATTCCCAGATGAGGGGGCTAGAAAGCAACAGGTTTAAGTGACTTTTCCAAGGTTACACAGATGGATGTGTTTAGAGCTAGGATTCCAACCATGTCTGTGTAGCTCCAAAGTACAGGCCATTCTAATGCCTTCTTCCTATTACTGGGAATTGATTTCTGTTTCCTTCTCCCTTAATTGTACTACTTTGGGGGTCCCGATCTTATAACTTACTTTAACATCTATACCAGGGGTTAGCAAACTTTTTCCACAAAGGGCGAGGCAGCAAATATTATTGGCTCTGCGGGACATATGGTCTTCGGCACAACGATTTAGCTCTGCCACAGGCAAAGACATAGACAACGACACACTGAGTGTGGTCATAGATAATACTTAAATGATGGCTGTGGCCCTGTGCCAATAAACCTTATTTTGGACACTGAATTTTATATAATTTTCACATGTCACTAATTATCATTCTTTTTCAAAAACGGTAAAACTATTCTTAGCTTGCGAGTCACACAAAGTAGGCAGTGGACCACTTTAGGCTCCTGAGCCACTGTTTGCCAACGCCTGTTCTATATCCCATTATCTGGATTTGCAACGTTTCTGAAACCCTAATCCATTAGCAGCCATGCATGGTGAGCTTACTACACACCGGGGTTCTGTGTATTTTACAAATATTCACTAATGTGGTCCTCACAGCCACCCTATGAGGAAGATGCTATTATCATCTCAAGTTTACAGATGAAGAAAAGGAGCCACAGAGAGACAAACTAATTTGCCCAAGGTTGTACTAAGCTAGGAAATAGCGCACTTGAGATTGGGTGGGACCCAGGCAGTCCCACCCCAGAGCCGGCGTCTTAAGCTCGAAACTATGCCTCCTCTCTGGTTTCTATGAGATAATGTACTTTACAGTGTTTTGAACTATAAAGGGTTCTATAAATATAAGTTAAGAGCTATCATAATTATGAGTGGTACATCTCTGTCTAGGTTTCTGAAGGGATTAGATAGCAATCAAATTGATGTTAATCAAAACAGAAACACCCAGGCATGCCGTGGGATGGTATCTATTTTTCTGTCCATCTTAGCAATAAACGTTTTTGAGCACTGCATTTCCATCTCCAATAAACAACGGAGGAGCCTTCTTCCTGTGTAGAGTTCACTCCTTGCTCCCATCTCCCCCGAACTTGGCATTATGCCTCAATTCTGATTAAAACCAAAATAAAGCTGTATATATGGAAGAAGTCACATATCAATAAGAGCTGTGATTAAGTGTTTTTTCCCCCACTATTTCACTTCTTTCGGGTTCTTAAATTAGACAGCAAGAGACACATGACTTAATTATGGAGAATACTTCGGAGCCAAATGGAAAATTATACTACTACTTACTCGGATGCCAGGGTAATTAGAGGCCAATTATCTCTCTCATTTGGCGCTAATGAATAAAGATCAATTAAAAAAATAATGTAACTGTGAATTGCTTTTATTGAGCAGAGAACTCTAAGCAGCTGAAACTGTCTGCTCTTTCAGTAACTGAAAATACGAAATGAAGGCGACCCAGAATGTGATTGTCTCCATGTAATTGTAGAGCAGCTTGGTATTCAAAACCCATGCAGATGGCCAGAGCCTTGGATTAGAATCATTTCCTGGGTACGGCACACTGTTCTTTCTTCCAAAAGGAGAGTCAAAACATGGCTCAAGCAATTCCTATTTCCCTAGCGATAACATCAGATTTGCTGGCAGGACTTTATTGTTGCTTCCGAGCCCGTCGTGCTTGCGCTAAGATGGAATGTCTGATTTCCTTGGCTATTTTGTGTTTCTCCTGATTAGTATATCCATTTCATCAAATGTATTCTGAAAACAACATTTATTTTACTGTAAAAATCTGATTGAAAAAGTCATCTCCTTGATTAAAGTTTGAGATCCAGTTTATGTGGATGTGGACTTACCTGCTGAAAGATCACGTGGAGTTCAGTTAGCCTTTTAACACAATGGTTAAACAGACTCCGCTTAAAAAAACAAGCGTATGCTATTTTATTCTACTTTATCTAGCATATAGTTTTTCTCTTTTTTTTGAGGGGGTGGTGTAAGAATTTCATTTCTTTCAGTTTGTCTGTGGTCTGAATAAACATTCACATGAAGGGGTTAGAGGGTTGTCTCAGGACCTGCATCTATGGATAAAGTAATGGTACCATTTATAACAGTGGGATTCTGCTTGTATAAGGTCAATTATCTATAAAGGCGGCTAGTCAATTCTCTACTTCCCACCCCAACACACCCTTCATACGCTCTCTGAAGAACTTTGCAATTCATGAGGTGTTTACCTCTATTATTTCATTACCCCTTCAAACAACTTTAGGAAATCAATCAGGCAGGTTCTACCCTCAGTTTACAAAGGAAAAAGACGAAGCTTCAGAGAGCTTAAAGGGTACCAACGCATCATAACCAGAGCTGCTGAGTCCCACTGTGGTCTCCGTGAATGGCGGCCCCCAGAGTTGCACAGTGTGCGACCTGCACAGTCATACTGGCACCCTAGTTTTGACCCCCTCATTTAGCTTTAAAGAAAATGCAAAAGAAAAGCAAAAGAAAATCCTGCAAGGCATGAGTCACAGTGAAGGCAAAGCTTAGAACATTCATTCTGTTAGCATTTCCCCAAAGAAAAAGGGTGTGACCAAAGCCTGAATCAGCTTTGGTCACTGGGGCTTGGCTACATGGCTGAGCAAGTGGGAACTCAGAAGAGTAAATCCCCTTTATCTGGAAGTGCAGTCAATGCATCTGTGTCGTGTTCTGATTGTTCAGTGACACTGATACAGAAGGATGGGGATTCTGAACTCAGCCGTTAAGGTTTGGCTTTTGCCTTTCCAGCCCTCGGCACATCCCCAGGCCACGCACTTCTTGGTTAAGCTCCTTCAGCACTGTCAAGGCCTCTCACAAGGTGGGAAGGAAGTGAAGAAGAACTGTTTATCCTTTCAGCAACGAGGGGCCTCAAATTAGGACTGCCAGATGAGGCCACGCCTACGGTCTAGAAGAAGACGCCATTCTTTTGTGTCTGGTAACTGCATCTCCCCACGTGGAGTTCATTATGAATTACCACTGTCTTTTAAAAACTCCCATTATCACCTTGTAAATAGTACTCATAGCTCATTGTGTTTTCGGTGTGTCTCGTAGGTTAGAAGTGTAACTGTGCTAAGTGAACACACTTAAACTATTCCACAAATTTTCCACTCGATTTTGACATCTTCCTTAAACACAAGACAAACCATATCAACAGCTTAAAAAATAGGAAGGAACCTTTTTTTCCCCCGGCTCTGAGAGGCTTGTTCAGTGCATCAGAGATGAAGACAGGATGCAGATGGGGAAGAGTGTAACTCTGAGATCAGCACGCTTGGGATCAAGTTTGGCTATTCACATCTAAGCCTTGTACAAGGCAGTTCTTTTGAAATCTTAGTTTCCTCATCATTAAAATTGGGACAATTAAAATGAACTTCCTCATAGCATCGTTCTGAGAATTAAAGAGAATCTTGCATGTCAAGGGCTTGGCATTTAACACCTACCATATAGAGATGCTCACTAAATGCGAGACCTAATGATTTCGTTCAACTGAGATGGAGACATCTATCTGTAGGGGAATTCCAGGTGAGTGGTGTGTTTTCCCAAAGGCACGGAAGACGGAGGGGGAATCGGGAGCTCTGAGGCTGCTGGGGTTGAAGCTGATGCTATGCTTGTTAACTAATTAATTCAACAAATGCTTATCAAGCTCTGCTAAGAAGAGACCCATACAAGGCACGGAAGATACGGTGGCAAACAAAACAACTGTCTGCCTGCCTGGAGCTTGCAATCTAGTGAGGAAAACAGATACATAGATCTTAAACACATAGCGTGTGCTATGAACAAGTGTGAATCAAGGTAACGGTGGGGATAGGGAATGATTAGGTTTGTACACATTAGTTGTAAGTTCGGGGTGTGTGTGCTATTTGAATAGTGCAGACAAAGAACTCCTCTCTGATGAGGGGACATCTGAACAAAGCCCTGGAGAAACGGAGGAATTCGGTTGCATGAGCGGGGAGTTGATTTCCGGGAAAAGGGAAGAATATGGGCAAAGGCCCTGAGGCGGGAATGAACTTGGCCTGTTCAAGCAACAAGACCTCTGAATGTCTAGAGCAGAGGTTGTGTGTTGGGTGTAGGCACTGGCAGGGTTGAGGTCAAGAAGAGAATCAGGCAGGGTACGTAGATCTATACAGACCAGGTTCACGACTTTGGATTTTATTCTGGATATATGGTGAAAAGCAGACAGATTAGATGCAAGAGAGAAATCATCTGCTGTGCCTGTTTTTTCAAAGGTCATTTTGATTTCTGGAAGGAGGATTGATTCTAGGGGGCAAGAGAGGAAGCAAATAAGACAGACTACTGTAGTTGTAAGAAATGACAGTGGTTTGGAATAGAGTAGCTGCCATGAAGGGCACGAGGAGTGGACTGATCAAGGAGACTCTTGGAAGTTTCCATGGAAGGACTTGCTGTTGGACTACATGGCGCATGAGGGAAAAAGAAGAGTCAAAGATTTACAATTTCAAGATTTCTGGCCTGAACAAATAGGTGAATGATAGCGTTCTTTACCAATGTGGAGAAGACTGAAACCCAAGTGGGTTTGGGAGACGAAATCAAGAATTCTGCTTGAGATGCCTATTCAAACGATGCCAAGTAGGCAGTTGGATACATGGGTCTGAAGATCAGAGAGAACTGGACCTGGCGATATGAATTTGGGAGTCATTGGCTTACAGTTGGTATTCAAGATTCCACAATATATCTTAATATTTATTAACTCAAACATGAAGGGTCATCCTGAGCTCTTCTCTCACATGTTCAGCCATAGGGTCTTAAATGTTGCTGTGGTTTTCTACAGTTCAAAATCATCTAGAAGAGTTTATCGAAAATGCAACTGCTCGAAGCTGTATTGCTTAGAAAATTATACCTGCGTTTACGACTTCAGTAGTTGCTGTTTTGTATAATAAAGGTACACATATGTCTACTATTCCATTCTCTTCCTTGGAAGCTCTTCCAACATTTCAGAAAAGGACTTGTAATAACCATGGCTATCAATACTGAGCACACTCCAAAGGCCAGCCCTTAATTCTCAGAACAATAAGGAGAATTTCAGGGGTGCAGACAGTGCGAGGGATCTGGTCACCAGCCCTAGCAAGAAGAGCAATGATGGTGATTTTTGTCCTGATGTGGGTAATTGGAGAGTGTACTGTCTGTATCCGAGACGTTGCAAAAAGTCTACCGACCCCCTTCTGTGATATACATGTGCTCTAGTGCTAACTTACTTGGAAATGCTGAGGGGAAAACAGGAAGACAGAGTAGGGTAGAGATAGTGAGTACTTTCAGTCTTTCATGTGAAACTGTGACTTGAGATTGAAATTTGGCTTGGGAAGGCTCAGGTCTACATTGCTCGCAAGTGACATGGCTCGCACCAACTGGCTAAAGCAAAAAAGGGAAATTAAGTGGCTCACAGAGCAGAAAAGTTAAACAATTAACTTCAAACAGGGCTGACTCCAAGGGCTAAGACGAAGTTGTCAGGAACATCTACTTTTTGAGACGTGCATTGAGAAGTGAGCAGTGTTACTCTGCAAACAAGGATCAAGTTTCCATTACCTGAAAGAAGGGGAAGGAATGATAGAGAGAGAAAAGCAACACACGCCCACTACAGGCAGGAAAGGAGAAGGGAAAAGGGACCCTGGTTTCAACAGGTTATTTGAAAAGTGAGACTTGTGGTTTTTAATTCGTATTTTTAAAAAAACAAAACCCAGAATGACGGGCTTGCAGGAAAATGGGTAAATACGACCAAGACTTGGACTTAGAAAGTTCTCTTCGTCCTTAGTGGAGGAAGAACAGGTGATCAGGATGGTGAAGGGTTTGCTCAGACCATGTGGGCTCTAGTCCAGTGCGACCACGCACAACCTGTTAGAGTTAACAGAAGACTTAGCTTTCATAACACACCTAATTAATTTTTCGGCTTCGAATCCTATCATTTCTGCAAAGATGGTGTTGACAGCTTGGTGCTGTAGAAAGGGGATGCATCTCACAGTCAGTCTCATATGGTTTCAAGTCATAGTTTGGCCACTTCTCATGTGACTCAGGAAACGTTTCTTTACCGCTCTAAGCCTCAGTTTTCTCATCTGCCCAATGGGAGTGCTAGTGGAGTCTGCTTCTGAGGGCTCCGATAAGGACGCAATGAATCCTGTATACATCATGCCTAGCACAGCACTCTGTACACGGTAATCCCTCAATAAAGGCGACAATGCCTCCTTTTCTTCATCCTTATCAATATCGCTCTTATTTTGGCTAAACTGGATTCGTAGTCAGTGATAAAAGCACATAAGGCCGACTCGAGACATCTTACTATCTGCTTAGGCTCAAAGGGATTGTGTTTTGTCTCGAAACAACAACTTTTTGAGCGGCTAACGGTTTGGCTTTGGATATAGAAAGACTAAGATGCTTTATCTGGGACCAGGCTATCCTAGCAGTTAACCTCTGCAAGCCTCAGTTTCCCCACACAATAACCCTCCCGGGCCTGTGAGAACAGCACGAATCATTCATCTATTGTGCTTAGCATAGTGTCTGTAAGATGTCAATAAATAAATAAATAATAATAAGTCTTAACATCTATTATTATCCTAGAGCGATTTCCGCCAGGCTGCCTTGGGCCTTGTGAATGAAGGGTTCTGGAAGAAAGACAGCGTTTCCCTTGAGGATGAAGTTTCTGTGACATGATAAAGCTTCTCCACCATATGGATCGCCTTAGTCATCCTCATTCTAGTTGGTAGGAATGTGACATCAGAGTTGACTCGCCCGCTGGGTGCCTCTTGAGGAGGGGCACCTTGATTCCAGTCCACGGATGATTTATTTAGTAACGCCTGGGAGCTGAGAGACACAGAACGTTCTGAGCAGTCAATGTGTTCACCTTGTCCCAGGGTGATTTCATGACTGTTCATTTGCTGTTTACGGGCTTAACGCTTTAATTTATAGACTCCGAAAGCACCGGTGAAAGCAACAAACTTGCTTTTGGATCGCCTAATATAGTTTATAGTGCAACCATAAATTTGGAACCATTTATGGAACATTATGACTTGCAAACATCTCCCCGGTTTTATGACTCAGGCAAAAATGTGTGGAGCTCACAATTGCTCTAAAAACTGTAAAAGCATTAAAAAAAAAATTCAAACGACACTCACAGACGACACAGGGCGGTGTGCTAGCTTTTATCTTGAGTAGTATATGGAAAGCCCAATTTTTTACTAAAATGTCAGCTCGTTTCAAAAAACATGAGATGACTGGCTTGGAATCCTTACTGAAAAGAACTTATCTTTGCTCTTTTCTCTTTCAAAAAAAAAAAAAAAGAAAGAAAGAAAGAAAAAGAAAGGAGGAATTTAGCAATTAGATGATTGCTATAAAATACCAATTGACATCGGCCCTATTTTTTCTACCATCAAAGAAGTTCAATTTGAATAAAAGCTTTCTCCTCCACAATCTGACATTCTCCCTGAGTTTTATCTTACTCTAAATCATGATCTTACAATTAGGTCTGAACTTAGGGGTAAAACAACAATAACACAGACCAGGAACTTCCACAACAGAGAGCTTACTTGGGCTGTCTTGTGGTGTCTGATGCTATCTGGGTTGAGCTGCCTTTTATCCTCCTGGTGTTTAAAGGGAAAGGTCTCTTCTATTGCCTTCTACCCCTGCCCCCCGAGCTATTATTCTTTTCAGTTGAACCTGCTGAGTAGACCCAGGCCTGTGTGTGTCAGGACAACATATTGTTATCATAAAAATGAATGTGGAGGTCACGCGTTTATCTTTGTCTCTTTGTCTCCCTGACAGGATCCAGAGAAAGAAAAATTATAGATGAGGTGCTTTTGTCCAAGCAAAGTTCAGATGGAGATAACTAGCTGGGGTGGCGAGCAAAGAGAAACAAAACCGGGCAGGGAGAGTCTTGGGGGAGAAGATTCGGTTCTATTGAGTCCTGTAATTGGCATTACAGAAGAGACCTTAGAAATAATCTAGTGTGACCCCACGAGGGCACAGAAGAGATGCAGCATGGGAGATCTGGGAAAGTGCGAATTCCTTCTGTACTGTTATTACATTAGGAGCTTAGGGGCTCAGGAGAGTACAGGTTAAGTGTACGGGGTTTAGGGTCAGACAGCTTGGTTTGAATCTTGCCTGTGTCAGTTTTTGGTTGTGTACGGGCAGGGCAAGAAATATAACTTCTCCAAGCCATAGTGCCCCAGCTGTCAAATGGGAAAGAATGTACATCGTGCGTTACTGAGTGTATTACCTAAAGTAAGGGATGCAAGTTATAGCATGCTGTGCCTGACAGAGTAAGCACCCTTCCTTCTTTTCTCCTTTCCTCCCTTCCTTTCTTCTTGCTTCCTTCTTTCCTTCCTCCCTTCCTTCCTTTGATCATTTATTCACTTAGTAAGCGATTATTGAATAGTTATAATGTGCTCATTCTGTTCTTGGCACTGGGGATAAAATGATACACAGGACAGGGTCCCCAATCTCATAAAGTTTACTAAAATGTTAACTACTATTATTATAATAAATGAGGAAAACTGAGATTCTAAGAAGTTGAGTCATGCAGCCAATTAGTAAAACGACTCGAAACAGAGCAGGGTCTTCAGATTCCCATGCTTCTCCTTCACCCCCGCCCTATACTATGCTGCTTCTACTCAGTTTGTCACCTGCAATGTTCTTTGTTAAAAATGGATCTTTTTCAACAAAATTTATTTTTAAGCATGGTTTTAGATTTATAAAAAATCGTGAAGACCGTACAGAGAATTCTCATATGCCTCACACTCAGTTTCTCCTATTACATCTTACATTAGTATGGTACATTTGATATAAGTAATGAACCAATACTGATACATTATAAAGTCCATACTTTATTCAGATTTCCTTAGCTTGTTTTTTTTAAACCTAATGTTCTTTTTTCCATTCTAGGATTCCATCCAGGATACCACATTACATTTAATCATCCTGTCTCCTTAGCCTCCTCTGGGCTGTGTCAGTGTTTCTGTCTTTCCGTGTTTTTGATGACCTTGACAGTTTTGAAGAGTACTGGTTAGGTACTTTGTGGAATGTCCCTCAGTTGGGATTTGCCTGATGTTTTCTCAAGATTAGACTGGAGTTATAGGTTTCTGAGAGGCAGACCACAGAGGTAAAGTGTCATTTTCATCACATTATATCAAGGGTACATATTACCACTTGGTACGTCACCGTGGAGGCTGACCTTGATCTCCTGGACAAGTAGTATTTGTCAGGTTTCTCCCTGTTTATTACCACTTTCCATATTAAACTCTTTGGAAGAAAATCACTACGTGCAGCCCACACTTAAGTGGAGAATTATGCTTCACCTCCTTGAGAGTAGAGTATTTACGTGAAATACTTGAAATTCTTCTGCACAGGAGACTTCATTCCCATTAAAAAAATTATTTAATCATTTACTTATATCGATATGGATTCATGGATACGCATTTTATACTTTGGGTTATCATCCAGCACTTGAATCGCCTCTGCTTCGTTGTCAAAGATCAATTGACTGTATTTGTGTGAATCTATTTCTGGGCTTTCTATTCTGTTCCATTGATTATATATGTCTATTGTTTCCTCAGGCCCATGCTTTCTGATCACTTATAGCTTTATAGTAAGTCTTGAAATTTGCTAGTATGTCTTACAGCTTTGGTTTTATCCTTCAGTATTGTGCTGGAGATATTCTAGGTCTTTGCCTTCATATATATACTCTAGTATCAGTTTATCAATATATACAAAGTAGTGGGCTGGGTTCTTGATTGAGGTTTATTGAAATCTTAGATAAAGCTGGTATGAATAGACATCTTAACAATGCGCCTTTCCATTCCATGAACACAGAATATTTCTTCAGTCATTTATATATCTTCTTTGATTTTTATCAGTTTTATTGTTTTTCACATATAGATCCTATATATATTTCGTTAGATTTATACCCATTTTATTTTTTGATGCTATTATAAATGGTAATTTTAAAAATTTCTAATTTCAACTGTTCATTGCTGTTATATTGGAAACAACTGACTGTCGTATATTAACCTTGTACCCTGCAACCTTGTTATGCTCACTTACGTGCTCCACAAGGGTTTCTTGTTGTTGTTGGCTTTTTTGGTTTGTTTTGTTTGTTTTCTTCAATTCTTTGGAATTTCTACATAGACATTTATATCAGCTGTGGACAAAGTCAGTTTTATTTCTTCCTTCCAAAACTGTATCCTTTCTTTCTTTCCCTCTCCTTCCTTTACTTTCCTTTTATTGTTCCTTTTCTAATTGTACCAGCTAGGGCTTCTAGAATGATGTGAACAAGGGTAGTGAGAAGAGACATCCTCGACACGTTCCTAAACTTAAGGAGAAAGTAACTATTTCTCACCATTGAGAATGACGTCAGCTCTACTGTTCTTTGGTAGATGTTCTTTATTTAGTGGGGAAAGTTCCCGCTAGTCTTAGTTTGCTGAGAGTTTTCATCAGGAATGAGTGTTGGATTTTGTCAAATGTTTTTTCTGCATAAATCAATATGATCATATGATTTCTCTTCTTTAAATTACAGATGTAGTGGATTATACTGATTGCTTTTAGAATTGAACCAACCTTGCATACCTGGACTACATCCATTTGGCTATTGTATATAATTCTAACTGTTGTTGGATTTTATTTGTAATATTTGGTTGAGGATATTGCTCTGTGATTTTCCTTTGTTGTGATGCCTTTATCTGTTTTTGGAGTTAGAGTAATACAGGCTCCACTGAAATGATGTGCATAATTAAATGCATTTCCCTCTAAGCACTGCTTTCACTGCATCCCACAAATTTTGATTAGTCATATTTTTATTTTCATTTAGTCAAGACATTTAAAATTTCTTTGTGAGACTTTTTCTTTGACCAGAGGTTATTCAGAAGTGCATTTTTTAAAAAATTTCCAAGTATTGAGGGATTTTGTTATTCATTTCTGGTTTAATTCCATTGTGATCTGAGAACATCGTTTTCATAATTTATATTCTTTGAAATTTGTTAAGATTTGTTTTCATGGCCCAGAATGTGGTCTCCCTTGGTAAATGTTCCATGAGAACTTGAGAAAAATGTGTATTCCTCTGTTGTTCAGTGGAGTGTTCTGTAGGTGTCAATTAGATCAAGTTGACTGATAACTCCGGTCAAGTCAACTGTATCTTAAAAATTTTTGCCTGCTTAATTTAATTACTGAAAGAGGGGTATGGAAATCTCCAGCTAGAACAGTCAGTGTCTCTATTCATCTTTGTAGTTCAATCAGTTTTGGCCTCACATGCTTGATAGTGTTGTTAGGTACGTACATGTTTTGTCTTCTTAGAGAACTGACCTCTCTGTCATTACGAAATTCCTCTATTTATCCCAGATAATTTTCTTTCTCTGATGTTAGCTTCCAATTTTTTATGTAGGAGGTGATCTCAAGAATCAAGAGTGAGGGAGTGAGGAGGGTCAAACAGGGAAGGAGCTAAAGCCCAAATAGTAGTTATTGAGGCTGTCACTCTGGGAAGTGGGGACTTGATTGTGCTGGGACAGCTGAGAAACATGTGGAATGCTTCCCAGAATTGTCCATTCCAAAGATGGGAGGCTGGAACATTTAGCTACTAGCTCCCAACCCACGCTGGATGAGGGTAGCTCCTGGGGGCATTAACTTTCTCACACTTAGGGGCTGGGCTTGCTCTGAGTCCGGTAGACTCCAGCAGTGCCACAGAAAATGCTAAGGCAGGATGTAAGGTGTGGCCATGCCCTTGAGGTGAGTGTCACTTACCAGTGCAAGGTGGATGGAACTGTCCACTGCAGCTGTGACTAGAACACGGAGCAGGCCAGGCTAAAAACATGCAGAGCAAAAAAAAAAAAAAAAAAAAAAAGGCATCTGATATGATGGGTTCCTATTGCAATCTTTAGCATGGAAAATTGTTCTAAAACGCTCCAGTCTACTTTCCTACCTGAGCAGTATACCTGGATAATGCCAAGGGGTGCTACTTATGTGTCCTCACCATGCCGAAGGCCACCCCAAGGAAACATACTAAGTAAAACCAGCATGCTTCCTATGGTCTGCAGCTTTAAAACAATTCCTTCGGCTGTTCACTTCCACTTACATGGCTGCTCCTAGATAAAAATCCTGAAACCTCCAGAGGTAGCAGGGCACACAGAATGATGCTGATTCCTTGTTTGAACACTGAAAAATTAGCAGGTCATCTCTGAACACCTCTTCTTCTCAAATCCCATTATATCCTGTACGCATTTATTTCTCAGGCTTCGTTTGCAGGTTAAGTGTGGCAAAGGGGTACAGTTCTCTGAAAGGATCTGGTAAAGTGTATCCGAACAACTCAGTTGTCTAACTGAGGTGTGGTACTTGCATATTCTTATGACAACACACCAGAAGGCAAAGGAAAGAATTAATGTGATAGTGATGGTAATGGACTCTAATTATGATGGGGGCAGTGATAAGTAAGCCTGAAACCCAGGACATTCGTTAGGGGTGTCTCTTTCTGTTTCCATGCCTGTTGATAATGGTATACGGAGAAGGGCAACTACTCTAACAGTGGCAAGGAAGCTAAGGACTCAGACCTCCTGAAGGTGAATATTTGAGTCATTACCAGGCAAGCATCCCAGCTGAAGTCCTAAACAAGAGAGAAAGGTATCCAGAATGGCTGGTAGTAGAGACATCTAGTGAATATCCGTTATAGCCTCAGGGCTGGCTGCAGTCACTTAGCCTGGTTCACTAACCCCCTTGCATCAAGTGTTTATACACATTGCGGTGGCTGCCACTTTAAACATACTGTGTAATTGTTTGGACTGAGAGACCAGAAGCACGGCCGAGTGGATCCAAGGGTAGACTGTATCAGACACACCTTGGGAACCACCTCAGAGCCTCTTATCTGTCTTCTCTTCACCTCTTATTCTAGCCAATCTGAGATAACCCGTTCCACCCATGCTTCAGCCAGCTTCACGCAGGTGAAACTGACAGTGCTTTACCTTGAGATTCCACTGCACGTCTCCTGATTTCTGCCCTAGGATTTCTTGCACGGTATACAGTGTGGGATGCCCTTGGGAATCCATTTGGCACTTGTTCAGATGCAGTCCGTGGAACAACAACCGATCCACAGAAAATAGGAACCAGTGATCAAAGCTTCCTCCTTCATTCCTCTGGGGTGGATGGACCTGAGGAGCATTTCATGTAACTTCTCTGAAAGTGCCGCGGCGTTAAGTATCCAGTCTACCCTAGCACGTGTCAACTCAAAATCGCATCCTTGTATTTGGTCTCAATCATTCCCTGTGTTTATCTGTCCACCTGACACTCCCAAATAAGCTACTTGCACTAAGTCTTTTTCTTAAGGGCTGCTTTCAGGGAAATCTAACACTAATCAAAACTAAAGCCGATAGGAAAAATAATTTTTATATGGACAGTGAATGCTTTCTCAATTTGATGTGAGTTAAGAATAAAAGCATTTTAGGAATCTTTGCCATTTTAACTATCACATACAATGCTATTAAAAGCAGCATCAAGAGTTGTATGCAGATATAGTACTGAGACAAGTCCTCTTCCAAGCAGCCTATAACCCCTGTAAAAAATTGTTGAGTTGCCAGTGAATCAGAAGTTCTGACACTGGGGGAAGCAAGAATAAAAAGTGTTGCCATCATTGAGCCAATGAGAGTGGGGCTGAAGGAAGGTGGAGCTTATGCCATGGGATGGTGCATGTGGTTGCCATGTCTGAAAGGGCATTAGCATTTTCCTACTCTATTTGTCTCAGGTTCTCACCACGGATGTTGCAATTAGCCACTGAAGAGAAAGGCCCTTGCGCTTCCTCTGACCTCTTTTCATCATGCTCTGAACTTCATTAAAGATGATTCGCTAGAGATACTTCATTAAAAACCTGTAGCTTTTTAAGAATGTGTATCTTCCAATTATCTACTTATCTATAAGGAACCACCCCAAATATAGTGGCTTGAAACAACAAAATCATCTGGCTGCCGAATCTGCAACGTAGGCGGGGTATAGCGGGAACATCTCTTCTCTGCTCCACCTAGTATTAGCTGTGGTGACTCAAAGGCTGGAGTCTTCAGAAGGTTCCCCTGTCTTGAGTTTAATAAGTTTACTCATTTTATTCAATAGAAGCGAGTCACGGATACCCCATATTCAAGAAAAGGGGAATCAGATGCCACATTTCGATGGTCAAAGTGTTTATGACATGCTTTAAAATCACCACAGTGTGCACGAGAATAACAGCTCTCCTACTGACCATCTAGCTATGTCACTATTTTTCACGTGACTCATTTGTTCCATGATGCTTGAGGTCATGTTGTGGAGCAATACTGTCCAGTAGAACTTCCTGTGATGGTATAGATGATCTACATCTGCTCTGTCCAGTACAGTAGTTCACTAGCCACATGACGCTGCGTAGCACTGGTAATATGGTTAGTGGGTAAATTTGAAATTGTACTAAATTTTAATTAATTTAAATGTAAAGAGGTGCCTGTGTATAGCAGCTACTACGCTGGGCAGCTCAGTTCTAGAAAAGCAAGTAAAGGAATAAGAGTTCAAATTCCAGCCATGACGTAAGTACTGGGCAGGCTTTCTGGCACGATGCTACAGCATTCCAACTGCAAGCAAAATGCATCCACGCCCGACTGCATTCAAAGGTACAAATGGAGATGATTTGGCCTAGGATGTCCTAGAGAGGAGAAATTTCCTGAAGTGTGGAAAAGATGTGGAAAAGTAGAATAATCACTGGTGGGAAGAAGCAGGACACCTCCTCAGGTGGACAAGATGCTAGAACCATTTAGACATGCAGAGCTTTGCTCAACAATCCATCTCTTCACATGGAGACGACAGCCAACTTATCTTGGTGTGAAGTGTGAGCGCTGGTCAAGGTTGGATCTCACAGGAGGATGACTTCTGAAATTCCTGTGTGCGTCTGTTTCCCATGCCCACTTCCTTTAGCCCCTCTGCCTCCTTCCCATCATCCTTCCTGATCCTTCATCTTGAAACTTGTGATCTTGAACACACAATGTCGAAAAGATCATGGCTATCCCATCCAAATAATGAGCAATCATTATCCAAAAAGATTTCTTAATCCTCTCCTGTGTATACGGCTCTACACCAGGTATGGCAAGAAGAATTCATCTCTACCCTTAGAATGCCATCCTTTCATTGGTGAGATTTAATAGAAAAACTGATGTTTACAGAGATCTTACAACGTGCCAAATACCACACTAATATTCTTACGAATATAATCCCATGTGTCCTTTTAAAACCCTATGACACTGCAACTTCTTAAGCCATGCTTTACAGATGAAGAAACTGAGGTCTAGTGAGTTTAAAATAGCTCACCCAAGGTAAAACATCTATTGAAGTGGGTGGGTGGCTTTGAACTTCGGGTGAGTAAACGCCAAAGCCTGTGCTCAAAACCACTCAACTACGCTTACACCCCATTATACTGAACGGCATTTCCCACTTGTCTGGGGACTGATGTTTGACAAAGCTAAGTCATTAAGAGCTGGGGAGATTTAGCAGAGTTCCTGAAGGACAGCAACATACTGGTCTTCGGGGTACACCAAAGAGTGAAGGTAGTAAAATTTGCTCATCTATTCCAAAGACGTGGTAGGAGGTTGAGGAAAGAGTTAGCCAGAGAGGCTGTGAGAAAACTTTGCTTTTAGCATTACCCATTGGAAGAAAACATTTTTAAAACAGCAACGAGGTAACTGGAAGGGATAAGTGGTAAATGAGAAGGTTTATTTTGAGAGTCACAGCCCTTCTATGAAAGGTTGAGTCCTGCCAACTTACTCTGCCTGGGAAGGAATGTTACACTAGGTGTGCATGTTTCAATTGACTTAGCTCATCAGAAAGCCTTGAGGAATTGCATTCAAATGCCAGCAAAATCCTCCCTGAGACAGGGGAAATCCATATCATTATGAAATCCAATTTGAAGGGCTTTGATTACCTATAGGGAGGGGGAACTATCTCTGCTGAGGGCACACAGAAAGAGAAAGAATTCAATGGAATGATCACTTGTCTAAAACTAAGTATGGGATAGAGATTAATTGCTCAAGCCCTGGATTCAGAGACTTTGATTCAAATCCCGGCTCTGTTATTTACCAGCTAAGTAACCCTGGATAATATACTAAACTTCTTTCTGTATTCCTTGTTAGAAAAGTAGGGACAATAATATGATATTGGGACTTCCCTGGTGGCACAGTGGTTAAGAATCCGCCTGCCAATGCAGGGGACACGGGTTCAATCCCTGGTCCAGGAATATCCCACATGCTGCGGAGCAACTAAGCCCGTGCGCCACAGCTACTGAGCCTGCGCTCTAGAGCCTGAGAGCCACAACTACTGAAGCCCACGTGACTAGAGCCCATGCTCCTCAACAAGAGAAGCCACTGCAATGAGAAGCTCGTGCACCACAAAGAAGAGTAGCTCCCGCTCGCTGCAACTAGAGAAAAGCCTGTGCGCAGCAACGAAGACCCAAGCAGCCAAAAATAAATAAATTAAATTAATTAATTAAAAAAATGATCTTGCAGGTTAGTTGTGAGGATTAGATGAAATAATTCATGTAAAATTCCTTGTGCAGTGCCTGGCACATAATCAATGTTCATTAAAGGGTAGCTGCTCTTAGCTTTAAAAGGTCTGTAGAGAACAGAATCCAGTATGGTTTCTGGAGCTGCACCACTTGGGTGTGAATCCCAATTCTACTGTCACATAATAAATATGTAAACTTGGACAGGTTATTTTATCTCTCTGTGCCTCAGTTTCTTCACTTACAAAGTACAAATAAAAATAGCCCCTCCCACCTCACAACCATTCAGATGGCTATTATAAAAAACCAGAAAATAAGTATTGGCAAGGATGTGGAGAAATTGGAAATCTTGTGCTCTGATGGTGGGAATGTAAAATGGTGCAGCCTCTATGGAAAACGGAATAGTGGTTCTTTAAACTATTACACAGAGAATTACTATATGATCCATCAGTCCTACTTCTCAGTATATGCTCAAAATAATTAAAATCCAGGAGTTGAAAAGATATTTTTACAAAAAACCCATGTTCGTAGCAGCAGTATCACAATAGCCAAAAAGTGAAAGCAACCCAAGCATCCACTGATAGATGAATGGTTAAACAAAATGTCTATATATACAGTATAAGGTTCTTTGGCCTTAAAAATCGAGTGAATTGGGCTTCCCTGGTGGCGCAGTGGTTGAGAGTCCGCCTGCCGGTGCAGGGGACACTGGTTCGCGCCCCGGTCCAGGAGGATCCCACATACCGCGGAGAGGCTGGGCCCGTGAGCCATGGCCGCTGAGCCTGCATGTCCGGAGCCTGTGCTCCGCAACGAGAGAGGCCACAGCAGTGAGAGGCCCGCGTACCGCCAAAAAAAAAAAAAAAAAAAATCGAGTGAATTTTGGCACATGCTACAACATGGATGAACCTTGAGGACATTCTGCTAAATGAAATAAGCCAGTCATAAAGAACAAATATGCTATCATTGCTCTTATACGAGGCTCCTAGTGTAGGCAGATTTGTGGAGCCAGAAAGTAGAATGGTAGTAGCCAGGAGGTGAGGGAGAGGGGCGGTGGGGAGTTAGTGTTTAATGGGTACAGGGTTTTAGTGTGGGAAGGTGAAAAAGTTCTGAGGATTGATGGCAGTGATGGTTGCACAACACTGTGAATATGCTCAGGGCCATGGAACTGTCCACTTAAAAGTGGCTAAGATGACGAATTTTATATTCTGTGCTTTTCTATCACAATAAAGAAGAGTTAATATGTGTCAAGTGTTAGCGGGCACTCAGTATAAAGCTCTGCTGTGATGATGACGGTTCTCAGTATTATTTATAGTACATCTTTGTGCACTAGCCTCGTGTAACGCTATGTAAATTAATATTCTCTTTCTGTCTCCATATGACAAGGAAAATAACCAGCCAGCAGTTAAACAGAAGATTAGCGCTTAGCCTAACCTACCTGCCAGATTCTTCAGAACACTGATTTTTTTTAGTGTGTGAGACAAAAATGAATATTAATGACTTTCAATTTCTTTCTCTTATCTTCACGACCAACCTTATAGCATCAGTATAAAGAGGACAGGCATGTAGGAAGATTAAACTGACGGCTTTTCTTTCAGTAACAACTTTTAAAAAATTCAGGTGTCCAGCTAGTCACCGAGTCTAGGGGGAAATTTGAAAACAAATGAAATATGTCATCCCATCATTAGTTAAAAGATTAAGAACAAATTCTGTGAACCATGAGGCTGGAAGAAATTGCTCACATGCTAAAACTAATCATGGTAATTTTCAAATGCCAAACTAGTTGAACTGTCAACTTCTGGGAAATTGTGTGTTCCCAGTGATAGTAATTCCTAAGGCTGAGGAGAGAAAGGAAATTAAGTGACAGGCTTGTTCAACTTTGCTCATTGCCAAGGCTGAGGCTTGTTTCTAGGTTGTACCTGAGAACCCGGGGCACTGTGACCAAGGCTACAGACTGAGACAGCAGACTCTGGCACTGGACCTGAATGTGGGTTACGTGTATCGACAGCGCTGTGATGGAGGCGAGGAAGTGGAGGGCAAGGATAAAGTGCAAGGCCTGTGGCGTGAGACTGTCTGGTCTAAACCGTGGCTTGGCCACTGGTTAGCCATGAGACCTTGGAAAAATTGGTCCCTGAGACTCAGTTTCCTCACCCAAAAGTGACTAACAGCTCTTTCCCCAGAATTATTGTGATGTTAGATAATACTAGATAATTGATAATTAGACAATAATTTTGATTATTAAAAAATTATTAGACAATCGGGCTTCCCTGGTGGCACAGTGGTTGGGAGTCCGCCTGCCGATGCAGGGGACACGGGTTCGTGCCCTGGTCTGGGAGGATCCCGTGTGCCGCGGAGCGGCTGAGCCCGTGAACCATGGCCGCTGAGCCTGCGCATCCGGAGCCTGTGCTCCGCAACAGGAGAGGTCACAGCAGTGGGAGGCCCGTGTACAGAAAAAAAAAAAAATTATTAGACAATAAATTATATAAGGATTGACAAATACAAAATTAGATAATAAGGAAATAAGATAATACATGTAAATGTTCAATAAACATTAGTGGCAGTGGTGGTGATAACGATGGTGATGATGCCAAAGGAGCCTGGCACCTCTCACCTCACTCCAGTTCTGTCACAAACTCCGTGGGGTATGTTGGGTAGATCACTAAACCTTACTGTACTAGAAATGATATTAGCAACTAGTAAGAGACACTTAAAGTGCCCTACAAAATAAGTAAAGGTTTATGAAGGAAGAGTACTGCTCACAGCGGCTCAGAGCCTCAATGATCTAAGGGCTAGCCTATCTGTGAGGTCCTTGGCCCTTTCTCATTCTGGTTGCCTCATGGTCAAAAGAGGGTTGCCGTAGCCCCACACACCATGTCTGAATGCAAGTGAGAACAACGGGCGATGGATGGCACCAGATATGTTTGTGCTCTCTCATCAGGAAAGCAACATTTACCCAGAAACCCTAGCAGAATTGTGCTTACAGCCTATTGGGCAGAACTGTGCCAAAGGCGACTTCTTGCAACAAGTAAACTTAGGAAACAACTATTTACCTGGGCACACTGCTGCTGTGAACAAACTGGGTGATGACAGCCAGGAAGAAGGAGGAAGCAGCCTTAACTACCGCACTTACACTTGCCCTCATGTTTTCCCTTTAAAAATGGTGTGAGATGCTGGATGCTAATTTACAGGCTATTTTTTTTAATTTCATTCATTTTTAAATTTTATTTTATCTTTTAAAATTAAACCTTTAGCCAGACTCACCAAGAAAAAAAGGGAGAAGACTCAAATCAATAGAAATAGAAATGAAAAAGGAGAAGTTACAACTGACACTGCAGAAAAACAGAGGATCATAATAGCCTGCTACAAGCAACTCCATACCAATAAAATGGACAACCTGGAAGAAATGGACAAATTCTTAGAAAAGTACAACCCTCCACGACCGAACCAGGAAAGAACAGAAAATATGAACAGACCAATCACAAGTAATGAAATTGAAACTGTGATTAAAAATCTTCCAAAAAGGGGCTTCCCTGGTGGCGCAGTGGTTGAGGGTCCACCTGCCGGTATGGGGGACGCGGGTTCGTGCCCCGGTCCGGGACGGTCCCGCGTGCCGCAGAGCGGCTGGGCCCGTGAGCCATGGCCGCTGAGCCTGCGCGTCCAGAGCCTGTGCTCCGCAACGGGAGAGGCCACAACAGTGAGAGGCCCACGTACCGCAAAAAAAAAAAAACCTTCCAAAAAACAAAACTCCAGGACCATATGGCTTCAACAGGTGAATTCTACCAAACATTTAGAGAAGAGCTAACACCCATCCTTCTCAAACTCTTCCAAAAAACTGCAGAGGGAGGAATATCCCAAATTCATTCTATGAGGCCACCATCACCCTGATACCAAAATCAGACAAAGATACTACAAAAAAGAAAATTACAGGCCAATATCACTGATGAACACAGACATAAAAATCCACAACAAAATACTAGTAAACCAAATCCAACAATACATTAAAAGCATCATACACCATGATCAAGTGGGACTTATCCCAGGGGTGCAAGGATTCTTCAACATACGCAAATCAATCAACGTGATACACCATATTAACAAACTGAAGAATAAAAACCACATGATCATCTCAATTTACAGGCTTTTTCTGTGAGAATTATGTCAGGAAGCAGACAATAACGACACCACAGCCCTCAAATTGAGCACGCACGATGCTGAAGCGGTTATTTTGTCAGTCTTCTGGATCACGGGTGGCAACTTATGTCACATGGGCCAAATCTGACCCTTGGGCTGTTTTTGTAAGGCCACTGTGTCAAGAATGGTAAATTCACATCTCTAAAGGGTTGCAAAAACAAGCAAACAAATGACAAGACACGAAGGCAACAAAGACGCTAAATCACCCATGAAGCTTAAAACTATTTACGTTCTGTTCTGGCCCTTTATGGAAAACCTCTATTGACCCTTTGTGGTCTGTGGACAGCCTGAGAGCACTGCTGTCATTTTCTTTATCTTAGGGTCTCTCTGACAGGGTCTGTCACATCCTAGGTGCTCCAAGTGTGATCCATGAATGTAGAAAGAGTGTCACGAATGACTGAATAAACTGTGCACCCATACACTATAAAGTGTTTTAGATTAATAAAGAGTTTCCAGTTAATCTCCCTTAATCTTCATAATAATGCTGCCTATTGATGCCCATGTTTCTTCAGCTAATGAAGCCTGCCCAGGACTTGTAGCTTCAAGCATCCTGGAGGCACCCAACCTGGAAATATCTTGCTTATTTCCCTTGTTTACTCTCTATGAGCGCAGGGCTCCTGTCTGTCTGATTCACTGACTACTGAATCCCCAAGTCTCAAAAAATATTTGCCCAATAAGTGAGAGAATGAATTTGAGCCTTCCCACATTAGAAAATGTGGGGTCAGGGGACCTTGAAGACGGCAGAGAAGTAAGACGTGGAGATCACCTTCCTCCCCACAGATACATCAGAAATATATCTACACGTGGAACAACTCCTACAGAACACCTACTGAACACTGGTAGAAGACCTCAGACCTCCCAAAAGGCAAGAAACCTCCCATGTACCTGGGTAGGGCAAAAGAAAAAAAGGAAAAACAGACACAAAAGAATAGGGACGGGACCTGCACCTAGGGGAGAGGGCTGTGAAGGAGGAAAGGTTTCCACACACTAGGAAGCCCCTTTGCGGGCGGAGACTGCGGGGGGGTGGGGGGCGGAGGGGGGAAGCTTTGGAGCCACGGAGGAGAGCACAGCAACAGGGGTGCGGAGGGCAAAGCGGAGAGATTCCCGCACAGAGGATCAGTGCCTGTGCGTTGGCTGCGTGAACACAGCCGGAAGGGGGCTAGTGCACCACAGCTAGCTGGGAGGGAGTCCGGGAAAAAGCCGGGACCTTCCTAAGAGGCAAGAGACCATTGTTTCAGGGTGCTCGAGCAGAGGGGATTCAGAGCACCGGCTAAACAAGCTCCAGAGACGGGCTCGAGCCGCGGCTATGAGCGTGGACTCTAGAGACGGGCATGAGAAGCTAAGGCTGCTGCTGCCGCCACCAAGAAGCCTGTGTGCAAGTACAGGTCACTATTCACACCTCCCCTCCCGGGAGCCTGTGCAGCCCGCCACTGCCGGGGTCCCGTGATCCAGGGACAACTTCCCCGGGAGAACGCACAGCGCGCCTCAGGCTGGTGCAACGTCATGCCGGCCTCTGCCGCCGCAGGTTCGCCCTGCATCCGTACCCCACCCTCCCCCCGGCCTGAGTGAGGCAGAGCCCCCGAATCAGCCACTGCTTTAACCCCGTCCTGTCTGGGCAAAGAACAGATGCCAGAGGGCGACCTACATGCAGAGGCGGGGCCGAATCCAAAGATGAACCCCAGGAGCTGTGCGAACAAAGAGAAAGGGAAATCTCTCCCAGCAGCCTCAGGAGCAGTAGATTAAAGCTCCACAGTCAACTTGATGTGCCCTGCATCTGTGGAATACCTGAACAGACAACGAATCATCCCGAATTGAGCAGGTGGACTGTGGAGGCAACTGTACACTTGGGGTTTGCTGTATGCAGCTGACTAGTTTTTGATTTATATGTTTATCTTAGTTTAGTTCTTAGTGTGTGTTATCATTGGTGGATTTGTTTATTGGTTTGGTTGCTCTCCTTTAAAAAAATTTTTTTTAATTTTAATAAAATTAAAAAAAAATTTTATGTCAATAACTTTATTTTATTTTTCTTTCCTTCTTTTTTTTCTCCCTTTTCTTCTGAGCTATGTGGCTGACAGGGTCTTGGTGATCCGGCCGGGTGTCAGGCCTGAGCCTCTGAGATGGGAGGGCTGAGTTCAGGACATTGGACCACCAGAGACCTCCTGGCCCCATATATTATCAATCAGGGAGAGCTCTCCCAGAGATCTCCATCTCAATGCTAAGACCCAGCTCCACTCAATGACCAGCAATTCCAGTGTTGGGCACCCAATGCCAAACAACTACTAGCAAGACAGGAAAACAACCCCACCCATTAGCAGAGAGGTGGCCTAAAATCATACAAAGTTCACAGAGCCCCAAAACACACCACCGGATGCAGTACTGCCCACCAGAAAGACAAGATCAAGCTTCACCCACCAGAACACAGGCACCAGTTCCCTCCACCAGGAAGCCTACACAACCCACAGAAAAAACCTTACCCACTGGGCTCAGACACCAAAAACAACGGGAACTATGAACCTGCAAAGGAGACCCCAAACACAGTAAGATAAGCAAAATGAGAAGACAGAAATACACAGCAGATGAAGGAGCAAGGTAAAAACCCACCAGACTAAACAAATGAAGTGGAAAAAGGGAGGGTAACCGAAAAAGAATTCAGAGTAATGATAGTAAAGATGATCCAAAATCTTGGAAGGAGAATGGAGAAAATACAAGAAACATTTAACAAGGACCTAAAAGAACTAAAGAGCAAACAGACAATGATGAACAACACAATAAATGAAATTAACATTTCTCTAGAAGGAATCAATAGCAGAATAGCAGAGGCAGAAGAATGGATAAGTGACCTGGAAGATAAAATAGGGGAAATAACTACCACAGAGCAGAATAAAGAAAAAAGAATGAAAAGAATTGAGGACAGTCTCAGAGACCTCTGGGACAACATTAAACACACCAACATTCGAATTACAGGGGTCCCAGAAGAAGAAGAGAAAAAGAAAGGGACTGAGAAAATATTTGAAGAGATTATAGTTGAAAACTTCCCTAATATGGGAAATGAAATAGTCAAGTGCAGGAAGCACAGAGAGTCCCATACAGGATAAATGCAAGGAGAAACACGCCAAGACACATATTAATCAAACTATCAAAAATTAAATACAAGGAAAAAATATTAAAAGCAGCAAGGGAAAACCAACAAATAACGTACAAGGGAATCCCCATAAGGTTAACAGCTGATCTTTCAGCAGAAACTCTGCGAGCCAGAAGAGAGTGGCAGGACATATTTTAAATGATGAAAGGGAAAAACCTACAACCAAGATTACTCTACCCAGCAAGGATCTCATTCAGATTCGACAGAGAAATTAAAACCTTCACAGAGAAGCAAAAGCTAAGACAATTCAGCACCACCAAACCAGCTTTACAACAAATGCTAAAGGAACTTGTCTAGGCAGGAAACACAAGAGAAAGAAAAGACCTACAATAACAAACCCAAAACAATTAAGAAAATGGGAATAGGAACATACATATCAATAATTACCTTAAATGTAAATGGATTAAATGCTCCAATGAAAAGACATAGAGTGGCTAAATGGATACAAAAACAAAACCCATATATATGCTGTCTACAAGAGACCCACTTCAGACCGAGGGACACATGCAGACTGCAAGTGAGGGGACAGAAAAAGATATTCCATGCAAATGGCAATCAAAAGAAAGCTGGAGTAGCAACTCTCATATCAGACAAAATAGACTTTAAAATGAAGACTATTACAAGAGAAAAGAAGGACACTACATAATAATCAAGGGACGAATCCAAGAAGAAGATATAACAATTGTAAATATTTATGCACCCAACATAGGAGCACCTCAATACATAAGGCAAATGCTAACAGCCATAAAAGGGGAAATCGACAGTAACACAATCATAGTAGGAGGAGTTTAACACCTCACTATCATCAATGAACAGATCAACCAAAATGAAAATAAATAAGGAAACACAAGCTTTAAACGATACATTAAACAAGATGGACTTAATTGATATTTATAGGACATTACATCCAAAAAGAACAGAATACACTTTCTTCTCAAGTGCTCATGGAACATTCTCTAGGATAGATCATATCTTGGGTCGCAAATCAAGCCTTGGTAAATTTAAGAAAATTGAAATTGCATCAAGCATCTTTTCTGAAGACAATGCTATGAGACTAGATATCAATTACAGGAAAAAAAACCTCTAAAAATACAAACACATGGAAGCTAAACAATACACTACTAAATAATCAAGAGGTCACTGAAGAAATCAAAGAGGGAATCAAAAAATACCTAGAAACAAATGACAATGAAAACACGATGACCCAAAACCTATGCGATGCAGCAAAAGCAGTTCTAAGAGGGAAGTTTATAGTTATACAAGCCTACTTCAAGAAACAAGAAAAATCTCAAATAAACAACCTAACCTTACATCTAAAGCAATCAGAGAAAGAAGTACCAAAAACTCCCAAAGTTAGCAGAAGGAAAGAAATCATAAATATCAGATCAGAAATAAATGAAAAAGAAATGAAGGAAACAATAGCAAAAATCAATAAAACTAAAACCTGGTTCTTTGGGAAGATAAACAAAATTGAGGAAACATTAGTCAGACTCATCAAGAAAATATGGGAGAAGACTCAAATCAACAGAATTAGAAACGAAAAAGGAGAAGTAACAACTGACACTGCAGAAATACAAAGGATCATGAGAAATTACTACAAGCAACTCTATGCCAATAAAATGGACAACCTGGAAGAAATGGACAAGTTCTTAGAAAAGCACAACCCTCCAAGACTGAAGGAAGAAATAGAAAATATGAACAGACCAATCACAAGCACTGAAATTGAAACTGTGATTAAAAATCTTCCAACAAACAAAAGTCCAGGACCAGATGGCTTCACAGGAGAATTAGATCAAACATTTAGAGAGGAGCTAACACCTATCCTTCTCAAACTCTTCCAAAATATAGCAGAGGGAGGAACACTCCCAAACTCATTCTACGAGGTCACCATCACCCTGACACCAAAACCAGATTAAGATGTTACAAAGTAAGAAAACTACAGGCCAATATCACTGATGAACATAGACGCAAAAAACCTCAACAAAATACTAGCAAAGAGAATTAAGCAGCATGTTAATAGGATCATACACCATGAACAAGTGGGGTTGATCCCAGGAATGCAAGTATTCTTCGATACATGGAAATCAATCAATGTGATACACCATATTAACAAACTGAATGATTAAAACCATATGATCATCTCTGTAGATGCAGAAAAAGCTTTCAACAAAATTCAACACCCATTTATGATAAAAACTCTCCAGAAAGTAGGCACAGAGGGAACCTCCCTCAACATAATAAAGGCCATATATGACAAATCCACAGCCAACATTGTTCTCAATGGTGAAAAACTGAAACCATTTCCACTAAGATCAAGAACAGGGTTGTCCACTCTCACCACTATTATTCAACATACTTTTGGAAGTTTTAGCCACAGCAATCAGAGAAGAAAAAGAAATAAAAGGAATCCAAATTGGAAAAGAAGAAGTAAAACTGTCCCTGTTTGCAGATGACGTGATATTATACATAGAGCAACCTAAGGATGCTACCAGAAAACTACTAGAGCTAATCGATGAATTTGGTAAAGTAGCAGGATACAAAATTAACACACAGAAATCTCTTGTATTTTTATACACTAATGATCAAAAATCTTAAAGAGAAATGAAGGCAACACTCCCATTTACCATTGCAAAAAAAAAAGTAACATGCCTAGGAATAAACCTACCTAAGGAGAAAAAAAGGCCTGTATGCAAAAAACTATAAGACACTGATGAAAGAAATTAAAGATGATACAAACAGATGGAGAATACACCATGATCTTGGATTGGAAGAATCAACACTGTTGAAAATGACTATACTACTCAAAGCAATCTACAGATTCAGTGCAATCCCTATAAAACTGCGAATGGCATTTTTCACAGAACTAGAACAAAAAATTTCACAATTTGTATGGAAACACAAAAGACCCCGAATAGCCAAAGCAACCTTGAGGAGTAAAAACGGAGCTGGAGGAATCAGGCTCCGTGACGTCAGACTATACTACAAAACTACAGTAATCAAGACAGTATAGTACTGGCACAAAAAGAGAAATATAGATCAATGGAACAGGATAGAAAGCCCAGAGATAAACCCATGCACCTATGGTCACCTTATCTTTGATAAAGGAGGCAAGAATATACAATGGAGAAAAGACTGCCTCTTCAGTAAGTGTTTCTAGGAAAACTGGACAGCTACATGGAAAAGAATGAAATTAGAACACTCCATAACACCATGCACAAAAATAAACTCAAAATGGATTAAAGACCTAAATGTAAGGCCAGACAGTATAAAAACTCTTAGAGGAAAACACAGGCAGAACACTTTGTGACATAAATCACAGCAAGAGCCTCTTTGACCCACCTGCTAGAGAAATGGAAATAAAACCAAAAATAAACAAATGGGACCTAATGAGACTTAAAATCTTTTGCACAGCAAAGGAAACCATAAACTAGACAAAAAGACAACCCTCAGAATGGGAGAAAATATTTGTAAACGAAGCAACTGACAAAGGATTAATCTCCAAAATATACAAGCAGCTCATGCAGCTCAATATCAAAAAAACAACCCAATCCAAAAATGGGCAGAAGACCTAAATAGACATTTCTCCAAAGAAGATATAACAATTGTCAACAAACACATGAAAGGATGGCCAACATCACTAATCATTAGAGAAATGCAAATCGAAACTACAATGGGGTATCACCTCACACCAGTCAGAATGGCCATCATCGAATAACCTACAAACAATAAATGCTGGAGAGGGTGTGGAGAAAAGGGAACCCTCTTGCACTGTTGGTGGGAAAGTAAGTTGATACAGCCACCATGGAGAACAGTATGGAGGTTCCTTAAAAAACTAAAATAGAACTACCATATGACCCAGCAGTCCCACTAATGGGCATATACCCAGCGAAAACCGTATTCAAAGAGAGTCATGTATCACAATGTTCACTGCAGCTCTATTTACAATAGCCGGGACATGGAAGCAACCTAAGTGTCCATCGACAGATGAATGGATAAAGAAGATGCGGCACATATATGCAACTGAATATTACTCAGCCATAAAAAGAAACAAAATTGGGACTGCCCTGGTGGCGCAGTGGTTGAGAGTCCACCTGCCAATGCAGGGGACACGGGTTCGTGCCCCGGTCCGGGAAGATCCCACATGCCGCGGAGCGGCTGGGCCCGTGAGCCATGGCCGCTGAGCCTGCGCATCCAGAGCCTGTGCTCCGCAACGGGAGAGGCCACAACAGTGAGAGGCCCACGTACCACCAAAAAGGAAACAAAATTCAGTTATTTGTAGTGAGGTGGATGGACCTAGAGTCTGTCCTACAGAGTGAAGTAAGTCAGAATGAGTAAAACAAATACCATATGCTAACACATATATATGGAATCTAAAAAAAAAAACAAAGTTATGAAGAACCTAGGGGCAGGACAGGAATAAACATGCAGACTTAGAGAATGGACTTGAGGACACGGGGAGTGGGAAGGGTAAGCTGGGACAAAGTGAGAGAGTGGAATGGACTTATATATACTAACAAACGTAAAATAGATAGCTAGTGGGAAACATCCACATAGCACAGGGAGATCAGCTCGGTGCTTCGTGACCACCTACAGAGGTGGGATAGGGAGGGTGGGAGGGAGACAAAAGAGGGAGGGGATATGGGGATATATGTATATGTATAGCTGATTCACATTGTTATGAAGTAGAAACTAACGCACCACTGTAAAGCAATTATACCCCAATAAAGATGCTAAAAAAAAAAGTATGGTACTGGCACAAAAACAGAAATATAGGTCAGTGGAACAGGACAGAAAGCCCAGAGATAACCCCACGCACACATGGTCACCTTATCTTTGATAAAGGAGGCAAGAATATACAGTGGAGAAAAGACTGCCTCTTCAGTAAGTGGTGCTAGGAAAACTGGACAGCTACATGGAAAAGAATGAAATTAGAACACTCCCTAACACCATACACAAAAATAAACTCAAAATGGATTAAAGACCTAAATGTAAGGCCAGACACTATCAAACTCTCAGAGGAAAACACAGGCAGAACATTCTATGACATAAATCACAGCAAGATCCTTTTTGACCCACCTGCTAGAGAAATGGAAATAAAAACAAAAAAATGGGACCTAATGAAACATAAAAGCTTTTGCACAGCAAAGGAAACCATAAACAAGACGAAAAGACAACATTCAGAATGGAAGAAAATATTTGCAAAAGAAGCAACTGATAAAGGATTAATCTCCAAAATATATAAGCAGCTCGTGCAGCTCAGTATCAATAAAACAAACAACCTAATCCAAAATTGGGCAGAAGACCTAAATAGACATTTCTTCAAAGAAGATATACAGACTGCCAACAAACATATGAAAGAATGCTTAACATCACTAATAATTAGAGAAATGCAAATCGAAACTACAATGAGGTATCACCTCACACTATTCAGAATGACCATCATCAAACAATCTACAAACAATAAATGCTGGAGAGGCTGTGGAGAAAGGGAACCCTCTTGCACTGTTGGTGAGAATGTAAATTGATCCATCCACTATGGAGAACAGTATGGAGATTCCTCAAAAAACTAAAAATAGAACCACCATACGACCCAGCAATCCCACTACTGGACATATACCCTGAGAAAATTATTATTCAAAAAGAGTCATGATTGACATATGTACACTAGTACATATAAAATGGATAACTAATAAGAACCTGCTGTATAAAAAAATAAATAAAATAAAATTATATCTATAAAGAAAAAAAAGAGTCATGTACCACAATGTTCATTGCAGTTCTAGTTACAATAGCCAGGACATGGAAGCAACCTAAGCGTCCATCAATAGATGAATGGATAAAGAAGATGTGGCACATATATACAATGGAATATTACTCAGCCATAAAAAGAAATGAAATTGAGTTATTTGTAGTGAGGTGGATAGACCTAGAGTCTGTCATACACAGTGAAGTAAGTCAGAAAGAGAAAAACAAGTACCGTATGCTAACACATATATATGGAATCTAAGAAAAAAAAAGAAAAGGTCATGAAGAACCTACGGGTAAGACGGGAATAAAGACACAGACCTACTAGGGAATGGACTTGAGGATATGGGGAGGGGAAGGGTAAGCTGTGACAAAGTGAGAGAGTGGCAGGGACATATATAACCTACCAAACGTAAAATAGATAGCTAGTGGGAAACATCCACATAGCACAGGGAGATCAGCTCAGTGCTTTGTGACCACCTAGAGGGGTGGGATAGGGAGGGTGGGAGGGAGGGAGACGCAAGAGGGAGGAGATATGGGGATATATGTATATGTATAACTGATTCACTTTGTTATACAGCAGAAACTAACACACTATTGTAAAGCAATTATACTGCAATAAAGATGTTAAAAAAAAAAGAAAATGTGGGGTCACGTTTTAACATGTAGGTCATGCTCTTTGTCCTCACTGTGTCGGGGATTGGTGTGAACTCTGTTTACCTGGTTTGTTTTCCTAAGGAAAGAATTATTCCTCATGTTCATTGTACTTCGAGGGCTCATTCAGCTCTGAATTCACATTCATGACTCAGGTCACTGGGACCTTCCCCATATTCTTATGGGAAATATACACGTGTGCATAAGAGCTCTGTTCTCACTGCATATACAGCGGTATCCAATTTTTTTCTTTACATCCTCCAAGACTCCTCTCACATAAATGCCAGCTAGCTAATTCACGAACCCACCCATCATCAAGTAACGTTTGAGCCTCCTCTGCATCAGGCGAGGTGCTGGGTTTCACTGGTTCCTGCTCTGGAAAGATGCACAACCTAGATGGGGGACAGGTGACAGGCAACTAAGTACCAAGTGGTTCTACATATATAGACTATGAGGTGATATTTTGAGGTTTAGTTTTGTTCGTTTCTTTTTTTTTTTTTTTTTTTTTTTTTGCGGTACGCGGGCCTCTCACTGTTGTGGCCTCTCCCGTTGCGGAGCACAGGCTCCGGATGCGCAGGCTCAGCGGCCATGGCTCACGGGTCCAGCCGCTCCGCGGCATGTGGGATCTTCCCGGACCGGGGCACGAACCCGTGTCCCCTGCATCGGCAGGCGGACTCTCAACCACTGCGCCACCAGGGAAGCCCTGTGTGTTTCTTTTGAATGGTACCGTGTGTAAGGACGTGGTATCCACAGGGAGCCAGTTCTTTACTGAAGAAGCTGATTATGATAAAAGAATTGCTTAACAACCAATCACCTCTTAGGAGTGTCAACCACAGGGCAATTTACTGCTTTGCTAATTGGCTTTGTTCTCCTGGTTAGACATCTGCTAGGCCTTGGTATCTAAGCATAGGAATGGAGATGGGAAGAGTGCAACATTAGCTCTCAGAGTTATCTGAGCCCTAGTGTGTACACACAAGTAGCAGCATCATTAAACTCATGTGGTTTAACATGGGTGATGTTCTTCAATTTTTAAAATAAACTTCTTGAGATAATGTTAGATTTACAGAAAAGCTGCTAAGAGAGTAAAGAGAATTCTGTAATCCTTTACCCAATTTCTTCTAATGTTATCATGTGACACATTTGTCAAAACTAGGAAATTAACATTAGCGCACTACTATTAACTAAACTTCACATTGTGTTCAGATTTCACCAGTTTTCCTACTAATGTCTTTTTTTTCCATTTCACAACTAAATAGTAATGTCATTCATTTTGGGGATAAAGAACTGTAGATAGAAGTGCTTTTTTCTTTTAAAGTCTATAAGTACATGAGGTTACCTTTTGAAACTGCTTTGTTGCTATATAAATTCATATAAAAAAGTAGTAAGATATAGCCACTAATTTAAAATTTGCTTAATGTGAACGTATGCTTGTCAAAATAATTCACCGTATTTCACATAGAGACTGACAAAGACAGACATATTATTTGGAAGAATTAAAAGCACAAACTTCTTTGGTAATAATCAGTAAAGAAGTTGAAGCATATGCCAATAAAATATTCCAGCAAAGGGTAGTGTCTGCCTCCTAAAATATGTGTCTAAAATACGACAAGTACCCCGTGGAGACTACTATTCAATGATAAACATTTATCCAGAAAAAAACTCTTCTAACTCTGATGCATGAAACTCTCTGTTCTGTAAATTCCCCAACATTATATATAATTAGGATTGCCTGTAAAAACATCTCCCACTTAACAGTCTGAGGTTTTTCTCTGCTAGTTTTAGCCAATAAATAACTTTTATGGCCACACCAGAGAGATACTGACAGATTTGTGACGTCTGAATGGTGTCTCTCTACTGAATTATATTTAAGTGTAGTAAACCTATGTGGTCACGTCACCTCCCTACACTTCAGCTACTTTATATCTGAAAGTTGCTCCTTCATGGAAAGGAAGTTCCCCTTACCTTGCACACATTCCAGAAGTTTAATTACTTCCAAACAAGCTGAAACAGGTTTCCGTCCTGTACTTGGCCCTAAGATTCGCATGGGATTAACATGGAATATTTGAAACTATGAGAAGAGATGCATTTGGTATTTGTAAAGATGTTACACATCATGTATTCATGCTTTGACTTTAGCCATAAAGTAGCCTGAGTCTATTCAGGGTTTATCAGAGTCTGTTTCTCAAGAATAGAGAGTAGCGTGGAGGGCTGAGAATATGGGTGTTGGAATCAGGCAATGTTTTAAGTCTGAGCTCGGCCACTAGCTATGTGGCCATGAACCAAATTACTTAACGTTTCTGAAGCTCAGTTTACCACTCTGTGAAATGAGGATAGTAATAACGACCTCCTATGGCTACTGGGGGAATTAGTGGATGTTTAAAGCCTGTAGCACAGTGCCTGGAATGTACTTAGCATTCCGCAAATGTTAACTGCTATTATTATTATTAGCCTGTAGTATGTTAATAGGTCTTCCTAGAGAAAAGTTTGGGAAGCAGTGGGTTTCCAAGAGTTAGAAACGGTTCTTTAGTGCAATACGTCTCACGGTATAGGATGGGGGATTTCCCAAACATTGAATCAAGACATCTGTTTTCTATAAGCTAGTTGTATTTGTTTTCTGTTGCTGCTATAATAAGTTACACAAACTTAGAGTCTCAAAACAACACAAATTTTTTCTCCTACAGTTCTGGAAGTCAGAGTCTGTAATGAGCCTTACTAGTCACATTATCAAGGTATTTGTGATGTTTCATTCCTTCTGGCAGCCCTGGGGGAAAATCTTCCCTTTCCAACCGCTACACGCTGCTGCATTCCTCAGCTCACGGCCCCTTCTCCATCTACAGTACCAGCAGCATAACGTCTTCAAATCTCTCTCTCCTTCTCTCCCGCCGCTGCTTTCCTCGTTCTATTTCCTTCTCAGATTTTGACCCTCTGGCCCTCCTTTTTTTTTTTTTTTTTGCGGTACGCGGGCCTCTCACTGCCGCGGTCTCTCCCGTTGCGGAGCACAGGCTCCGGACGCGCAGGCTCAGCGGCCATGGCTCACGGGCCCAGCTGCTCCGCGGCACGTGGGATCCTCCCGGACCGGGGCACGCACCCGCGTCCCCTGCGTCGGCAGGCGGACTCTCAACCACTGCGCCACCAGGGAAGCCCCCTGACAGCTTTTAGTGTTAAATTTTTTGGAATATTTATATTTTCAATTAACCATTCTTCAAATTAGAGACTTTTTTTTTTTTTTTGCGATACGCGGGCCTCTCACTGTTGTGGCCTCTCCCGTTGCGGAGCACAGGCTCCGGACGCGCAGGCTCAGCGGCCACGGCTCACGGGCCCAGCCGCTCCGCGGCATGTGGGATCTTCCCGCACCGGGGCACGAACCCGGGCGCCCTGCATCGGCAGGTGGACCCCCAACCACTGCGCCACCAGGGAAGCCCTGATCTCCTGCTAGAGCTACCTGTTGACTGAACCCAACCACAAAGCCAAAGAACAGGAGGGCCTTCGATGTAGACCTGCGTTTTTCACACTTGAGCATCGTCAGAAACACCTGGAAGCCTTCCTAAAACACAGACCGCTGAGGCCTCTCCCCAGTGTCTCTGATTCCGCAGGTTCCCAGGTGAGTCTGATGCTGTGGTCCTGGGTTACACTTCGAGAACCTCTGGGGGAGACGGAACAGGTCAGCCCGCAGGGGCACAGAGCAGGGTGGAGAAGGGCGAAGAATGCATTTGGAGGGATAAACTGAAGATCTCTGGCACAGCAGGCAAAGGGGCCACAAGTTCCGAACTCAGGAGTGTTGACTGCAAGTACGATGGGGGTCCTAGCACAGTTGAAGTCCAAAAGGGATGGAGGAATTGAGGAAGGTTTCATGGAGGAGGTGGAATTTTATTGAAGAGATTATAAAGATTTCAAAAGGAGGGACAGAAAGAGGACTCAGGTGGTAAGAAGTACATAGAACAGAGTACATTAGCACGGTCCCTCTTAGGAGATGTAATTGCCTAAAGAAAGCAGTCTCGCTCAGTGAGAAAGGCAATATTTAGGAGCGTTTGGAAAATATTTATGTAAGACAGGGGCACAAAGATGGATAATGGCATCTGGGATTAGTAGGGGTGGCAAAAGGGAGCCAGCGCAGGTTCTTGAGTGAGGGAATACTATTACGAATGACCAGGATGATTGGAAGGGAAAAGGGGACTGACTTGGTGATACCAGTTAAGAAAGCTGTTAAGATACTTGCACTGTAGTAAAAACAAACAAACAATTTTCACTAGGTTTGGGAAAGAGAGACTATTTCTAGTTCAGGCTCTGTTATTAACTAGCTGGGTAAGTTTGGTCCAACACTGAACCACTCTGAAAGGAGTGGTTTTATTTATTACAGAGTGAGCTGGTTGCTCGAAGAGAAGCGAGTACATAGGAGAGACATTTCAAATGCTACCCACATGCACACCTAGAAAACAGCAACGTCTGACAACCAGGGCGTAAACTTTGTCAGTCTCTGGTAACAACAAATTAATCCTTGCTGGTGGTGACTTGTTGCTGACGGTGAAAGGATGATGGTTTACACTTCAAGGAGACAAAATATATCGGTAATTTGAAAAAGAAAAAGAAAACCTTTACACCACTGAAGTTAATTTACTTTAATTGATTGATTGACTAATTTCATGAATACAACTGATAACTGAGTTGCTGCCATACATGAGAACAGCAAACCTTGAAGACTTTGAGATTGTGCCTTAGTGTATAATAGCTCTTGCTGAAGAAATTTAGTCTCTTCAAAGTAATAAACATGGAACCCTCATTAGGCATCTGCCCTCCTGTGATGCTGGAGGTTTTGAATATGCACCAATCACGGTGTCTACACTGTTCAAAAGGAAAGAAAAAAAAAAGGGAGTATCGTTTTCTTGAAAGAGTTGTTATTTCTGTTCAAATACATTTTTTCCCCCAGATTTATTTGTTTCTGCTTTATATTCTATGCTTTTCTTTCTTGGAATGTTTGGGAAACACAGAATTGTTTAAGATAATCCACGTTTAAAAAGCTAATTAAGGTTCTGATCTATTTCAGAATCACACACACACACAAAAGCATCAAAATGGAAATTTTTTCCCTGAAAAGACTGGCAGCGCCACGTCCGAAAAGTATATGAGGTTTGCCCTCAGTGATATGCTCTCTAATAACTTAATCCCATAGAGTGTTTACCACGTGCCAAGTAAGATATTTCATGAAAAGTCTGTCTTTTCATCTACACAACAACTGTATGAAGTAGTTACTATTATTTTGAGAACACAGGAAAAAAAAAAAAGAAGGAACAGAAGCTTAGAGATGTTAAGTGTTTACCCGAGGTCACATAGAACTGATGTGTGTGTGTGTGTGTGTGTGTGTGTGTGTGTTCTGGGTTTCAAGTTCATGTCTGATTTATTTTAAAAGTCCAAGCTCCTTACCATTATGCTATTCTTTTCCAACACCCACACATATACTGTTCTCTCTCTCTCTCTCTCCTGTTTTTTACACTGGTGGTTTATACTCAATGCCTCTATCTTTCCTACTGTATAAGTTAGTGAATGCTGCATAACAAATTACCCTAAAGCTTACTGGGTTAAAACAACAAACATTTATTATCTCTCAGCTTCTCTGTGTCAGGAATTCAGGAGTGGCTTAGCTGCGTGATTCTGCTCCAGGGTCTCTCGTGTCAGCTGGGGCTGCAGGACCCACACTCGAGTTGGCTCACTCATTTGACTTTGCCAGGAGGACCTGGTTGCCTTGCCACGTGGACCTCTCATGGTGCTTCGAGTGGCCTCACGTCAGGGCAGCTAGTTTTGCCTAGAGTGAGTGATCTAACAGAGAGCCAGACAGAAGCCAGAGTGCCCTTATGACCTAGCCTTCGAAGTTATTCATTATTTAATTTATTTATTTGTTTATTATTTATTTATATATTTTTTATATTTATTTATTATTATTATTATATTTATTATTTATTTATTATTATTCGAAGTTATTCATTATTTCAGCAACAACCTGTTGGTTACACAGGCCAGCACTATAATGCTGCTACTACTTCAGTTCACACACTCATTTCATTAGAACTTCTGTAAGAGAACTCCCTGCAGCAAGAATCTTATCCACCAACAGGTCCCATTCACTTCCCTAAACCGTAATTCTATCACGGCATTCCTCTCCTCAATACATTTCAATGTCTCCCATTCAAGATAAGATGAGATCTGAAATTCTTAACCCACATGGGCGGCCTCTAACATCTGACCCCAAACCCACCCTCTATTCCCTCCCTATATCCGTTCTCCACTCCAATCAAATTTCCTCCTTGCCGTGGCCTGCCCATTCACTGGGCTTTCTCTCGCTCTGCTCTGCTGTATATTTCATTTAGCTCGCAACGCTCTTCGTCTTTCTCTGCCTGCTCATCCTGCCTATGTCTTAAAGCTCATGTGCAGGGGAAGTGCAAATGCCACTGGCTCTGTCTTCCAAACCTATTGAGAATCTGCCTCAATCCCCCTCCCACTGCTAATCCCCAGTTCCAAGCCCCCATCCTGTCACTGCTGGAGTTCTGCAGGAACCTCCTATCTGTGCCACCCTCTACCCTTCTCCGGGCTACAGCCTATCCTCCACACAGCAGCCAGAATGATCTTTTAAAATGTACATTAGAAGAAGGTCACTCCTCTCCCAGACCCTGCAATGACTCTGTTTCACGAAGGTTATAAATCAAAATGCTTGGGAGGCACCCAACCGGATCTGCTCCCCCACCCCACTTCCCCACCTTCCCCTCTCCAGCCTGACCTCTTTCTACTCTCACCCTTGCTCACTCCATTCCAGCCACACTGATCTCTGTGCTGTTGCTAGAATATTCCAGGTACAGTGAGGCTGCAGCGCCTTAGCCTTGGCTGGATCCTTTGCCAGGAATGCTCTTCCCCCAGATATTCACACAGTTCATTTGTTCAGCCCCTTCATGTGTTCACTCTAATGTTACCTTCTCAATGAAGCCCAATCTTACCTTGAAAATTTCCAACCTCCCTTATCCGACTCTGTTTTCCCTATTTCCACAGTACCCATCACCCTCTAATAAACTCTGGGCTTTACTTGTGTTTATGTCTATGGTATAGTGTCTGTCTGGAATGGGAGTGCCAGGGAGACGGGCATCTTTGTCTGTTCTGCTCACTGCCATATTCTCAGCACTAAGCACAGAACTTTGCAGACAGAAGGAAATTTTTCTTGAATGACTGCATTGTCTCATTCACAATGAACTCCCACTCCTATAGCATCCTGTGACATGTACAATGTCCAAACCATTCTTTTGGCTCCTATCAGGTAGGCACTGCCTCACTTCATTTCTGTACCTAAGTCCTGTCTCCTCAGACAGGATTAGACTCTAAGGACTTAGATTCTATGTCTGGAGATGGGACATCTGTTTTTTTGTCCTGCTGAGGATCCAGTCCATCTCCTTTGGCTCAGCACTGTATAATCCTTTGTGAAAGCTATCTTTCCCCAACTCTCTATCTATGTGGTTCTGATTGGGCTAATATTACTCCACACCCCAGGGATGGCTGCGTGACCCATACCCACCTAGAGAAAACATGGCATTGCCCAGTAACAAAGATTGGTTTGAGGATGGCCATTGAGTCAAGCCCGGTACGGCTGGGGAAACACTGACGGTACTATTTCTGCTGAGATGGCCAGAAGCTACTGGTATTTCTCTTTGCCACTGTTTTTTGAGGTCCTGACTAGAAATAAAGCCTATACAGAGGAAAGCAGAGCCCAGAGATGGAGAGCGGTAGATTTGTGCCATCATTCCCTCAGCATCTAGATCCAGTGGTCCCTAAAGTCCATCACTAGAGATTCCCAGTTACAAGGGCCAAAATATCCTCTTTTTACTAAAACCAACTTTACTTAAGTCAATAGTACAGTGCCCTATACTATTCACTTATTCTCAACCTTGTTTCACAGAGGATTTAAAGAGGCTTACAAAGGTACAAACAACTGTACGATTAAAAATATTTCAAGGAAATAAGACAAAAAAGCAAACAAACCCACAAAAGACGGGACCAAAGGGAAACACGGAAGAGCTTAGTCCACAAATGTCTACCAGTAAGTCCTGTACATTTCTAGTAGTTGCTCACACGTTTAGCTCTGATCTTTGGAGAGCCAAGGTATAAAGGAAAATACAGTTGATTATAAGAGTCACAGGGGACGTAAGTTAAAAGACATGAGATTGTGAGATTTCAGAGTGGAGGGGCTGGTCTCACTTATCACCTGTTCCTGAAATTCTGTAAGTTTATTAAAAGGATTGAACAAATGAATGAGAACAAGTTGTACAGAGGTGCCCAACTATTCTGCTGTTGAGGCTACAGGGAACTATCTGTAATGGTGTATCTAATACTTGGTTCTATATAATTATTCAGAATCACACAAATCAGTCATCAAGGCCCCTTCTAGGGTTGTCAGCATTATACATATACAAATGTTTATGGACATTTTTGGACCCCAAGTGAAAAGAACCCTCCAATTTTCATTCATTTTATGGGTATGTTTTGTTTTGTTCAAAAAGTGTGCTGTTTACAAAGCAGATTCTGTTTACCCTCACAACCTACTTTTTATGCCCTGACATTTATATGCTCCTTGAGGCAAGGAGATTAACCTTATTTGTTTACTTGTTTTGCACACAGCTTTGAAACTGTAGGTGATTACTAGTTATACGCTGACTGATAACCTCTCATTACTCTGAGTATTTTGTCCTCTTCAGCTTGCATGCGTCAGCTCCACCATGCAGCCAACACACTGGCCTCTCTGTTCACTGACCTCATCACTCCCCCAAATCTTTCCTGCTGTCTTACCTCAGTCAACCCACTCCAAGTTCATCGCTAGACTTTTCTCATCATCACCGAGAACTGTACTTCCTCCACTTCTTCCAGTCCATTTCCCCAGGGCAACAATCCACCCATCCCTTCCAGACTTCCAAGCACTGATTCTGCCACTCTACCTCCCACTGAGAAACCTCTCCTACGCTCCTTTCCTTCTCACCCTGGTGAATGTCCACGGTCTGTCACTATCAGTACTCCCTTGCATATATCCTCAAACTCCTCGTCCCACACCAGGCACATCTCATTCCTGGTTATATCCCAAGCTGGACCCTCTCCCTCCATCATTCTCCATCCCGAGCTGGGAAATGTAATCTGAAGGAAACATAACCACAGTGATGGGCTTCACATTACATTCATAGCTGTGATCATCAAGTGGGACGCAGCGTAGTTCAGCAACGTGGTTACGGTTCCTTAATTAGTTTATTCTCTTACTCATCCCAATGACTCAATCGTGCTCATTAAGCTTTCATCTTTCCCCAATACTGAGGTGGCAGAGAACTGTCCCAACTTCCTGCTCACTGCACCTGTGTTCTCATTCTCAGTCTGCCACTCTTGTTTCTATTTGGGCTGATTCCCCACTGGTGTACCAGGTCCTTTCCTTTCCTACCCACTCAAGCACTTCACTACCGCAGGTGACTCTGCTCTTTCCTACATAATCAAGTTCTCCCTTTCCTGGATCGACTCGACCAGAAAGAACACTCTCCCTTCTTTGAAAACCCTCCTAAGTTCCCACTTCCATTTTCTGCTACTATCTCCTTTCTCTGCTCTCTTTTAGTAAGACTGTTCATTGGAATAGTTATCTCTACCCATTGTTTTTCTTTCTTCACACACCATTCTTTCCTCCCCCATTCTAGTCGGGTTTTTCTCCCCACCACTCCACTGAAACTGCTCTTGTCAAGGGGGTTCCATTTTGCCATATCTAATGGTCAGTTGTGTATCTTGATCACTTAGCAGCAATGGACACATTTGACCATCTCTTCCTTCTGGAAACACTTGTCTTCTGGCTCCTCCTTCCCGTCCCATCCTCAAAATGCTGGAACCTCAGGGCTCAGCCTTCAATCCCCTTTTCTTTTCTCTCTGCATGCACATCCCAGATGATCTTGGCTTTGGGCGATCTTTCCACTGACGATTCTCAAATTTCTCCTCCAACATGGACAGCTCCCCTAAGCTCCAGACTTATAGAATCACTCAGAATCCCTGCTTGGAAGCCTAATCACAGCTCACGACTTGTCCCACACAGAACTAATCATGTCCTGCACTTTCCCCTCTTAGCAAATATCAAGCCCATTCGTTAAGAAAAATACAATTATGAATCATCCTAGATTCCTTCCTTTTTTTCCACACCTCGTATCCAATTTAACAGCAACTGCAGTTGGATCTACTTTCAAAATATATCTCAAATCTCACCACTTCTTATCTCACTTACCATCAACATCTTAGTCTAAATTATCATCACTCTGTGTCTGGATTATTGTATCGATAGTAGCCTCTAGCTGCTCTCCTCACTTCCATTATTTCCTCCAATACGATCTTTAAAACAAAACCACACAATAACGCTTCCCCAATCAAAACCTTTCATGGTCCTCCCATCACACTCAGGATAAAATCCAAACTCCCTACCACCCTCTGAAGGCTCTGCAGGAGATTTCCAGTTAGCTCTCTGTTCTTACCATCTACCATTCTCCCTTTAAATCACTTCCTTCTGAAAGCCACCCAGGAGTTCTCGCTCTATCTTGAAAATGCCAAGCCTATTCCTGCCTCAGGACCTTTGTACTTACTGTTCTCTCCACATGAAATCTTCCTTCTCAAAATCTTCACATGACTTGTTCACTTATTTCATTCACTCTTCCTCAGAGACACCTCCCCTGACACTCTACCTACAGTTACCTCCTACCCCCGTCACTCTCCATCCTTCTGTCCATCATTTTACAAATGTGCTTCTTCCATGACTGCCCTACTAGAATGGAAACTCTCTGAGCACATGAAAGTTCCCTGTCTTATTCACTGCGAATCCCTAGTGTCTAGAACAGTTTTGAATGCAGTAGATACTGAATAAATAGTAGTCGAATGAATGGAGAGAGGTTATCATTTATTGGAAGATGTCTTTTTACCAGACACAGGACAAGATGTTCTAAAGGGATGAGTAAGCCAGTCCCTGCCCTCAAGAAGCTCCCAGTCTTGCACAATGAGTACTTCTTGATGTGTCTTCCTTAGACCGGCAGCATCCACACCACCTGGGAGCTTATGAGAAAGGCAGATTCTCAGGCCCCACCTGGAGCCACTGAATTAGCAGCGCTGGGGGTGGGACAGCGGTCTGTGCTTTAACAAGTCCTCCTGGCAATTCTTATGCTCTGTGGACTTTGAGAACCACGGTTCTAGTGGGGAACTCAGACCCAAACAAGCAATTAGAGTTTAGGGGGGCCGGTGCCATTGGAAAATGCTTGACATTTTAAAGAAATTCTTTGTTAAAAGTCAGACGGCTGTACCAGTACAAATAAATCCCTCCAATCTACTAGTCAGTTTCCATTTTCTTATCCTTTTCACTTTTCTAAAGGGAGTGAACTTATACTCCAAACAGAGGGGAAAGAAAAACAAAAACAAAACACAAACAGCAGGTCCAAGACCAGGGAGCTGTAGCCTTGTTTAACCAGTTTTCTAAATCCAGTTAAACTAGGCTATAACTCTTGAGGGTGGCCCACGCTCTGTGTTGTTTCAACTACAGAATCTCCACACGAATGGGAACCAGAGGCCCAGTGTTGTCTGGTGTGAGCTGGCAGCACACCTAGACAATAGGAGTCGCTCTCAGAACAAGGACCAAATACAGACTGAGGAATCCAAACCTCAGCGGAAAGTTAGCCTCTGTCCAAGAAAGCAGGCCAGCCTGATTTCGGACCCCCTCTGTCTGCACTGCCCACCTGGAGCGCCTCTGCTCAAGGTTTCAGTCTGCTCACGAGCTGTTGTCAGCATAGTTTTTAGTGAACGCCAGTGGGCTGTTTCCCTACCACCCTGATGACAAACACCAATCAGCCTTTGCAGCTCCCTCTGATTTTAGCTCCAGATAAAAGAAGACCCCCTGGACATTTGCACTTCATATTTACCTACTGAGCAAAACTTGGTGAGCCAGTTTAATTGGCCTGAATACCTCAGACTTGCTATCAGCTGATGAATCAGCAGGAGGCACTTAGAAAATTAGGTTGGCCTTAATCTTATTTTAAAACTTGGAGTTGTAGCAAAAAAAAAAAAAAAAAAAAAAAGAAAGAAAGAAAATGAGTTTGACTGGGTTTTGAAGCAGTGAAGTGATTGGCCATTTCAAATTTTCTAAGATGTCAGCTGAAGCCCATATGAAAACAGTTAAATGTTATTCTAAGAGATTCCAATATGCTAGGAATATGATAGGGGACGTTGAATGGAAAATTCTGTAATTACTATGTTCATGTTTCATGGTAAAATATATTCAAGATTAACTGTATTCTAATGGAATGGTACATGTATCCAAAACATCTGGGAGCAGCCTTGTTGGGTGGGAAGGAGGAATAATTTAATTAGGCCACAGATAGAATTTTCATAGAATTCCTGGTCGTACAGCACTAGGTTTGAATTTCCTCTTTCACAACTTTGAGCCACTGGTCATGAGATCAGTATTGTTAGGAAACAAAGCTGGGGCGCAGCCTGATCTTTTCTGTGCTACCCACATGGGGCTGTATTTGACCCAGTGGGAGTGGCGAGGGTCAGGACAGACGCTCGCCGTATTGCTCGTATACATAAAGCCCTGGGTGGGTTTCACAGGCATCCACTGACTTTGGAAACCAGTCAGTTTCACTGAAAATATACACAACGTTAAACCACAGGCTGAGTTTTCAATATGTTGTAAACATTCTCACAGCGAGAACAAAAATAGCCCACTTTGATGCATGGCCTGCCAGCGCTTGCTCTTAAGAGTGGCCAAGAGGAGCAGAGAAGCTGGGAAAGAAAAAAGTCAAAAGACAAAGAGACACAGAGAGAGACAAGAGAGAGGACAGAGGGAGCACAGGACTGAGAGAGAGTAAAAGACACAGAGAGAGAGATACAAAGAGAGAGAGAGACAAGAGATTTCAAAGTAAACCAGCATCCCTAAGTAACCTGGAATATTCAACTGCCTAAAAAATTCAGTGGGACAATTCAAGGGCAAGGGTTACTTGGAGGCTCCTTGGGTAGTAATAAGACACCCTGGTTGTGTGAGGGTGACGGGCATTGGCAGAGCTGCTGGCTGGCTGCCTGCCTTGTTCCATGAGTTTAGAACTTCACTTGGATTTGGATTCACGCAAATATGGCCATCAGGGAGGAAACAGTCCCCGATGACCTCCAGAATGAATTTCTCAGCAGGGCTTATCAGTACATCATTACTGTGAAGCAAGGAGGGGTTTTCTGGGATTTCCCAATTCTCTAATTCTTGCGCTTAGAGACAAAGTAATAACTGGAGTCCATTCACAGATTGCAGAGAGACAGGGAAAATGCAAGGACAGATGGTGTTCATGATAGAGTGTGTACGTAGAAGAGAAAAAGATATTCAAAGGAAACAATGCTGATTATGTTAACATTTTAATTTTAAAGGTTTTTAAAAGAAAATTTAGTTAATGGTATTTTTGTTTTATTGTTCTCTGTAGTTTTCATTGCCAATTTACCAAGTTTAACAGTCATGTTTTTTATAGGGGCATTTTTAACTGAGTTTTAAAATCCTTAACACTTGTTTAAAGCCATCTCACTTTCACGTCATTCAAAGGAGTTGGCTCCTGGATCTCACAGACTCAATTTTAGAACTGATGCTCACTGTTTCAGCCTACCGTATTTGCTCGATTGAATGATATATGTGATTCCAAGGCCTCTGCAGATCGCCAAGAAAGCTCTGGGTTTTTGCTTCAGCCAGGTACTTGTGTTCAAACCCCAGGTTCACAGTTTGTTAACTGTGTAACTTTGGAAGAGTGAAATATTTTCTCTGTAATTCAGTGACCTCATCTGTAAATTGGAGATAATAATAATACCTAGCTCATAACGTTCTTGTGGAGGTTAAATGAAATGATATAAATTAAGCACTTTGAATAACACCCAGAATATGGTAAGTGCCATAGACCCATTAGCTGTTATTCTGAGTCAATCATTCATTCCTACATCCAATTTTACTGATCAACTACTCTGTGCCACATTTCCTCTGACCCACAGGGTCTTTGCCGCTATAGTCCCCTTTGTCTGGAATGTTTTTCTCCTTTACGTTTGATTAAACTATATCTCTCTTTCAGATCTTAGCTCAAATGTCAATTTCTATTGAAAACTTTCCCTTAACCTCCAGAAGAGATCAGATTCTTAATGTCCTGAGTTCCTTTCCTTCATAGCATTGATCAGAGTTGGTAATATTCATTTGGCTTTTATTATTGGATTCTTATATGCCCCTCACTAGACCCGCACCATGTACTCCATAAGAGCATGGACCATGCAGGGTTTTGTTCACCATCATGTTCTCATGACTAGCAGAGGGTAGATGCTCACTAAAAAAGGTGGCATGAACCAGTGGGTAAGGGTGCCGTCACTGTGCTGAGCATTAATGATGAAAAGATCATCAGTCCATGCCCTTGAGGAGCTCATAGTCAACTAGAGGTTGGAGATCAGTCTGGAATCAATCTCAACTGTCCAAGTGAATAATGAGAGGCCCGACGGAAGGCAGCAATACTCAGCTCACTCAGCTCACTGGCCTAGTCACCTGCTGTGGCAGCTCCAGAGCAGCTGAGGGCACGGTCCCAGGACCAATGAGAATCTCTGTAGTTAAGCAGGATAATAGGCCCCCTCACAAAGCTGCCTTTGGGAATCCTCAAGTCATATTTACTCTCTGGTCAACTGTTAGCTGGAAACTCCAGGAACTTTCTCTTTGTTTTTGTGCCAGGCTGTTCCCAGCCGTACTTCTGCCAAACTTTCCTCTTGCAAAATAATTTTACATTTTAGTTGTGAGTTCAGTGCTATTTGTGATTCTCTGAGGTCTACTCTCTCTGGAATTTGGCCTAAATCTACTGTTATGTGCAAAACATTTGACTGCATCGTCAAATCTTTGTTGTTTCACTTCTGGGCACACTCAATCCACTTATGTAGTATAGAGGAAAGTGGAGATTGGAGGATTTCATCTCAAAACTTAAATCAATGGAGCCTGTGTCTTTATTTCTATATTTTTTTAGCTTGTAAGAACAAAAGCATTACAGTGATGAACATTATCAACATGTATTTATTAACTACTCACTATCTTAGTGGGTTCTGAAATTTAGGTCTTTAGGACTTCAATAGGACTTTAATATCTCTGCCACCAGCTGACTATATGACCCAGGGTTACTTAATTTCTTAATGTATTGTACCCTAGCCTTTTCTCTGAATTATGGGGATAATTGTAATACCTGTACCCTCAGGCTTCTATGAAGTTTAAGTGTGATCATTCATATGGCACACTTAGAATCATGCCTGTGTAGAATGAGTGCACAATAATGGTAGGAATAAAGATGCTGATGCTGACGATATGCTCCCAAGTTGTGAAGTCCATTATTTTCTCAGTCCAGGAATTTAAAGTTGTCCTGGACTGACAGTGTATCTAGTTATGCGGTAGAAGCACCTCAGATTATCTCTGGAGAAAGGAACTTCAACTTAAAACAAATACAATCCCTACGAACACTTTTTAAGGACAATGACCAACATACCATGAAAAATGATCAAACACATAAGGAAACAAGGCAACAAGAGTGAGAACCAGCAAAGACAATAAAGAGCAAAAGCAAAACTGTAAAGACTTTAGATACTGGACTCATGAATAAAATATTACAAAATGACAGTTTTAGAATGTTTAAATAAATAAGAGGCAAGCTTTGGAATACCTACAAGTTATTACCCAACTCTAGAAATGGCAGAGATGAACTGTGAGTTATCGTTATAGCTGAAAATCTTTTCTTTCTCTTCTCTATTCACCTTGGCCCTCTAATTGGCCTGTTCTCCCAAGGTCTACTTTTAGGTCTAGGCCGGGCCTTGAAAGCTAATCCTTATGGATTGGGGTCCGAAAACATGCTCTTTGGTATTTCCTTTCCCTTGAGGAGGAGGGTTGATTCTACGTCCTGCACTTCCTGGGTAGAGCTGGAAATCTTCCCATGAAGGGACAGATGTTCTGGGATCTCAGCTTGTCACAGGGTAGTAGCAAATCTCATTCCCCGACTTCAGTCCACTTTGGTTCCTATTTCACAGAAAACAAGCCTCCAGCTGGTTAAAAAATAAGGAAATGTGTTAACAGTTAGGCTGGGATTTAGGGTGGGTTAATTAGCAGTTCAGCAACAGACCCAGATTCTTTCTTTCTGCCTTTCTATCCACACCACTGGCTTCAATCTACGGCTAGTTCTACCCATCCTCTCAATGTGGCTGTCGGGGGCAATTAGACATATGTTTGTCTTTACTCAAGCCGAGTCAGAGACAGTAAAAGAGGCTCTTTCCTAAGCCAGTGGATAAAAGTCTTTCATACAATCTGGTTGGGCCAACACAGGTCATGTGAACACTATGGTCTAAAAGATTTACTGATTGGCTTAAGCCTGAATTCCTGAACCAATCACTAGCAAGGAAGAATTCATTTATATAACTTGTTAAACAAGTGGCTCATGGTTCTCCAAGTGGCTGAAACTAGCCTTGTGAGGAAATTTAAGGGGCTGTTATTGTCCTCACAATGATTTGGGGGTAACAGGTAGACGAGAAGCTAAAGGTCTTACACAGCATAAAGAGGACTGCAGGAGAGAGTAAGGCATTGTTGAGACCACTGGCACTGAATATGTGACAGAAACCATGTTAAAGCTTGTATATAAACTTTTAAGATTCTGGCGGACAGGTGAAGAGAACTACTCATTTTAACAGCTGCAGGAGACAAGTCTCTTACGTTCACAGGCCAGGAACATGCAAGAATCAAGAGCAAATGTATTTCCAGCCGTGTGGCTGGCAGGGTCTTGGTGCTCCGGCCTGGTGTCAGGCCTGAGCCTCTGAGGTGGGAGAGGCGAGTTCATGACACTGGACCACCAGAGACCTCCCAGCCCCATGTAATATCAGCTCCCCCAGAGATCTCCATCTCAACGCTAAGATCCAGCTCCACCCAACAGCCAGCACTCCAGCGCTGGAGGACACAAGCCAAACAACCATCAAGGCAGGAACACAATTGCACCCATTAGCAGAGAGGCTGCCTAAAATCATACTAAGTTCACAGACACCACAAAATACACCATCAGACGCGGTCTTGCCCACCAGAAAGACTAGATCCAGACCCACCTACCAGAACACAGGAACCAGTCCCCTCCACCAGGAAGCCTACACAACCAACTGAACCAACCTCACCCACTGAGGGCAGACACCAAAAACAATGGGAACTACGAACCTGCAGCCTGTTAAAAGGAGACCCCACACACAGAAAGTTAAACAAAATGAGAGGACAGAGAACTATGCAGCAGATGAAGGAGCAAGGTAAAAACCCACCAGACCAAACAAATGAAGAGGAAAAAGGCAGTCTACCTGAAAAAGAATTCAAAGTAATGATAGTAAAGATGATCCAAAATCTTGGAAATAGAATGGAGAAAATACAAGAAACGTTTAACAAGGACCTAGAAGAACTAAACAGCAAACAGACAATGATGAACAACACAATAAATGAAATTTAAACTTCTCTAGAAGGAATCAATAGCAGAATAACTGAGACAGAAGAATGGATAAGTGACCTGGAAGATAAAATAGTGGAAATAACTACCACAGAGCAGAATAAAGAAAAAAAGAATAAAAAAGAATCAAGGACCATCTCAAAGACCTCTGGGACAACATTAAACGCACCAACATTCAAATTATAGGGGTCCCAGAAGAAGAGAAAACGAAAGGGACTGAAAAAATATTTGAAGAGATTATAGTTGAAAACTTCCCTAACATGGGAAAGGAAATAGTCAATCAAGTCCAGGAAGCACAGAGAGTCCCATACAGGATAAATCCAAGGAGAAACATGCCAACACACATATTAACCAAACTATCAAAAATTAAATACAAAGGAAAAATATTAAAAGCAGCAAGGGAAAAATGACAAACATACAAGGGAATCCCCATAAGGTTAACAGCTGATCTTTCAGCAGAAACTCTGCAAGCCAGAAGGGACTGGCAGGATGTATTTAAAGTGATGAAAGGGAAAAAGCTACAACCATGATTACTCTACCCAGCAAGGATCTCATTCAGATTAGATGGAGAAATTAAAAGCTTTACAGACAAGCAAAGGTTAAGAGAATTCAGCACCACCAAACCAGCTTTACAACAAATGCTAAAGGAATTTGTCTAGGCAGGAAACACAAGAGAAGGAAAGGACCTACAATAACAAACCCAAAACAATTAAGAAAATGGTGATAGGAACAAAATATTGATAATTACCTTAAAAGTAAGTGGATTAAATGTTCCAACCAAATGACATAGATTGGCTGAATGGATACAAAAACAAGAACCATATATATGCTGTCTACATGAGACCCACTTCAGATCTAGGGACACATACAGACTGAAAGTGAGGGGATGGAAAAATATATTCCAAGCAAATGGCAATCAAAAGAAAGCTGGAGTAGCAATTCTCATATCAGAGAAAATAGACTTTAAAATGAAGACTATTTCAAGAGACAAAGAAGGACACTACATAATGATCAAGGGATCAATGCAAGAAGAAGATATAACAATTGTAAATATTTATGCACCCAACAGAGGAGCACCTCAATACATAAGGCAAGTGCTAACAGCCATAAAAGGGGAAATAGACAGTAACACAATAATAGTAGGGGACTTTAACACCCCACTTTCACCAATGGACAGATCATACAAAATCAAAATAAAAAAGAGAACACGAGCTTTAAATGACACATTAGACCAGATGGACTTAATTGATATTGATAGGAAATTCCAACCAAAAACAACAGAATACACTTTCTTCTCAAGTGCTCATGGAACATTCTCCAGGATAGATCATATTTTGGGTCACAAATCAAGCCTTGGTAAATTAAAAAAAATTGAAATCGTATCAAGTATCTTTTCCAACCACAACACTGTAAGACTAGATACCAATTACAGGAAAAAACTTTAAAACATACAAACACATGGAGGCTAAACAATATGCTACTAAATAACCAAGAGATCACTGAAAAAATCAAAGAGGAAATAAAAAAATACCTAGAAATAAAAGACAATGAAAACACGATGACCCAAAACCTATGGGATGCAGCGAAAGCAGTTCTAAGAGGGAAGTTTACAGCAATACAATCCTACCTCAAAAAACAAGAAAAATCTCAAATGAACAACCTAAACTTACACCTAAAGCAATTAGAGAAAGAATAAAAAACCCCACAAAGTTAGCAGAAGGAAAGAAATCATAAATATCAGATCAGAAATAAATGAAAAAGAAATGAAGGAAATGATAGCAAAGCCCAATAAAACGAAAGGCTTGTTCTTTGAGAAGATCAACAAAATTGATAAACCATTAGCCAGATTTATCAAGAAAAAAAGGGAGAAGACTTAAATCAATAGAATTAGAAATGAAAAAGGAGAAGTAAAAACTGACACTGCAGAAATACAAAGGATCATGAGAGATTACTACAAGCAACTATATGCCAATAAAATGGACAACCTGGAAAAAATGGACAACCTGGAAGAAATGGACAAATTCTTAGAAAAGAACAACCTTCTGAGACTGAACCAGGAAGAAACAGAAAATATAAACAGACCAATCACAAGCCCTGAAATTGAAACTGTGATTAAAAATCTTCCAACAAACAAAAGCCCAGGACCAGATGGATTCACAGGCGAATTCTTTCAAACATTTAGAGAAGAGCTAACACCTATCCTTCTCAAACTCTTCCAAAATATAGCTCCCAAACTCAGTCTACAAGGCCACCATTGCCCTGATACCAAAACCAGACAAAGATGTCACAAAGAAAGAAAACTACAGGCCAATATCACTGATGAACACAGATGCAAAAATCCTCAACAAAATACAAGCAAACAGAATCTAACAGCACATTAAAGGGGTCATATACCTTGATCAAGTGGGGATTAACCCAGGAATGCAAGGATTCTTCAATATACGCAAATCAATCAAAGTGATACATCACATTAACAAATTGAAGGATAAGAACCATATGATCATCTCAATAGATGCAGAAAAAGCTTTCAACAAAATTCAACACCCATTTATGATAACATAATAAAGGCCATATATGACAAAGCTACAGCCAACATTGTTCACAATGGTGAAAAACTGAAACCATTTCATCTAAAATCAGGAGCAAGACAAGGTTGGCCACTCTCACCGCTATTATTCCACCTAGTTTTGGAAGTTTTAGCCACAGCAATCAGAGAAGCAAAAGAAATACAAATCGGAAAAGAAGAAGTAAAACTGTCATGGTTTGCAAATGACATGATACTATACAGAGAATCCTAAAGATGCTACCAGAAAGCTACTAGAGTTATTCAATGAATTTGGTAAAGTAGCAGGATACAAAATTAATGCACAGAAATCTCTTGCATTACTATACACTAATGATGAACAATCTGAAAGAGAGATTAAGAAAACACTCCCATTTACCATTGCAACAAAAAGAGTAAAATAGCTAGGAATAAACCTACCTAGGGAAACAAAAGACCTGTATGCAGAAAACTATAAGACACTGATGAAAGAAATTAAAGATGATACAAATAGATGGAGAGATATACCAGATCTTGGATTGGAAGAAGAAACATTGTGAAAATGACTGTACTACCCAAAGCAATCTACAGTTCAGTGCAATCCTTATCAAACTACCAATGGCATTTTTTACGGAACTAGAACAAAAAATTTCACAATTTGTTTGGAAACACAAAAGACCCCGAATAAAAAAAGCCATCTTGAGAAAGTAAAATGGAGCCGGAGGAATGAGGCTCCCTGACTTCAGATTATACTACAAAGCTACAGTAATCAAGACAGTATGGTACTGGCACAAAAACAGAAATATTGATCAATGGAACAGGATAGAAAGCCCAGAGAAAATCCCACGCATATATGGTCACCTTACCTTTGATAAAGGAGGCAAGAATATATACTGGAGAAAAGACAGCCTCTTCAATAAGTGGTGCTGGGAGAACTGGACAACTACATGGAAAAGAATGAAATTAGAACACTCTGTAACACCATACACAAAAATAAACTCAAAATGGATTAAAGACCTAAATGTAAGGCCAGACAGTATAAAACTGTTAGAGGAAAACATAGGCAAAACATTCTTTGACATAAATCACAGCAAGATCCTTTTTGACCCACCTCCTAGAGAAATGGAAATAAAAACAAAAATAAACAAAGGGAACCTAATGAAACTTAAAAGCTTTTGCACAGCAAAGGAAACCATAAACAAGACGAAAAGACAACCCTCAGAATGGAAGAAAAGATTTGCAAATGAAGCAGCTGACAAAGGATTAAACTCCAAAATATACAAGCAGCTCATGCAGCTCAATATCAAGAAAACAAACAACCCAATCCAAAAATGGGCAGAAGACCTAAACAGACATTTCTCCAAAGAAGATATACAGATTGCCAACAAACACATGGAAGGATGGTCAACATCACTAATCATTAGAGAAATGCAAGTCAAAACTACAATGAGGTATCATCTTGCACCTGTCAGAATGGCCATCATTAAAAAAATCTAGAAACAATAAATGCTGGAGTGGGTGTGGAGAAAAGAGAACCCTCTTGCAATGTTGGTGGGAAAGTAAATTGATACAGCTACTATGGAGAACAGTATGGATGTTCCTTAAAAAGCTAAAAATAGAACTACCATATGACCCAGCAGTCCCACTACTGGGCATATACCCTGAGGAAACCATAATTCAAAAAGAGTCATGTACCACAATGTTCATTGCAGCACTGTTTACAATAGCCAGGACATGGAAGCAACCTAAGTGTCCATCGACAGATGAATGGATAAAGAAGATGTGGCACATATATACAATGGAATATTACTCAGCCATAATAAGAAACAAAACTGAGTTATTTGTAGTGAGGTGGATGGACCTAGAGTCTGTCATACACAGTGAAGTAAGTCAGAAAGAGAAAAATGCTGTATGCTAACACATATATATGGAATCTCAAAAAAAAGAAAAAAACAGTTCTGAAGAACCTAGGGGCAGGACAGGAATTATGATGCAGATGTAGAGAATGGACTTGAGGACACGGGGAGGGGGAAGGGTAAGCTGGGACGAAGTGAGAGAATGGCATGGACATATATACACTACCAAATGTAAAATAGCTAGCTAGCGGAAAACAGCTACGTGGCACAGGGAGGTCCGCTCAGTGCTTTTTGACCACCTAGAGGGGTGGGATAGGGAGAGTGGGAGGGAGATGCAAGAGGGAGGGGATATGGGGATATATGTATATGTACAGCTGATTCACTTTGTTATACATCAGAAACTAATACAGCATCGTAAAGCAATTATACTCCAATAAAGATGTAAAAAAAAACAGGTCTGCAATATAGTTTCATACAATAGCGAATTGTCCTCTGATCTGCAGGACATTAAAAAAATAACAGCTTTATTGAGATATAATTCGTATACCACAGAATTCACCTATTTAATGTATAGGATCCTTTTTTTTTTAAGATTATTCAAAGTTGTGCAACTATGAACACAACCAATTTTAGAACATTTTCATCATTCCTCTCCATGGCAAATAAGCTCGCAAAGCAATTACTCAGCCTGACCTGCAGCTCCCCAACACACACATCCTAGAAACCTAATCTATCTTCTGTCTCAAAAGATTTGCCTGTTCAGGATATTTCATGTAAATGGAATAAAACAATATGCAGCCTTTGGTGACTGGCTTCTTTCACTTAGTATACTGTTTTCAAAATTCATCCATGTCATACCATACATTAACACTTCATTTTTTTAAGGGCAAAAAATACTCCATTATATGGATCTACCACATTTTATTTATCTATTTGTCAGCTGATGGACATTTGGGTTGTTTCCACTTTTGAGCTGTCATCAATAATGCTGCTTTGGGCATTCATGTACAAGTTTTTGTGAGGATACATGTTTACATTTCTCTTGGGTATTTACCTAGGAATGGAATTGCTGGGTCATATGCTAACTCTATGTTTAAACTTTTGAAAGACTGCCAGATCGTCCAAACCATTTTCTACTCTTACTTGATCTGCAGATGGAAATAACCCCTGTTTCTAATTATTGGAGTGCATTATATGACCGTCATTTACACATAAACATGAAGCATTGTTTTGCAAGTTACTTCCGCACGTTGAATTTTCAAAGAATGCAGCCATTGTGTTCAAGAGAGGGAAGACTTCGGTATGTTTGTTGGGAACCTGACTACCAGTTGGTCATCGTCTCAGAAAAATCACTTCACTGATAACCACACTGTTTGTTATATTTGAGTTGCCAACAAAACACACCTTTTGTCAGTCTACACCCGTGGTTCGTAACCAGAGGTGATCTTGCCCACTGCCCCAGGGCTCGCTGGCAATGACTGGAGACGTTTTTGGTTGTCTGGGAGGTGGGTAAGAGATGCTACTGGCATCTAGGAGGCAGAGCCCAGGGATGGTGCTAAACATCCTTCAGTGCTTAATAAGGTGGCAACGAATTATCCAGACTCAAATGTCAATAGTGCTGTGGTTGAGAAACCCTGGCGTACACACATAGTTCTCGAATTCACAGCGCACCTTCCCGCAAGCACTATCATCCCACTATTTATGATGTGTTTTAGTGGAGCCACGCTGGGGCATTTTCTGATTGAAATGCATATAATTTCATTATATGAAACTTTTATTTATTCTTTGTATGGCAGTTACGGAATTATATTGATTTCACAAAATATGTATCTCTGAATTTCATTTCATGATACTACAGGGATGCTACAAATTACATAAATCTGCTGGAGTGGAAGCTGGTGGTTGGGGCCTCACTGGGAGCTGGGCTGGGCTCCCTCTGTAAGCACTGGGCCCTGGAGGGGAGAGCTGAACACCAAGGGGAGCTGGGACTCTATGAGGAAGAAGAAAGGAAGTTCTAGGAAGACAGTCAGCCGTGGGCACCACAATTTCCAGTGTTTGCCAAGACCCTGGTTTTTGATCCCTGGGAAGACTGAATGTATTTCTTACCTTGAATGACCACCTTATACCCTGATCACCTTATACCCCCCTTTCTTTTCTTGCTTAAATTGATTTCAGTAGATTCCATTATTTGCATCCCAAAAAAGGCTGGAAGTAAAACAAAGGTGGGGGGAAAACAGAAGTGGGAAAACGTAGGATGGCATTCTCAGAAGCTTAAAGAGGGACTGCCCTTCATATGCCTTGAACCTGGTTTTCCCAGTGCTTCTTATCAGCAGTGGATGTTGTTGTGGAATGTCTCCATCTAAGAAGATGACAATAGGTGGAGAAATGGAACTTCCCTGTTGAGAAGGGTGCAAAGCTGGCGTGTGGACCGCAGAGACCCCACAACAAAAGATCTGTCATGGGACAAATAAGAGCTGAAAATATTTCCTCCCCCTGGGAAGTGGGTGCTATGAAACCTTCTACTCAGCAATCAATCAATGCATTTCTTGGCTGGTCTGTAAGGAAAGAGGCAGCTCTATAGTTTACTCAACATTTTCCTTGCAGTTAAAAAATTGAGTGTGCATGAGATTCTCAGCGTGGGTGTGCATGCCCACATGTGCTTGTTTTGGTTAAAATTCAGATTCCTAGATTCCGCCCTGAAGGATGACTATCTCAGTAGGTCTGGTGGGTCCTTGGGAACCTGTATCTTAAACAAGATACTTCTCCACCCCGTCTGCTCCTCCCTTGACTCCCTTTGATTCCAGCTCTGAGAATCTTGCTTTAGACATAATGATTCTGGTCTTTGTTCCTGACTGAGGCAAGAGTTGAGAAAGAAAACACTGCCAGAGTATTTCCTGCTGTGGAAAGCTTACTCGTATCTGTGTGTCAGCTTGGCTTTCTGGCTGCTTACAGAGGGCTACAGAAGTTGGCTCTTCCAGGGCTGGCTGACATTCCCTCTGCAATGGAATTTCCTTTGCTGCAGAACCTGTGGCTTGCCTCATGCTGTGCACAGATTCTGTTGCTACTCAGGAAGATTTCCTTGAAGTGGCCTCAGTCGACCAATGGTTAGGAATGGGGCGTGTGGGCCCTGGGATCACATGATTTGCAGTTTGGCCGCCACACACAATTTGGCCACTGAGGGGACAATGCCTATGGTCACCCCTCAAAGGGTTGGGCCACTGATTATGTCAGCTGCCTTATAAGATATGCTTCTCATGCCCTTGTAAATGACTTACTCTTGATAAAGACCAGGGTTAGAGAAACTGATAGATGTATTTATGTATGTATATAACCCCTGATGGGTTGAGGTTTGTGTGTTTCCAATGGACTTTGATGTGGAGGAGAAAATACATTTCAACAAGAAATCCCTGTTGGAGAGAAGACTTGGGTGCCCTCCCCCACCCTCCAAAGTCTTCTGAACCAGACAGAAAGCAGGTCCCGGGGAGATGAAAAGTTGAAGTGCTGTGGAAAACAGTAATTTCAGCCAGGATTGCTGGTGGGTGTGGAGAGATGACTTGGATTCATGAAAAAGAATCAGAGAAGCTGGAAAGGAGAAATGTATCGCATATGGTTGTTACGCCTTTTTCCTTCTGCGAATGGGTGCAGGAGCTTCAAGAACAGGGAACATAGGACCAACAGTAGTGTTTAGTTAAACCAGAGGTAAATGCTTCCTGCCAAGGCCAGGTGTGTCCTCAGAAAGAATTACAGACCGTTTTGCTGACAGAAATGCTTCCAGCTCTTCAAGGATAGACAATACCAGGCATCCGTGTCACACTGCAGATGGATCACTGCACACTTTCACTGCCAATGGATCACTGCACACTTTCACTGCCAAAGGATCGCTGCACACTTTCTTACCCTAGGCAGCCATTAGCAGTTGAGCAGAGTTAGCACTCAAGATGAGACAGAGGATAATTAAATATTCCCCAGGGCAGATCTGAGAGAATATCTCAGACTAGGAAAGATGTGGAAACAAGACTAATATCAAGATTCCAAAGCCTCATGAATCTTGGGGGAATCCTGATTCCTTTCTAAGGACTGTGGGGAACCTGGGATAGTTTATATCAGTGATAATAAAAACAACTTTTTTTTTTTTGCGGTACGCGGGCCTCTCACTGCTGTGGCCTCTCCCATTGCGGAGCACAGGCTCTGGACGCGCAGGCTCAGCGGCCGTGGCTCACGGGCCCAGCCACTCCGCGGCATGTGGGATCTTCCCGGACCGGGGCACGAACCCGTGTCCCCTGCATCGGCAGGCGGACTCCCAACCACTGCGCCAGCAGGGAAGCCAAGCAACTATTATTTATTAAACCTTTTCAGTGTACACTGAACTATTTTTGTGTCGTTTCATCCTCACATCAGTGCAGCGAGGGGCTGGTGTTCTCATTTTGTAGATGAGGGAACTGAGGCTCAGAGAAGTTAAGAAACTTGGGTGAGGTCACACAGCGAGGGAACGGCTGAGCTGATATTCAGACCCAAGAAGTTTGAGTGCAGAGTTATCAACTTTCAGCTCAGAGGCCTTGGGCGCAAGATGATCTCCCTCAGTCTGGGTGAACACAGGATGTTATAAAGGCACAGCCCAAGACAGACTTTTGGCCAGCTCCCTCAGATGCGTTTATCCCCTAAATTGCCTCTGTAGAGATTTCTGCCATCCACCATCTCCCTTCTCTGTTTGCAGAGGGTGGGCTCTGTAGGAAGGAGAAGCATGCAAAGATTGTAAGCTGACGCCTTGCCCTGGTCATTTTCATGACTTATGAGCACATATCAGACATACAGTTGCCAAACACCCTTACATGATACTCATTTTCCTTGGGTCCCAGCTGCCTGTGAGTCCAGAAAGAAAGCTGAGGCCAGCTCCAGGGTCAGCGCAATGAACAGATGGGGATGAGCAGAAGTGACACCTCATCACCCCTCGGCATCTGCTGGGCCCATCGCGGCTGCTTCGGCTGGCCGATGCCTTGACCTGGCTAATCTCGTTGGTCATCCTGACGCCGGCTGTGTTGTGTCACTCATCCCAGCCCCTGGGGTGACTCCTAATTCCAGAGGGTTTCCTTCAGAAAGTCAGGATGATAGCGCTCTGACTGGTTGCTCTAATTTTGACCTTGGGTTGGCCTTCGGCAAACAAACCCTATAGATGGGGTAAAGGAGTATCTAAGACGCCTGATTCTATCTAGGGAGTTTACTGAAAACACTGGTCTATCTCCAGGTACTTCCCTTCTTGACATTTGTCATCTGACAACAACAATACCCATATACCTGCTATGGTTAGCTAGATTTTCTTGAATATCACGCTAAAAGAATAAGGAAACAGGCTTAGTTGGGTGCACGGCCACAGATCTCATTTATCATCTACCTCTCTGATAGTTACTGAGCACCTATCATGTGTCAGTCAACCTTAATGCGGCACCGTCAAAACAACGATGAAAAATTCAACTTCATTACTGCCACTCGGAGCTCCCAGTCTACTGGAAGAGGTTACAAAATAAGCTGGTTAGAAACAGATGAGTATAATTATAATTTGAGCAAAGCTATAAAGGAAAAGAGCCTTTCCAGGACTGATGTGTAAAGAGCCAGAAGCAGAAAAAAGTTTGGCTTATTCCAGAAACTGAAAGGTGGCCACGGGGGCTGGAGTGTAGCAGGCCGTGGGGATGGGGCAGGAGACTGGCAGGAAGAGGCAAGCACAGGTTAGATGGTACAGGGTCAGGCTAGAGAGCTTAGATTTTATGTGAGGCCCACTGGAACATGTTGAAGGGTTTTAGGCAGGAAAATGGTATAATGTAGGCAATGTTTTAAAATATAATGTTTTTTTGTAATGTGGAGAATATTTTGGACAAAGCTAGAGTGGAAAAAGTAACACAACTTAAGAGACTATCACGATACAAAAAAAAAAAAACTAAAATAGCTATAATGGGAACAGAGAAAAGTCAGAGATCTCTCATAATTCTTCTTTCTGATTATGTGGGAACAAAATGACAACAGGTAAATGACCTGGGTGATTTAACTTCTCCATTGTGAGTTTACAAATTCTAAGATAACACCTAATTAAAAATTACTCTTCTAGTAATGTCTTATGTGGAAGAAAACAAATGAACACAGGTTTACTACAAGAATGTTCACTACTACAATGTTTATAGTTGCAAAAAATTATAGTCTGAATGTCCCAAATATTCAACCTAGGAACTTGTTTAACATATCACAATTCATCTATATAATTTATGAAACAATTTTCATGAAACAATTATCGCATATATAAATCTATTTGATGATACGGACAGTTATCCACAATGAAAAAACGGAGTGAACAAGGCATATTTAAGATCGATACGGACAATACAATACCCTTTGGGGGTTACATTTGCAAAGAAAAATAAAAATCCGTCAAATGACATCCAAGCAGATATTAACAATGGTGAACACTAGGTGCTAGACGTTAGGAGTCATTATAAATCCTTTTTATTCTCACATCTATTTTCTGTTTATTTTACTATATACTAGAGTATCATTTTATATAATTTTAAGAAGTTAATTTAAACAATTTCCTATATGTATGTAGTGGACTGGTAGTAACAAACTTCATAAACAAGCTGCATATATACTTGTCTGTGTTATTGTTAAACACATAGCTTTACTCACTGAGCCTTGACATGTGCCTTATATCTTTTCTCTTTGATCTTGCTTATCATCTTTGTTTACTGCCTTCTGCAATATCCTTCCTACTCTCCCTTCCTCCTATCTAAATTCACTCTTCCATAGTAGGTTGACCACATAATTTCTCATGCAAACTATGATACTTTTGAGAATGAAAAGGGCCAATATTACACCATTAAGTATGAACTAGTGTTGTCTCAGCCAAATCAGTACATCTGGTCAACCTCTTACAATCGCTTATTCATTTTGCATCTCCTCTGTAATACTCTTTGCCATTTTGAACTCTAATAATTTACTGCATCCTCTGGCAAGAGTTGTAAACACACCATTTGTTTTATGTTCTTTTCCATAAAGTTCTTTACATCTTTGACTGTTATTGACCATTTCTTCTGCTTGTGTCTTCTTTGTCGACTGGACACCAAGCTCAGGGATGGCAGGCACTATATTGTCCACCCACCCTCCTTCACTTCAATGCTACATGTCTCTTACCTAACAAATGCTCAATAAATATTTTCTTTATTTAGTAGTAAAATTATTACATCGTTCCAGGCAAATAAGAAAAAATTTATGCAGGTCAGAAAGAGAGTTAAGGCAAGCCTCCTGGGAAGGTGCAGCTAGCAGAAAATCTGCCAAATCAAGCCAGGTTTCCAGTTTTCCAAGAGTCAGGGAGCACTTTGGATGTACTCTAACCCAAACTGTGGAAATTGGGAACAAATGCTTTGGGAAACCTCATGTTTGGGGGTGGGGGATGCTTTGCAGGCTTCTGAGCTACAGGGCAGTTTCAAGTTTTGGTACACAAGGCTTGGGAGTGAAAGTCAGATGTGATTAAAAATACACGTCTTACAGATGTCTGGATGCTGTTCAAATCCCCAAAAGTGTGATAGAAAACCCAGTTGCTCTCCAGATTTTTAGGGCAGAAAAAAAAGGCCACCATGCCCCTTTGTCTCTTTATTGAATGGGTATGTTCAAGCGACGTTTTAAATTTGTAGTGTTATCTCAGCTGCTTGTTTAGGGCCCCTTCTCACTGCCCTGAAACCGAAAGCAGGGTAATTGGAGGAACATGTGACATGTCTCAAGAGATGAAAAGTCCTTATTATTTTTAGCATATGCTAAGTAAGCCTAGGTAAGTGCAACACACATATAAACATACATTATGAGAATGAAAAAAATATAAAATCCTGGATACTGTCTCCTTGATACCAAAACAGAACAAAATTATTTTCTTTCAACATTTTCCTATGTTCTCATTTTTAAAAAGAGAATTTAAATTTTATTTGTTTTACTTATTTTTTAAAAAACATTCTCTAACCATATCCAGCTGTCTGGCTTTGTTTATAATACACTGTTTACTCCTCATCAATTTAAACATACAAGCTGAACATCTGTCTCCTTCAACCCCAGCTTATTTGCTTTAAGTCTTCATTTTAGTTTGAACTTGAAGTCAATGTCTTTTTCTCTGGGGCTCAAAGGAGTGGCAGAGACTCCAGCGATGTTTCCTTGCAATGGGCTTGAGAGGTATGTCTAATTTAAAAATTCACAACCCACCCCCCGAAAAAAGAAGGAAAAAAAATCAATCTCTGTTACACAGGCAGAGAACAAAATGGGAAAGAAAGGCACTTTGTTTTGCCAGACAAAGACAGGCTATCAATTTTCATAAATCTGCATTCCCAGGACAACTGCTCTCATCTGGTAAGAGGTCTATTTCTTTGAACTTACATACCAGAAAGTATTTTTTCCCTTGTGTTAGAAACTGAAGAATAGTTAATAACAGTAAAACTTAAGTAATATAACACAGATAATTTTGTTAACTTCAACAATTCTATTTTATAAAGATGAGAGTCCTGGGGGTGGGAAAGTCGTCCACAGTCAAACAGGGAAGGTAATAAACGCAACTTATGCAAATACGCTTTCTGGTTTTCTAGAAAACATTATTTGCAACCAGAATGTGTGTGTGTGTTTACGTATCAGTTTGCTAATTGTAAGATGGACATTTAAATATATTAAATAAACACCAAGAACCTAGCACGTCTCAAACAAGACTGACAACCTGTTATTAAAACTATTTTGCTTCAGAGTCAAATATTACCAACTTCTGCCAGTTTTCAAGTCTTATGTTTCTTCCTGTTCTCTTTAATCTTCCCCTCCAGTTTTAACCACTGACAAACTAATATTCTTGTACAAATAAAACCCTAGCCATAGATATCAATACACACCAACACCAAGCATGCATATGTACAGTATCTGTCAGGCTTAATCCGTTTTTTAGTGCAGTTTCAGAGCTGGGTCTTTGAGACAAACAGGGCCTATGTAACAAGGACTGCCTAATATACACATACGTCATTATATAATGAGGTCCCAAGAATCACTAAGCATAAATGGCACAGATCAGTTGAAACAACATACTGAAAGAGGCCAAGACTTCGATCTTCAAAACTGGTAGTGATTCCCGTATATTCATAGAATTAGAGAGTCCCAGGGTTGAATCGTTAGGGTCGTCTAGACTAGGGATTCCCACCTGGCTGGTGATCTGTCCCTTCATATGCCTGATAGTCATTTAATTCTCCTGACCTCTCTTCTCGAGATTTTGACTCAGCAGGGTGGGATGGTTCCTGCAGGGGCATTTTCCACAGGCGCTTCAGATAACCCTTGTGATGGGACAGTATGGACAACAACAATCTAGACCCCTACTGCTCAGAGTATGGCCCATGGAATGGCAGCACCAGCATCACCTGGAAGCTGGTTAGAAGCACAGAAGTGCAGGCCCCACCCCAGGCTCACCAAGTGAGAACCTGAACTTGAGCAACATCTCTAGATGATTCACACACAGTCATGTTTGGAAAGTACGGTATAATGACTGCCACTGTCTTCGTTCCATACCTGCAGCACCAAACTCCATTTTATTTTATCCTACTTTTGGGCAGCTAAATATATTCTACAACTTTGTGTTCTGAATCTCTGTTCAAGGGACTGTGACTTCATGAGGCTGAACTTACTGGCTGAAGTAATTAGTCTGGTCAAATGTGTGGTTACTCCTGCGAGGGAAGAAACACGCTCTCACAAAACCCCGAAACCATCAGCCAAGATAATTATCCAATATGGTGTCAACCAAAATACCTACTTGTGTGATGGAATTACTCCTGTTGCAAAGCCTCGTTCTGATGGGAAGCTGGGTTGACTTGAGGTGACTTAACAGCAGGATGAACCTTGTATGTCTTCACCGAAGCCACGGTGTGTTGGGTAAAAGCCTGAGTTTTGGAAAGGAAAAGAACTCAGTTTTTTGAGTCCTGGTTCTTTTCACTTATAACCAGAGTGTTCTTGCGCATTTTTTCTTTACTCTTTGAACCTCAGTTTCCTCATGTGTTAAATGAAAATACTAAGAGTCCCTGTTTATTGTGCATCTCATCCCCACATTGTGAAGCCCGTCGCTGAAATGGCTTTAAGGAGTACAGTAGTTGTTTTTTGTTTTGTTTAAAACTGAGGTATAACTCATCTACTATAGAATTCACTTCTTTAAAGTGTGTAGGGAATAACTTTGGGGCTGATTTTGTTGGATTGGGGGGATTGTGTTGGTGTTTTAAAGGCCAGGAAGTTTTATCAATGGGTAGTCTATGTACATACAAGCCAGTTAAGGAGACTTGAGTGGATCTCATTTAAGTTCCAGATCTTGGTGGTCCTGTTAGAGAGACCCAGGACATTACCCACACATATGTGTTTTGTTTAGAATGAATCCTCTTTGCTTGAACTCTGAAGCTAGTTCTTGTATACCTGAGACTTCATTTAATATTTATTATTGAGCTTGTCAGTTCCACAGGACTTTTGAGTGACACTGGCTTTCTTTGAGAACCATTTGTTGAACAAGGCCAGTCCAAGGGGGATTGGAGTAGGTGGCAGACCATAGCGTAGGTGGCCTTGCTTCAAGCCCAACATATGAATTCAGTGATTTCAAGTTAAAATAAAATTTCAGGGCAAGAGATATAAAAGTCACCAAAAGCAAAACACACGGCCTGGAGTTTGGCAGTGGGATGAAGGAACAAGGATGGTTCTTTCGGTGACTGCTTATCTATGCACATGAGTCTTATATCCTGTTCAGTATCACCCATCTTACTTCTTCACCTACTGCTCCCAGAGGCAATGCCCACTGCAGGGTCTCCTCAATATTGGACAGAATCCCACTGGTATCTGCTCAAGCACTGATCTGCTAATTATATACAAGCCAATTAACAGAAAATACTTGGGGTTTCAAAATTATTTTTCCTCCAGTAATAATTTGCCTTAGCAATAAAAGAAATACAACTGATAACAGTAACATTTTATTCACTTACCCAATGAGTAAATTTTTTTTTTTGGAATGACTATATTCAATCTTGGGTAAGTTACTAGCAATCACTTGTTCTTAATCATTGGTGATGAGACTTGAAGTAAATATGACAATATATAGTGAGAATCTTCAAAGTTTTATTTTTTGGAACACTGTATTTGGACTATCAACCCTTAGGATGAATACAAAGCAATTATTAAGAACTATTCACCTCTACCTTAACAGGTTTTCTTTTTCCCACAGAGTTATGGGTTAGCAATTATGAAACTTACTTTCAGTGTAAACTAGGATTGAGCAAATCAGTAAATAGATTGTGGATAGTAGTAGCCATGTTTTAAATTATTTGAGAATGGGGCCACATATATGAAAAGGTTTGAAGTTAGAAGAAATCTTATTCTGTTGAATTGGATTTGGAAGTCATTCCAATTGGAGGTCATACAACATGTATTATTTTTAATATATATAGCCATGGATACAGTTATAGATATGGATACAGATAGAGATGGGTGTGGGTATGTATACACACATGTACATATAAGAGTATATATATACATATTTGTATTTTCTAGCTCTGTCGGTTGAAAAGATCTAGAAGCATAACACCTTGGTAGCCACATGCACACCTATCTCGGTTTGAAAATACCATTTCCCGCTAAAAGCAAGGATGGCTCTTTGGAGAAATAGCTGACTCCAGGGAAGAAGCAAAAAAATAAACAAACCAACAAAACCAAAACCAAGATGGACCTGAAACTTCACATTATTCAGGAAAGTATGAAGTTGTCAAAGAATTAGGGGTCATGCCAAAAGGACACAGGAGCCAACTCGAAGGAGCCCCCCTGGCTATATTTGAGCATCAGAATAGTGAAAATAACAGATTAAGACCTACTGGGTAAAATAGGAAACCATAAGTCCATATTGATATAAGTAAATTAAGGAGTCAAAGAAAAGGAAAATTTCTCCTCACAGGAGAATGCGCCTAATAAATGAAAAATGAATGATGGAATCAGAAAATCACCATTTGGCAAACATCACAACAACAATTCATTCGAGCTAAAATAAATAGTGAATAGATACTAACACCAGTGGGTCAAAGGATATTTACATAGCTTCACAAAATGCATATCAATTATAACGGGGAAAAAGGTACCTTTAGAGTGGAGAGTCCTGGCAGACACCACCCTAACCGAGTGATCAAAGTAATGGGACAAATCAACATCATGGATCTTATGAAGAAAACAATATCACCTCTAGATTATTCCTGCCCCAAATGAAAAACCTGAAACTACTCATGAGAAAATATCCAAGAAACCCAAAGTGAAGGACATTTTACACCATAACTGGCCAAAGATGTCAATATCACGAAAGACAAAGAACAGATGAGGATTGTCCTAATTTACCGAAAACCAGAGACATATGACAACTGAAAACAACATATGATCCAGAATTTTCTTTTGCTATAAATACTATTATTTGGACAATTGGAGGAACCTGCATAAATTCTGTAGATTAGGTAATAGATACTGTCAATGTTAATTTTCTATCTTAATTCTTATACATGGTTGCATAGGAGAATATCCTTAATTGTATGAAATATACACCGAAGTATTTAGGGGTAAAGATGTATGATGTCTGCAAGGAACTCTAAAATGGGAGAGGGAGAGGGAGAGGGAGGGAAGAAGGGGAGAAGAGAGTTTCATAAAGCAAATGTGTTAAAATGTTACAATTTGGGAAAACTGAGTGAAGGCGTATATGGTAATTTTTTATACTATCCTTCCAACTTGTCTGTATGTTTAAAACTAGGTCGAAATAAAAAGTTAAAAAAAATGTACCAAGGCTGGATAACTTCACTTCGAAAAGATTCCCTTAGGGATATAAGAGGACAGATAACTATTTATGTACAAATATGTTTATCAAAGCATTATTCACAATAATGAAAAACTAGAAACAATGCACCTGTTGAATAATAAGAGAATGGTTAACTGATTATACATAGCAGTTAAAAAAAACGTAGCCAGTAAAATGAAAATTTTCAAATAGATATAATTAAGTGGGAAATGCTATAATAGTAATTATAAACATGAACTCAATTATGCAAATTATATATAAAGAGGAAGTACATTAATATGTTGATGGATTATTTCTTTAAAGAGAAGCAAAGAACTAAAGATTACACTTCTTAAGTTTGTGTTGATTTTCACAGTTTGTTCACAATTAATGTATTTCTAATGAGAGAGCAAAGACTTTTTGTTATTTTTATACCTTCTCATTTGAGATTCTCCTTAATTTGTGCAAGGGCTAGGTTTTCAATAGAGGATTTCTTAGTCAAAAAGTAGAGAAATCATTTTAACCACAAAATTATTTCAAGTGTTGGGCACTTCAGAGATCTCAATTTATAAATACTAAGTATGCTAATTACGAATTGTAACTTGTTAACACTTTGGTGGCTTAGTTATTTTTTACTGCATGTATTTCATGGTAATATGATTACACAATGTCCTGGAATACGTGTTTCTTCTATTTCAGATTTGCCTTCCCTCTAATAAATGCAAATTCTATACATTATATATCCTTCTGAAATGTGAGTTCCAGAGATGAGAGGTGGCTCTGGTAAAGTGGCAGATACCTTCTATAGAGAATGGAAGACATCACCATAGGGGTTGGAGCAAAGATTCCTCTCTCACTTAAAGACTTTATAAAATGTTGGCTAAGAGAGAACTTGACTGAAGATGACACAAGAATATTTTTAACAGTTGCTAGTCACGACTAGATGTATATATATTTTTTAATATAAAAATCTCCAGGGTTATATAAGTGACTAGAGAAGATCCATTTGTAATTTGCAACGTTAACAACGGTAGTGGTGGAGGATGTCATGCCAATGTTTCCATGGCTGAGAGTCTTCTCTGGAATCAGACACACATGGTGTTCATTGAGGATTTCTTCTTTGGAGGTGGTTGGTTTAGGGACCTTGACATTTTTGGAAAAAAAAAAAAAAAGATGATGCAGAATGTCCCATCTTACTGAAAGAAGGGATCTGGAGAAGAATTCACAAGGGGAACATTTGTCAAGCAAAATAAAACAATGTCTTGAAGTTGGCGTTTACCAAAACCAACTTGGTAAATGAAAGCCAATAATAACAACAATGAACATTTATTGAGCATCTTCTGTTTGCTCATTGTTCTGCCCGCCTCATCCCCTTATTGATAGTTTCTAAGCTGGGAAGCCTGGAAAAGATAAAAATAAAAATTGTCTCGCAATGACTTAGCATCATCTTCTATGCTTAGCGCCCAAATGGCTCAAGGAAGACAGCCTGGCTGACTTGTTTACGAGAAACAGGAATTGAGTTTGAGGAAGAAATCCCGGAAGCTGGGCTTCAGGTAGACTGGAGGGCTTGGCAAAGGAAGGCATGAGGCAATGTTTCCATTAGGAATGATTGTGGGGGGGTGGGGGGAAGAGGCTGGAAAGGAAATACCCATGGGCTCTTGCATTGCCAAGAAGAACATGACTCACCAACGAGAGATTTGTTATCTGAGCCTCTAAGTACCTTCTTGAAAAGTGATACTTTTCCTGAGGTGGACTGGACTCAGGAAGAATGAGATGTGGGAACCTGGATGGGTTCCATTCTGAGGGCGAGTGACAGGAGACTGCACTCTGCCGCCAGTACCTTAGAAGCAAGGTATTGAGTTTCCCCCGGACTGTATTACAGATGTACAAGCCTGACCAACTCAAACTAGCAGATCTCTCGCACTGAGCCCTTACTCACTCCTGCAATCTGTCTTTTCTTCCTTCTCTTCCTCCTCCACATATTCTCCCACATGTCGAAATTCTGCTTTACTTTAAAGGTTAAGCCACAAATACAGTCTCCACTGAGGAATCTTCCCTGACCCTTTTCAGTAGGAACTAGTTGCTCCCTTCTTGTTGCTTTCATAGAACTTTGCTTATTCTTCTCTTTGTCAAATCACATCTTACGTTGGTATAGCATGTCTTCTACTGAAACAACTGGTACAGATGTAGGTCTTCTCTGCTGTTGCGAAATGTCTTTGAGGGCAGGAACCCAAGTCTTATCTTGTTGCCCCTAGACTATCATTCAATGCCTTGCCCAGATAAAAGATCAATAAGTATTTAATTTTGGAGTTGAATGGAAGAGGTCCATCTGTGTGATATACATTTATATAGTGAAGATGGTGAGAAGCAGCTAAGATGTATAAGCAGGTGGGAGGGTGTAGGTGGATATGATGCTGTAGAGAGTAGATCCAGAGCAGTCAAAAAAAAAGTCAGCTAGGGCTTCCCTGGTGGTTGAGAATCCGCCTGCCGATGCAGGGGACACGGGTTTGTGCCCCGGTCCGGAAAGATCCCACGTGCCGCGGAGCGGCTGGGCCCGTGAGCCATGGCCACTGAGCCTGCGCGTCCGGAGCCTCTGCTCCGCAACGGGAGAGGCCACAACAGTGAGAGGCCCGCGTAAAGCAAAAAAAAAAAAAAAAGTCAGCTATATCCTTTCCTCTTTCCTCTCAAATGAATCTGTGGATTGATCTTAAGTTGGTAATGATACTTAAGTCAGTGAAAATTAAAGTGAGGGCAGCAAGAAACTGCTGGAAGAACATTGGATTAAAATTCTGAATGTCTTCCCATCTGACTTTAAGAGGCCATTTAACTTCCATGCAACATAGTCTCCGCCCCTTCAAAATAGAGACAAAGCACTTGCTGCCCTTTCCACTGGTCTGTTGTCAAGATCCATGAGGTCACTGTGAAAATGACTATAAGCTCTAAGGACTCCTTAGGACTGTTGGACCAGTATCATTGGCATCCCCTGGGAGCTGGTTGGAAATGCAGAATCTCAGGCCCGACCGGAGAACTCCTGAACCAGAATTTACAGTTTCATAAGGTCTTCAGGCAATCTGCATGCATGTAAAGAGTGTCAGAAGTACACCGCTAAAGGGCTATCAAACATAAGGCGCAATTGTTGTTTACAAGGTTCCTGTGTGTTGGGGAAAATAAACATGGGCTCAGTCCTGAGGACTCAGCACTGGAAGGGGAATCAGACTGGAGAGTGAAAGGATGCTGACACCCATGTGTCCTACCAGTAAGGCAGGAAACAAAGGTCCTATTCTGTTGCATTTAAACTGGTGGACATGCCAGTCCTTCAGCTTTGTGTTGTTTTGATGCCACCTTTGCTTAGAACTTTTCCCTGTCCTTTTCCCCTATCAAAACTCATCTGTCCTGTGTTCCTTGTAAGAATCCTTGCCAAATAAACACCAGAAATAAAGTACTGACTCAGTGTTAATGGGTGCTAAGTTGGTATCTCGGACATTTATATCATGTTAGAGATCTTCCCAACACAGCACCTTCATCCCAAAGAGTTAAGAAGAGGTGAGGGCTTCCCTGGTGGCGCAGTGGTTGAGAGTCCGCCTGCCGACGCAGGGGACACGGGTTCGTGCCCCGGTTCGGGAAGATCCCACATGCCGCGGAGCGGCTGGGCCCGTGAGCCATGGCCGCTGAGCCTGCGCGTCCGGAGCCTGTGCTCCACAACGGGAGAGGCCACAACAGTGAGAGGCCACAACAGTGAGAGGCCCGCGTACCGCAAAAAAAAAAAAAAAAGAAGAGGTGAAAAATCTGGAGTGTCAAGCAGCACCCAAGGGACTCCATAAACAGCACCATGTAGATAATCATGGCTATTAATTACCATAACTTTGCATATCCCAGAGTGGCAGGGCTACTGCGGGACTGTAGGGGTTGCATTCATCTATGCACAGTAAGAAACTTGAGAACAGTCTTGAAGGAGGGTGGAGATAGTAATGAGAGCTACCATATATTAAGCACCTACTGTGTGCTGGACATCACGCTGGCATCTTATCTTTGCAGATATCATTCCATTCGTACCACACTTGATAATTATGCCTATTTTATTAGCACAGCAGCTGAGGTTATGAGACTTGCCCAAGGTCACACAGCTGAGAAGAATGCAAGAAACAGGGCTCTCCAAAGAAGTACCGGTGGATATCTTAAACTTAATGCCATAAAAACAGCTGTAATAAAACTTAGGGGAACTTATTAGGACACACAAAAAACTTTCTCCTGTTCCACATGAGATAATACGCGGAAGAGGAAAATTCTTTTTTTATTTATTTCTGCATGACATAATATGTTATACTGGAAGTCAAGACTTTGGATAGTAACTAGAATAGTCTTTAAACTCTGTCGTCGATTTTGTACTTGGAAAATAAAACCAAAAATACTCCCCACTTTACTTATACCTTCATTTTGTTTTTTGGCTGAATTGTAAACAGTTCTTAATATGAAGACATGATGAGGGTTAATTGAATTTGACCTGGAAGGAAATCTCCACATGTTTACTTGTGCCCATAAAGTCTATCTTCAAGGACAAACTATATATTCTTCCTTTATATTTTTTTAATCATAGATTCTAAAGAACAAATAATCTTGAAGATACTTTTGAGCTTACATGGTAAAGAAAGGATAGAGTATTAGTATACTCTTTCTATTAATTTTTTAAGAAAATTATAATTTTGTGCTCTTGTCTAGGGAAAGAGTCACCTGAGATCAGGGCCCCCCTTTACCCCCCATACCAAAATCTGCAGATGCTCAAGTCCCTTACAGATAGAATAATATTTTTGATCCACATTTGGTTGAATCCGCAGATGCGGAACAAATAAATACAGAGGGCTGTGTACATGTTCTACCAGATGTGTAATACCACAATTTTAATTTCAGAAAAGTGGGACTTTGGAATGATATAATATTAATATATTTCATAATAACAGTCCTTGAAATTATCCTACTTCTTTTCTATTAGTTACAGTGTTAGGGGCTGAAACACGTTTGACGGTGTCAAAAAAAACTAGCCAGGCCACAACAACAAAAAATCTTTTTGCGAATATGTAACATTAGCGCATCTGTTCTAAGGATGTCACGTAATTCTCTCTAGCTCTATGCTAAAAGGGAAGCAAAGAAGATTTAAATGTATAGGGCAAGCAGGAGTGTGTCAAAGGGTTAGGAGTATGGATGTGATGTCAGCCGTGGCTTCAAGCGCAGCCTCTACCACTTCCTGTGGGGATTTCCACAGGTTACTCAACCCCTAGTTCACATTTTGCTAATAAAATGATGACACAAGCAGTATGTGTATGATGTAGACAGGATTCTTGGGAGAATTGGATGAGACAATCCACGTCAAACTTTAGCATTGGATCTGGCCTGCTGCAGTTAAGAGAAAGCTATTGTTATTGAAAGTCACAAATGTTACCTCTGATTATTTCCAAAAAAGAAAAGAAATTCTGCCTTCCGTTATACACGGGAGCTCTGGATGAAACTGGGGTGAATAAGAATTGGAATTGTTGGAATCTGCTGTAGAATTTGGCCATCCCGACCCCTTCCTGGCTTCTGCCCAATTGGCAAGAACTGTGGTTTCACAGTGGGTCCTGTGAGTCCTTAAGTATCAGAAGATGACAGTTGGGGCTCCTTAAGAAAGTGGAGTCTTGCTGGATATATTTATTTGTGTTTGTGCCAGGCCCTTTAAGATGTCCTAAAAGTGTGCCAAGAATTGGATTTTCAGCGTCCTACCAAATCTGAGAATTTGAAAACCAATGTCTAGAGCATGCTGGGAAATTTGATAACTAGACCAATATGCAGTGGATAATATTCCCCAAAGAGCAGCAAAACATCTTAGCTCAGGCTGTGGCTGATACTTCTGTTCTTAATTGAAATGTTTCTGCTTTAAAAGCTAGCGATGGTCTATGCTAGGGAATGATAGAGTATTATGTGGGAAAACGATAAATTGCACATGAACTTTTTCATCTTTTGATAATTATGGTTTCAATTTTATTGTTTATGTGTAACAATATGGATGAAATTATGTCTTCTCAGCAGCTGGTTTGAGGATTTTTTTTAACTGAGGAAATGTGGGCTTTGCTGAGGAGTTAGTTATATTCCGCCAGCTGTGGGGAAGGAGAAAGTGTGGGGCTGGGACAGGTTTTTATGTACAGGAAGGAAGGATGGGAGGGAGGGAGAGAGGGAGGGAGGGAGGGAGGATGGAAGGGAGGGAGGGAGGGAGGGAGGAAAGAAGGGAGGGAGGGAAGGAGGAAGGGAAGGGGGGAGCGAGGGAAGGAAGGGACTTTACATTTATAAGTATCAGACGCTGGAGTGGAGACAAGGGCAAAGGGTAACAGATGACAGAGAGGAAAACCCACTGGTTAGTTGGATAACAGCCCTGATCCAAGAGAAGGTCTAGTGGGGACCTTTTTCAGATAAACACCATGGGCTCCGAGAAAAAAGCATTCTCTCTCTCACTTAAAACTTCCATAGAATTTACATTGCTCATCAGAGCTCACAGTTTCAGATTCTTTTTGGAAAAGGAAGAAAGGAGCTGAGGCTGCCTCAAACTAGGCGTGAGGAAAAAGCAGCGCCTGCATGGGAGGAAACCAACATATGGTACACACAAGTGGCACATGCTAATTTTGGAAAAGTGAGACAATCTGGGTGAGCACAAGGAAGGAAAGAAGCCATCCAGATTTATACCACCCCAAGATAGCTGTTGTTAATGTGCCGATGCCTGCTGGTCCTTCTTCTAGATTATTGTGCACAGTTGTGTTGTTCCATTATACTCTTCTTTAAAAAGAAAGTAGGATCCATGTAGTACACACTGCTTTATAACTTTTTTCATTGGTGTAATCACACGCTGGGGCCATCTCTCTATGTGTAAGTTGTCACTGGTAGAAGCTATGTAGAATATTGATACTAGAAGTACTGATTCCCTGGATTTTGCTATTATAATTACTGGTCTGATAAATATCGTGACAGCTCAATCTTGCAGACTTCCCTGGTTATTTCCTTCAGATACATTTTCCCTCCTCCCTTTTTTCCTCCCTATTACCCTTTGTCAACAAACAGGTGCTGCCTTAGTTAGCTTGGGCTGCCATAACAAAATACAGTGTGGACTGGGTGGCTTAAACAACAGACATTTATTCCAAAGTTCTGGAGGCTGGGAAGTCCAGGATCAAGACGATGGCAGATTCACTTCTGGGGGAGAGCTCTCTTCCAGATTTGCAGATAACCGCCTTCTATGTCCTTACATGGCAGAGAGAGAGAGAGAGAGAGAGAGAGAGAGAGAGAGAGAGAGAGAGAGAGGAGGGAGGGAGGGAGGGAGGGAGGGAGGGAGGGAGGGAGAGAGAAAAAAAGCTGTCTCTCCTCTCCTTATTGGACACTAATCCCATCATGGGGGTCCCACTTTCATGACCTCATCAAACTTAATCAACTCCCAGAGGACTCACCTCCAAGTACAATCACACTGCGGGGAGGGGTAGAGTTTTAACGTATGAATTTTGGGAGGGACACGAAACATTCAGTCCATGGCAGTTGCTGAATGCTTCCTCAGTGCTGGGGGCCCTGGGTGAAGTTCTGGATCTCCAGATCTGTTAACCTTCACTTGAAAGACACAGGCATTAATCAAACAGCCCTGAAGAAAAAATACTAAATAGCTACTGAAACAAGTGCTATACCAAGGAGATGTATGGTCCCATGGGGACCTAGAGTGAGGATTTGACTAATTTAGGAAAGTCACTGGAAGGCTTCTTTGAAGAGGTAACACTTGAGCTGGGATGTGAAGGATGAACGGGAATTAATTAGGGCAAGAGAGAAGGAAAGAGGATCACAGGGAAAAGGAAGAGCAGAGGCAGAGGCTTGAGGGCAGGAAGGAATACGCTAGAACAAAGGACTAAATGAAGATCAATATTATGAAAGTAGACTTACCCAGGAAGTAGCAAGGAACTGCTACTGGCAAAGAATAGAGTATGTCCAAGCCTTATTTTAAGTAACGTTACCCTTAAGATATGTAGTATCACATTTAATTGTATTGTTTTAAATACTCCACTGAGTGTCAAACTACCCCAGTGAGAAAATTTAAATAAGAATCTATTGGATGTTGGATATGGTGTTGAGAAGGCTGAGTAAACCTAAGCGAACCTGAAAAAAATCATTTAAGAAATACCACCTTCATTGTGTTTGCGACTCCTTTTAACAGCCCACACTTAAAAGCCCACACTTAAAAGCTCATCTGAGATGGGCTTAGAGAAGACACATACATCACCAGTGCACAAGTCAGCAGAATACCTAGACGGCCTCGGCCACACTTGGTAGGCTCCATCAAAGGACCATTTCCCCAGTCACTAATCCTGGGCCCTGTCTTTCTCAGCTAGCGAAATATGCTATCTACAGAGCAAAACAATGTGGACCCAAGGCAAGAAGGTGATCATTCAGCTGACAGAACTCCATGATATTCTTGGACAAGGTACAGAATTAGAACATAATTTCATGAAAATGTCCATGTTTTTTGATATGTCTATTGGTTGACAACACTCGTGAGGCCTGTAAGGAAAATACTGTTTATTACTCAAAGGTAATACTTGGTAATCGCTTCAGATTCACTTGCACCCTCATCTGGGTACCTGTGTGTCAGGGGCAATCAGCAAGACCATGCCAGCGGCCCGCTTTGTCTTACGCTCATCTTGGTGTAACACAAGGCTATCAGGTTGCTTGCCTCACTTTTAGCTCCGTGATTTTTCACAGGAACAGTGAAAAATGAAAAAAAAAAAAAAAAAGAAGAAAAGCAAGGTTTGAAAGCCACCACTTCTTTTATTCACTTTCCCAATCTTTTATCCAATATGTAATCTGGTCTTATTTTCATACTGATGAAAATTAAGACCATATTGCACAAACTAATGTCTTAGTTTCACAGGGAAACTCAGAAAATTTGATCCATTTTAGTTATAAATGATTAAGTTCATTTTAAAGTTATAAGTGATTAAGTTCATTTTAAAGTCTGTTCTTTTCTTAAAATGTTCCCTTACTCTATGCTAGAAGTATAACTTTTCTTTGCAGAAGCTTTTCGGGCTTTTTCTTTCTCTTTGTTAGTGGTCTAGAAGGACCCCAGTTTAAAGCTCTTTATCTATGCTTTCAGAAAGACCAAGCCGGCAGCAGTCAAACGTAAACAGGCTTAGTTTTAAAGCAAGTTTCATTTAAGAAACAATTGATTTAATTGCCGAAGAACTGAGGGGAAAACAAAGAAAATGGATTGCTAGGAAAACTCTCCAGTCAAACCACTGCACTCAGTGAAAATTATCACAGTGCTACCCCCTTATCCACTGGAGATATTTTCCAAGACCCCTCCCCACTGGCAGTTGATGCCTGAAACCATGAGCAGTACCAAATTCTACATATGCCACCTTTATCTCCTATACGTACATACCTATGATCAAGTTTAATTATAAATTAGGCACAGTACGAGATTAACAACGACAACTAATAATAAAAATCGAACAATTATAACAGTAGACTATAAGAAAAGTTATGTGAACACAATCTCTTTCTCTCAAAATATCTTATTGTACAAAATTAATGTCTTTTCCACCTTAACTGTGGCCGTAACTTTTGCAGTCTGAGATGCAACAGCAAAGCTAGCATGAGTGTACTTTGCCTCCTTCACAATTTCATGGATGGAAGATGCACCTTACCCTAGATCTAAACAACCTCAGCAGACAATTTTTTTCTTTCCTTATTAAGTCGAGAACTCTCACCTTTTCACTTCAAGGAAGCACTTTAAAGCTTCTCCTTGGCACACCGGACTGGTCAGCCTCACAACTCTTATGCTTTGGGGGTCATTATTAAGTAAAATAAGGGTCACTTGAACACAAGCGCTGTGATACCCTGACAGTGGATCTGATAACCCAGATGGCTACTAAGCGGCTAACACGCCGGATATGCTGGACAAAGGGATGATTCCCGTTCTGGGTGGAACCAAGTGGGACGGCAGGAGATTTCATCACGCTACTCAGAAACGTGCACAATTTAAAATGTATCAATTGTTTATTTCCGGAATTTTCCATTTAATATTTTCAGACCACAGTTGACTGCGAGTAAATGAAACTGTGGGAAGTGAAACTTCGGATAAGGGGGGACTACAGTAAGGGCAATAGAGGAAAACAGTGTGCTCCATTGAATCCCTCATCTTGTGTTCCTGAATTGTCCCTTTCAAGTATATAGTCAGTGTGCCAAATATTGGCTCTATGTAGGCCAACCATTACATACAGCCTGGCACCAAATTTTTGGTTTTTGCGGTACGCGGGCGTCTCACTGTTGCGGCCTCTCCCGTTGCGGAGCACAGGCTCCGGACGCGCAGGCTCAGCGGCCATGGCTCACGGGCTCAGCGGCCGTGGCTCACGGGCTCAGCGGCCACGGCTCACGGGCTGGCACCGAATTTTTAACAGTTGTTTAATACAACACAGCTAACTGGTTCTGTGTAATTGGAATATGTGGATATGATTTCGAAAAATCTCCAACAAATACATTTCCATGGAAGCTCGATCCACCCAAGGGTTTCTTTTGAGCTCTTAAATGCTACTTGAATCATTTTTCAGCAACCGAAGTTTCTATTCATCCTCTCTTTCTAACACTGTCTTTTCTACTTAGAGGAAACCTGATCTTTTTCTCTCAAATCCGTTTTCAAGATGAACAAAATGAGATTTCTCTCTCACAATGTGCCAAGCTTTGTTGGGAATAAAAACAAAGGGAGAAAGAAAAATAAATAAATACAGCAACGATTATTCAAAGCATGATAAACGATGATATAAGAAGCAAACTGTAAGTGTGTCAGAGGCGTTGGGGGTGGCACACCACCAGGGTAGTTCCGAAGTGTCACAGAGAATTGGGGTTCATCAATAATTTCACCCCGCAAATACATGATCTCCTATCTTGTTCTGGAAATTGTGATTATGAGGCCACACCAAGAGGATACTCTACCACTAAGAGGTGCTTTATGTTCATTTCTTTTTCTTTTTCTAGTTTAGTGGCAAGTAAAGCCCGTAGGATAAGGAAATTTGAGTTTTCGTCCCAGCTCTGCCATTAACTTGTATTTCAGTCAGCTACTGTCTTAATTACGCCGCAAAACAAAACGTCCCAAATCTCAGCGGCGCAAAACAATAAATATTTATTGCTTGCTCGCTGGACTGTCAGCTGCTCTGCTTCTGGCTGTGAGTCTACGGGTCATTACCAATCTACTCCACGCTGCCAATCAAGGTCAGGCCTACTTCAAGGGTCTCTCATGCCTGGGTCAGACTGAAGGGGCAGTGGCTACCTGGGGCATCTTGTTCTCATGGAGGAGGTCAGAGGGCAAATGGAAACATGTAATTCCTCTGAAGACCTGTGAGTGCAACTGGTACACTGTCACATCCACCCTCAGGGACCTTCCTTCCTTATCTGGCCAAATGAAGTCAGCTGACCAAACCTAAGGTCCAAGAAGGGGGACAGGGATGAGGGAAGAATCCTCCCCCCTTGGAGGGGAATGAGGAGTGGTTACTGGCTGAACAGTAACAGAATTTACCATAACCGAATTTCCAGTAACAACTGTATTTTCTGTTTTTTAAATTTGTAAATAAGGCTTTGGATCACGTAGGCAGAGAGAAATCTCTCCTGCCAAAGATCAAGTCAGGTGACAAGGGTTATTAACTACCCTTTTTGAAAGTCAAAACTAAATAAACTTAATGATTTCCATAAAAATCATTATTTAGGTTGAGTATATTTAAGCGTCCGAAGGTCAATGAGAAAGTTGCTGTTGCTTTTTAGCCTCTTGAATTTTTTATTCCAGCCTCTTGGAGAAGAAGACACACTCAGACAAGTAAAGAAAGCTAGCCAGGTTGCTTATGGCAACCTGCCACCTCCACCCCAGGGGTTTTGTTACTGGGTTAAATCAGGGTTTAAAAACTATGGCCTATAGGCCAAATCTGACCCACTGCCTGTTTCTGTATAGCCTGTGACCTAAGGATGGTCATTTTTATATTTATAAATGGTTGTAAAAAAACAAAAGAAAATAATATTTTTAAACTGTGAAAATATACGAAATTCAAATTTCAGTGGCCACAAGAAAGCTTTATTGGAACATAGCCACACCCATCCGTTTGCATATTATATCTGACGGCTTTTGGTGCTATAGCAGCAGAGTCAAGTAGTTGCCATGGAGAACACATGGCCTGAAAAGCTGGAAATATTTGCTATATCTTTACTGGCCTACTACAAGAAACATTTGCCAACCTCTGGACTAAGTGATTTACTCAAATACAAAATACCATAATTCTATATGGTTCTCAAACAGTTTGAAGCCTAGTCTTAAATAGGTTTGAAGCCTGACAGTTCTGTACCATGAAACAGAGAGGTGAGTCCAAGATCTATGAGTCCATTTGTACCCTTGAGTGTACGTCACTTTGAGAAAGCAGGAAACCCAGATGTAGTGGTCCCTGGCTCTCTCCTAATACGCTCCACAGACTGCAACTTAGAGTCACTATTTTCTGTAATGATGGAAGCAGTACCATCCCTCTGCTGCTTAGGTAAAATTCCATATTCCTCCCCCTAGGTGTATCTTAGCACTGGCCAGAGGTAAATATTCAGCTACTCAAGGACTTATTGCCCATGCGTCCACGTCATCTCGATTTATGTTTCATATTGCACTTTGAGTAACGCCATACACAGCCCCTCCGTTAACAATGATCTACATTTCATGGTGGCTTACGTAACAATCTGATTTCTGCCCATTGCTTTTCACACACATTTTTTTTAAACCTTCATAAGCTTAGATATTGATGGAACTTTCGTTTTATAAAAACAAATGTCATCTCACAAGGGGAGATGGCTCTTGTTATAAACACAAGCGCGTACGACTGTAAAACGTAATGAAATTCACAACCAAACGTTATAATGAAATGGCCTCAGGACAGCAACAATCTAATCGGCCTCCAGTGAGTCACAGATGATTGGCTGGAATCCTACACAGGTGACTGAGTTGCCTCACAACACACAGGGGACGAGGGGACATACATTTCATGACCCAACTCTGCGCGCGCTGTCGCGCTTTATTGCTTGCATATTTCTGTCCAAACCTGTCCTGGCAATGTAGCCGCACAGAAATTATAGTCTGCAAACCGCCCTCATCAGGAGACGTGAACGAATATTTCACCTCCTGAGAAAGGACCAGTTCCTTTCGGAGCAACACCCAGATGAAACTCAGGCTTTGGGGGCCCTGGCTTAGGCTTGCAGCTCTGAAAAGGAGCACAAAGGGGTAACTGCCCCCTCCTCCCTATTTGTTCTGAAGCCTTCTTTTGATAATTCTGTGGAGGAATAGAAAATGTGTTCTTACAACTTGTACTACATGCCTTACGGAGTTGAACAGAATCACTGAGAAAGTTGACACGACTTTGAGTTAACGCAATATAAATATCTGAGCATCTTGGAGGAGTAACAGCACGGAGACAGCTTTCCAAACTTTCACTCCAAAATTAAACCGTGAGCTTTATCACGAAACTTGGTAGGTGCTGGGAGGTCACTGAAATTACTCAGGGAGCCATTTGCTGCACTTGGTTGTCTGATGGTGCTGGGTAAGGCAGGTGGGTAGCACGAGTACATTTTAAGAAAGATAACACCAGCCTTGTCATGGCACTGACTGATGCTAACGAGGGAAAATGTACGGGATCATCTAGCTACATGGGGCTACTGGTGACTTCGAAAAACATCTATCCAATTTGAAAAGAAATGAGTAAACAGTATTTCATTATTTTGAGAACAAAGCAAATACCTCCATTTTGGGAATCACACTAGCCTTGGCACATTCACTACCAGTGACTACTTCCAAGGGTATCTGCAGTCCTTTTTTGACGGCATTTAGGTAGCAGACTGGTCAAGGGCAGACTCTGAAACCAGACCACCAGGGACTGAGTCCTGGTCTGCCATGTATAAGCTCTGTGACTTTCAGCAACTTAGTCGGTATCTCTGTGCCTCTGTCACCCTTCCAGAAAGACCAGGATAATAGACTGTGTTGATGCTATGAGTTAATCCGTGAGAAGAGCACAGCGCCTGGCACATGGTCAGTGCTTCACTGATATCAGTTATTATTAATTATTTGGTATATACGTTCATACATCCACACAGGACACTACAATCACTTATTTACAAAGAAAGATGCAGGAGAACTAACATTTATTGCATACCATGGGCTAGGTCTTAGCTGACTACTCTCTATTTATTATCTTATTTAATTCTTCTAATAATCTTATAGTGCAAGATACTATCTCCACGAAAGAGGAAAAAAAAATTCCCACAGGCAAACAAGTCAGAAAGTGCTCATCAGCTCTGATAGAGCTAGTGTCAGCATGTTGCTTATAAATCTACACCAGGTTAAAGAGCTGGGACTTTGGATTTAATTGCTGCCTCTATCTCTTACTAACTGTGATCTTTTTAACCTCTTTCAATGGATTTAATTGCTGCCTCTGTCTCTTACTAACTGTGATCTTTTTAACCTCTTTAAATCTCACTTTTCTCCCTGCAAACAGTACCCAATAACAGAAACTACTTCATGGTTACAGCGGAAACTTTAAATGATATATTAACACCTACGAATGTTTAGCACACTACTCAATAGTTGAAAGATAGTGAACAGTAGCCATTAGTCATTATAACATAAGGTCTGTGTGTACCCATGGCTCTCTGTTGCCCCCTTCACAACATTTATTGTGTTGTTAACCCACCCATCACCACTGTCAAAGAGTGAGCTGTGCGCTAGTGGTTTCTTCCCCCCTCTGTGGATCACTGTGTGTCTTTTGCTTCTGGGACAAAGATTTTGGCAAAGATGACCTCTGGTCATCAGTAAATACAATAAAGAGTTGTTGAATGGCTAAATAAATCCATTTTTATATTTAAGTCATCCATTCTTGCGTTTTCACTGCAAGTATAAAAAAAAGATACTACACGTACAGTGGAATATTATTCACCCTTAAAAAAGAAGGAAATCCTGCCACATGAGACAACAGGGATGACCTGGGGGACACAACGCTAAGCCAGTCACAGAAGGACAAGTACTGCATGATACCACGTACATGAGGTAGCTAACATAGTCAAGCGCAAGAGCAGAGAGTAGAAAGGTGGTTTGCACGGGGAAGTGGGGAGTGGCTCTTCAATGGGTATAAAGTTTTAGTCACGCAAGGTGGTCAAGTTCTAGAGGTCCACTGTACAACACTGTGCCTGTAGTTAACAGTTATTGTGCACACTTAAAAAAGTTGGTTAGGAGGGTGGATCTCATGTATTCTTAACACAATATTGAGAGAGAGAACATTAGAACTGAAATTCTTCAAATAGTTCCCATCTTAATTTCAAGGGAATTTTGCCCGAGAAACCTGTTCTGATTTTTCTTTTAATTTGGCGTGAAGAAACTGATATCTTATGAATGACCCTAATGGGCCCTTTTGTTCTTTAAAGAAAGAGAAAGAGCAATGGAAACAAGAAGTGATCATGGCCGCCTGGGACTTGAAAGATGCTGCTTAGTGATATGGTACCATCAGCATCAAACTGCTACCAACTTTAGCTCTTTCTCTGTGCAGCAAACTGTACCGAGACCTTTTAAATGGTATCTTATTCAGCCTTCCCATCAAATCGATGAATGCAAATTTTCAGTCCTATTTTCTCAGTGAAAAAAGGTAGATGTCCAGAGAAGTTAAGTGACTTGCCCAAGGTCATACAGAGGCCATGTGTCAGATCCAGGGCTGAAACATGGCTCAATCTGACCCCAGAGCCACACCCTTGCTGCCTCCCTTTATTCACCTAGCCTGTCAATAGTCACCAAGTATCTACCATTAAGTGAGTAAATATTTTTAAAGAGTTTAGAACAGTGTCAGATACAAAATAAGTGCTGTGTGTGTTTGACAAAAATAAATAAATTCTTGGCTTGAATGGAATCGATCAGTGAACAAAGCACACTACGATCCCTGCTCTTGTGAAGCTTACAAGAGGGGACATATAACAGAGGGGACACATGATAAACAATGTGTATGGTTAACAAGTAGCAGAGTCGGGCAGAAGGTCATACATAAATGCATGGAAAAATAGATCAGGGCAACAAAGATGGTGCAGGAATATTCACAGGGGTGGTAGGTTGCATTGCAACGTGGTGGTCAGGGCAGGACTTACAGAGAAGATAAACTCTGAGTGAAAAGTGGTGGCTCTCTCAGGGAAGGGGACTCCCGACAGGGGACAGCCAGAGCAAGGGGCCGAGGGTGACTGAGGTACAGCACAGCACACAGGCCACGTGTCGGGACTGGAGTGACCAAGGGCCAGAGAGGCAGAAAGGGATGTCACAGAGGTGATGGGTGGTGGTGGATACTGTGTAGGGCATCCTCTCAAGCTGCTTGAGTAGGACCCCACACCCTGACTCCTAGAGGCTGGTCCGTTATTTGGAATTCCTGCTTGTGGACATGTAGAAGGTCTGAGCAACCCCTTCCAATGCTGACATTTTGGGATCGAGAGAGTTAAGATAGAATATTCAGGCACCAGCTGGTCAGCAGGGTCTGCTCATTCCATGAACATTAGATCATGCAAAGGGCAAGGGTGACTTGAGTGACTGCAAACCTATAACATCTGTCAGCCATGCATAGATAAAGGTGCCACGAATAATTCGAAAAAAAATGAGTATATGGGCTTCCCTGGTGGCACAGTGGTTAAGAATCTGCCTGCCAATGCAGGGAACACGGGTTCGAGCCCTGGTCCGGGAAGATCCCACATGCCGTGGAGCAACTAAGGCCGTGCACCACAACTACTGAGCCTGCACTCTAGAGCCTGCGAGCCTAGAGCCCGTGCTCTGCAACAAGAGAAGCCACCGCAATGAGAAGCCCACACACCGCAACCAAGAGTAGCCCCCGCTCGCCACAAGTAGAGAAAGCCTGCGCAGCAACGAAGACCCAATGCAGCCAAAAATAAATAAATAAATAATAGATTAAAAAAAAAATGAGTATGCAACTGAGGGATGGGCACTCTGGGGAGAATAAAGGACTGAGCAACCACAAGAAATCTAAAGGTGTTTGTACATATATATGCATATGTGTGTACATGCATCTGTGTATGAATCTATGTACATATATTTATATATGTGTGTGTATATGTATTTAATTCAACTAAATCACTATGTAAGAACTGCCTACCATGTTCAAGTCACAGTGAAGAAGTTACGAGATTCTTACGACATGGAGTGAATTTTCAGGCACCTTGAAATACTGGAAAGAGCACTGACATTTAGAAGTCAAGAGCAGAGCCTGGCAGACTTTTTCTGTGAAGGGCCAGAGAGTAAATATTTTAGGCTTTGTGAGTCACAGAATCTGTGCTGTAACTACTCAACTCTGCTACTGAAAGCCTTGGAGACATCAGTAAACAAATGGGCGTGGCTGTGTCCCAATTAAACTTTATTTACACACACGGGGATTTGGCTCATGGGCAGTAATTTGCCATCTCCTCTGCTAGAGACTTGTATTTCTATTAGATCTGCAGAAGTAGCTATCTACTGAGTGTCCCTACTCACCGCCAGGACCATGCTAGGCGCTTCTCCTACTAATCCTAACATAACTATTATAGCATATGTATTATCATCCCTATTTTGCCGATGAAGGAATAGAGGCTCTGCTCAGAGAGGGTAAGCAACTTGCTTAGGGTCACACAGTGATTAAGTTGCAACACTGAGCAGCAAATTGTGGAACACAATTCCATATGGCATGTTCTTTCTATCACAACATGCTGAAGCTCACAGAAGAGAAATGCAGAGAATAAGCAGATATTTATCCCTTTGTCCAAAGTATGAAAAACCAAATGGAATTAAACTGAGATTTTAGTCTACATATATTCTTGCATTTACAATGTCCATTTCAGCTTTGGAGAAAGAAAAAAAAAAAGACACATTTCCACTTTGCCTTCTTTGGTATGTATGTAGATTTCTCTCCAGAGATTTCAAAGCTGCCAGACCCTCAGGTTCTGCATTTCTCTTGGAAACAATCTGTGCTTTATGAATGATGGTGGAGCTTTTAGGCTGTGGGGAATAAATTAATGCCCCCCTCTTGTTCTGTGCGATGGGTTGGCAAACTCAAGGATGAAGTGAGCAGAGTGAAATACAAAAATACTTTTTGAGTCACGCGCAAACTTAGAAGCGGTACAGAAATAAGGCCCCACCACCCTGTGACCCTCCATGCCCTCTTCCCATGCGGGCTCCGACCAGCTCAGCCTTCGCTCCTCAAGGAGAAATGCCAACCTCAGTCCTGACTCACGGGCCTTGTACCTGCCCCCTTTGCCTGGAATGCTCTGCCCCTGGATTCTCACGGGCCTGGTGCCTCGTTATGCAGGTCTGAATTTGGTCCTCCTCTTTTTTACAGGAACTTCTCCTAGGAATTCCTGGTCTAAATTTCCCAAGTGCAGGTCTTTCTCTATCACACTAAGCTCTGCTCACGTTCGGCATCAAACACTTCCTGTCTTGTTCATTTATTCATTTACTTTTTATCTTTTCTTTCCTCTGATTAGCTCATGCCTCCATGGAAGCAAAGAACTTGTCTATTTTTTTTTTTTTTTTTTGTGGTACGCAGGCCTCTTACTGCCGTGGCCTCTCCCGTTGCGGAGTACAGGCTCCGGACGCGCAGGCTCAGCGGCCACGGCTCACGGGCCCATCCGCTCCGCGGCATGTGGGATCCTCCCGGACCGGGGCACGAACCCGTGTCCCCTGCATCGGCAGGCGGACTCTCAACCACCGCGCCACCAGGGAAGCCCAAGAACTTCTCTATTTTGTTCATCACTGCCCATGGTGCTCAGGAGAGTGCCTAGCACAGAAAAGGCATTCAGAGAATGTTTGTTGAATGAATGCATGATCAACAGCAGCAGAAAAACACCTATACTGAGTGCTTATTATCTGCCAGGCACTGGGCTGAGCCTTTATATACACTCCCTCACTCATCCGCTTAACAGCTCGACTTCTTCAAGGAACGCTGATTATCCCCTCTTTACAGACGATACAATGGAGGCTTGGAATGGTCAGCCCCACAAGGGCACTGCTGCACAAGTGATATGCTATTCCCACCCCAGTCCATCTGACTTAAAGCTGCTCTTTGCAAGATATGGGGGAAGTGGAAGATTGAACTGTACATTTATCACCCTGAAGGATAAAGAAAATGTTCTAACCAAGGGGCCAAGAGCCACGTCAAGAAAGGAAACAGAAGTATTCCAGCCTGCCTTTCTCAGAACGCCCACACAATGGTGAAGGAATTGTCATCTGTGTCCAACTCAAGGCAGTACTGAAGAAGGGGCAGCAGGCAGGCCACCCGCACGTGTTCACGGACATCCAGTAAGAGCATGAGGCCACGCCCTGCGCTGGCATCCCCGCGGAAGCAGCTCTTTTGTCATGTGTCTTTGCTGCATTTTCGAGGTGTGTTATTAAAGAAACCACCTTAGGGGACGCTGGTGATCTCAGTGGGGAGCCCTCGTCTCTGCCCAGGCTGGCGTGCCTGACTTCTGCTCTGGGTGTGATAGTGGTCACCGCTGCTCATTTCGTGGGCTGGATTAAGAAGTGACACTTCATAAAGCCTTCTCCAATTCAGCCCCTTCCATTTGCGCTTTCAGCACATTTGCTTTGAGTTTCCGCTTTGATGTTGGCCCTCATTCAGCTGCTCTGGGCCTTGGGGGTGGGGTGGGGTGGGGTGGGGTGGGGGCGGAGCTCCAGCAAGCAGGCACAGTGATAAATTAACCCTTTCTGTAACTTATCTGGTGAAAAAGAGACGGCTCCGGCAAGCAGGCTCCAGATGGCCACAGGATGCAGACCACACGTCCTGAGATGCTAATTTCAGGGGTTCTAATACCCTGGAAGGGACTGAGTTTGACATGTGGCCATACTAACATGTGAACCCTGGGAAGACTGAGTGCCACGAGTGCCTCTAAGGAATTTGCAAGTGGAGATTTCATTCTCTGAGCAAATTTTTATCTCAGGATGGCCCTCGTCACTGCATGGCAAGAAACCAATCCAAACAGAGGGGACAAAAATAAACTCAAAATTAAGCTTGTTTAAAACTTATTTTGGTTTTGTTTTTTGTTTTGTATTTTGTAAACTCCTCTGTTAACTCCCAAGCTGTCGGTACAATTGGGTAACAGGAAAATAAGAAAGAAAAAAAAGCAAGGAAGAAAGGAAAGAAGGGAGGGAGGGAGGAAGGAAACTACAATACTAAATGTAAATAACTGACCTTCTGTAGAAGTTTATAAACACAACCCTGTTGCTCCAACATTCAGTAAGTAAAGCAATATTTTCATTTCTAGAACATCCCTTAATATTTTAAAGCAAGAGATACTTGCTTTCCTTTTCCATTTATTCCATTATTCCAAACAAACTTATTTTGGGGTAAAGTCAAAATAAGCCAGCTCTGTTCTCTTGCTTAAGTGAAAAAGAAGGGAGTGTTTACAAACATGTTTTTAATCAGACTTTCAAATTTTTATTTATTTTGCCATTTACCAAACATGTTGCTAGTTCTTTCGAGGAAGAGAAAGTACCTTGTGAAACATGACTCAGTTCTCTCTGTGGTTCTACCCACAGGTCCAGCCTTTGCAGTTACTGTTCCTGATGGCGGGAGAGTCATGAGTTCACTGTGTAACTTAGGGACAGATTACAGCATCTGGGCCAACCTCCTTACACAACCTCAGAAACCAAACCAAAAATCAGAACAAATACGCCCCGCTCCGTTTCTTAAGTATGTTTGCAGTAGGAAACTGGATGCAAATGCACAAAATGGTTCAATATTGATTTGGGCATATGCTAAAAAACAAACAGAAAAAAAACAGTAAGACAAGGCACCAGTTGTAACTGGTAACAGTAACTCAAGGCATGCCATTGGACCAAAGCACCTTCAGACTCAGTTATCAGATGTGTGAGTTTTACCTGCATCTCACTTCCTCTGATTAGTGCCATAGAGAAATTGTTATGTACATTAGGCCTGGGCAAACTGGCTTTGATGCTGTTGGAATGTGGCCAGCCAATATGCAGACTTAAGCTGCCCTTCTTCCATATCTCACCCAGGGCAGACATCACTAATCGATTACAGCACTCTTTCCCACTGAGTTCATGAGACCTCAGAATCTCGTCCAAAAGAGGCGCCAGGTAGTCAGTCCTTCAGTGTTGGAATTGTCATCACTGTGAAAACTTGCTGGGGCCGTCTCCAGGTGACACAAAAGTATTCCTACCATTGCAAGCCCCCTCCTGGTATTTGTACCCTCGTGTAATTCCCTCACTGTGAGTGTGGGCTGGACCTAGCCATTCACTTCTGGTGAATAAAATATGCAAAAGTGATGATGGGCTGTCACTCCTGAGACTAGGTTACAAAACACTGTGACTTTTATCTCACTGGTACTTGCTCTTGCCCTCTCACTCTGAAAAAACCCGCTCCCATGCTGTGAGCTGCTCCATGGAGAAGTCACCCGGCAAGGATCTGAGGGGTGGCCTCTGGTCAATAGCTTGTGAGGAACTAAGGCTCTCAATCCAAGAGAAAGACAGTGACTGAACTCTGCCAACAACCAGGTGAGTGACCTTGGAAGAGGATCATTCCCCAGCCAGGCCTTGAGATAACTGCAGCCCTGGCCATTTTCTTCATTGCAGCCTTGGGAGACACCTTGAGCCAGACGACTTCCAACTCACAGTAACTATGCAATAATAAATACCATTGCTTTAAGGCCACTAAGCATTGGGATAATTTGTTACGCAGCTAGAGATAACATAGCAAGATTTTAGCAGACTCCATGAAAGGAAAGAGGCAGGGAGAGAGGAGACATGTTACAATAACGAAACAGTTTCTGAAAGGGAATTCAAATTTCCTCTGGGATGAAAAAAACTTTAAATAAAGTCACAGTTCTGGGCTGGGCTACTTGGTTTGGGGATTTTATCATTCTTATCAAACATTTATTACGTATTTAACCTAAGTATGGCCCCCTGTGAGATCTTGGAGATACAAAGAGGCAAGACCTGGTCTCTATCCTTAGGTATCACATCTATTAGGAAATAGATGCTATAAGCTAAGGACATGAGGTAAAATAACTGTAGTGGACATTGTTTGCATTTGCACAGCAACTATCTGGATTCTTTTTCAGTTTCACCAGGCTGACTTTTCTTGAGGAAAACACCTGGATGTCTCCTAGGCCCATGTGGTCTAAGTGGAACTAACCCCATCTTAGGTCAGGTCTGATACCGAGCTTGCTAACTTGGCAGAATATAAGCTTGGGGATGTGGGTGACCACGGTTACCTCTACTCCGAGCGAACTGGTTTGAATTCTACCAAAGAGAGGAAAGAAAAGCCAAGAGAAGGAAAGAAGCACATTCTTTTTTTTTTTTTTTGCAGTACGCGGGCCTCTCACCGTTGTGGCCTCTCCCGTTGCGGAGCACAGGCTCCAGACGCGCAGGCTCAGTGGCCATGGCTCACGGGCCCAGCCGCTCCGCGGCACGTGGGATCTTCCCGGACCGGGGCACGAACCCATGTCGCCTGCATCGGCAGGCGGACTCTCAACCACTGCGCCACCAGGGAAGCCCAAGAACACATTCTCGACAAACTATTTCCGGCACCTTTCTCCAAGTGCTCTTGTACTGGGATTTTTAGTTCTATTAGCCAAGAAATCCGCCCCCCCCCCTTTTCTGCCTTTCCCCTTGTTAACCCTACACCTGTTTGAATTGGGTTTCTGTAACTTGCAATGGAAATAATCCAGAATAATGCAACAGGAAAGATGTGAAAATATAGGAACTTTAAAAAGCTAGCACCTCATCAAGTTGGTCTTGAGATGGGCCTGGATCAACAGGATGAGAGGGTCACAAACAGGTATCTAGGTTGTTAAAGTTCTCTGGAGACAACTCAGATAGAAACAGGGACATCACTTCTGATGTGACTTCTGTGGGTGACTCTCAGTCTGCCTGGACTCATGTGAGAAAATGGGCCGGGATATCAATAATGTTCATTCATTCATCAAATATTTATTATGTACCATCTATGTGTTAGGAACTGTTTGGCGGGGGGATGCTGAGGACACAAGAACAAAACAAAAAGTCTGTGCTCCTGTGCTCAGGGAGTATACAAGTGTCTAGTCTGTTTAGGAAGGTAGATGATAAAAAAGTCTATCAGTATATCGATCAGTGTATGATAAGGCTGGTGCTGAAAAACGCCAGGAGAGACAAAGCAAGTAAGGGCTGGACAGTAATGCTGGGGGCTAAAGAGGATGGGTGCCATTTCGATATGGTGGCCAGGAAAGGCCTGTGGTAGAGTGAAAATGTGAGCAGAGATGTGAATGAAAAATGGGATGACTCGTGCAGGTATGTGGGGAAAGTCTTCTCGGCAGAGGCAAGGGTGAGTACAAAGGCCTTCAGCTGGAATGGAATATTCACTTTCGGATTCTCTATGTATAGCACCATGTCATCTGCAAATAGTGACAGTTTTACTTCTTCTTTTATGATTTGGATTCCTTTTAGTTCTTTTCCTTCTCTGATTGCTGGGGCTAAAACTTCCAAAACTATCTTGAATAATAGTGGTGAGAGTGGGCAACCTTGTCTTTTTCCTGATCTTAGTGGAAATGGTTTCAGTTTTTCACCATTGAGAACGATGTTGGTTGTGGCTTTGTCATATATGGTCTTTATTATGCTGAGGTAAGTTCCCTCTATGCCTACTTTCTGGAGGGTTTTTATCATAAATGGGTGTTGAATTTTGTCAAAAGCTTTCTCTGCATCTATTGAGAGGATCATGTGGTTTTTCTCCTTCAGTTTGTAAGTGTAATGTATCACATTGATCAATTCGCAGATATTGAAGAATCCTGGCATTCCTGGAATAAACCCCACTTGATTGTGGTGTGTGATCCTTTCAACGTGCTGCTGGATTCTGTTTGCTAGAATTTTGTTGAGGAGTTTTGCATCTGTGTTCATCAGTGATACTGGCCTGTAGTTTTCTTTTTTTGTCACATCTTTGTCTGGTTTTGGTATCAGGGTGATGGTAGCCTCATAGAATGGGTTTGGAACTGTTCCTCTCTCTGCTATATTTTGGAAGAGTTTGAGAAGGATAGGTGTTAGCTCTTCTCTAAATGTTTGATAGAATTCGCCCGTGAAGCCATTTGGTCCTGGGCTTTTGTTTGTTGGAAGACTTTTAATCACAGTTTCAACTTCAGGGCTTGTGATTGGTCTGTTTATATTTTTTATTTCTTCCTGGTTCAGTCTCGGAAGGCTTTGCTTTTCTAAGAATTTGTCCATTTCTTCCAGGTTGTCCATTTTATTGGCATGTAGCTGCTTGTAGTAATCTCTCATGATCCTGTGTATTTCTGCAGTGTCAATTGTTACTTCTCCTTTTTCATTTCTAATTCTATTGATTTGAGTCTTCTCCCTTTTTTTCTTGATGAGTCTGGCTAACGGGTTATCAATTTTGTTGATCTTCTCAAAGAACCACCTTTTAGTTTTATTGATGTTTACTATCGTTTCCTTCATTCCTTTTTCATTTATTTCTGATCCGATGTTTTTGATTTCTTTCCTTCTGCTAACTTTGGGTTTTTCTTGTTCTTCTTTCTCTAATTGCTTTAGGTGTAAGGTTACGTTGTTTATTTGAGATGTTTCTTGGTTCTTGAGGTAGGATTGTATTGCTATAAAGTGCCCTCTTAGAACTGCTTTTGCTGAATCCCATACGTTTTGGGTCGTCGTGTTTTCATTGTCACTTGTTTCTAGGTATATTATGATTTCCTCTTTGATTTCTTCAGTGATGTCTTGGTTATTTAGTACTGTATTGTTTAGCCTCTATATGTTTGTATTTTTTACAGATTTTTTCCTGTAATTGATATCTAGTCTTATAGTATTGTGGTCAGAAAAGATACTTGATATGATTTCAATTTTCTTAAATTTACCAAGGCTTGATTTGTGACCCAAGGTATGATCTATCCTGGAGAATGTTCCATGAGTACTTGAGAAGAAAGTGTAATCTGCTGTTTTTGGATGGAATGTCCTATAATTATCAATTAACTCCATCTTGTTTAATGTATCATTTAAAGCTTGTGTTTCCTTATTTATCTTCATTTTGCATGATCTGTCCATTGGTGAAAGTGGGGTGTTAAACTCCCTTACTAGTACTGTGTTACTGTCAATTTCTGCTTTTATGGCTGTTAGCATTTGCCTTATGTATTGAGGTGCTCCTATGTTGGGTGCATAAATATTTACAATTACTATATCTTCTTCTTGGATTGATCCTTTGATCATTATGTCGTGTCCTTCTCTGTATCTTATAATAGTCTTTGTTTTAAAGTCTATTTTGTCTGATATGAGAATTGCTATGCCAGCTTTCTTCTGATTTCCATTTGCATGGAATATTTTTTTCCATCCCCTCACTTTCAGTCTGTATGTGTCCCTTGGTCTGAAGCAGGTCTCTTGTAGACAGCATAAGTCTGGGTCTTATTTTTGTAACCATTCAGGCAGTCTATGTTTTTTGGTTGGAACATTTAATCCATTTACATTTAACGTAGTTGTCGATATGTATGTTCCTATTACCATTTTCTTAATTGTTTTGGGTTTGTTATCGTTAAGTCTTCTCCTTATCTTGTGTTTCCTGCCTAGAGAAGTTCCTTTAGGATTTGTTGTAGCACTGGTTTGTGGGGCTGAATTCTCTTAGCTTTTGCTTGTCTGTAAAGGTTTTCATTTCTCTGTCGAATCTGAATGAGATCCTTGCTGGGTAGAGTAATCTTGGTTGTAGGTTTTTCCCTTTCATCACTTTAAATATGTCCTGCTACTCCCTTCTGGCTTGCAGCGTTTCTGCTGAAAGATCAGCTGTTAACCTTATGGGGATTCCGTTGTATGTTAATTGTTCCTTTTCCCTTGCTTTTAATATTTTTCTTTGTATTTAATTTTTGAAAGTTTCATTAATATGTGTCTTGGTGTGTTTCTCCTTGGATTTATCCTGTATGGGACTCTCTGTGCTTCCTGAACTTGATTGACTATTTCCTTCCCCATATTAGGGAAGTTTTCAACTATATATAATTTCTTCAAATATTTTCTCAGTCCCTTTGTTTTCCTCTTCTTCTTCTGGGACCCCTATAATTCAAATGCTGGTGTGTTTAATGTTGTCCCAGAAGTCTCTAAGATTGTCCTCCATTCTTTTCATTCTTTTTTCTTTATTCTGCTCTGAGGTAGTTATTTCCACTGTTTTATCTTCCAAGTCACTTATCTGTTTTCTGCCTCAGTTACTCTGCTATTAATTCCTTCTAGAGAATTTTTAATTTCATTTATTGTGTTGTGCAGCATTGCATGTTTGCTCTTTAGTTCTTCTAGGTCCTTGTTAAACATTTCTTGTATTTTCTCCATTCTATGTCCAAGATTTTGGATCATCTTTACTATCATTACTCTGAATTCTTTTTCAGGTAGACTGCCTATTTCCTCTTCATTTGTTTGGTTTGGTGGTTTTTTACCTTGCTCTTTCATCTGCTGTGCATTTCTTTGTCTTCTCATTTTGCTTAACTTACTGTGTTTGGTATCTCTGTTTCACAGGTGGCAGGTTTGTAGTTCCCATTGTTTTTAGTGTCTGCTCCCTGTGGGTAAGGTTGGTTCAGTGGGTTGTGTAGGCTTCCTGGTAGAGGAGACTGGTGTCTGTGTTCTGGTGGATGGTTCTGGATCTTGACTTTCTGATGGGCAGGACCATGTCCAGTTCTGTGTTTTAGGGTGTCTGTGAACTTATTAAGATTTTATGCAGCCCCTCTGCTAATGGGTGGGTTTGTGTTCCTGTCTTGCTAGTTGTTTGACATAGGGTGCCCAGCACTGTAGCTTGCTAGTCGTTGAGTGAAGCTGGGTCTTGGGGTTGAGATGGAGATCTCTGGGAGAGCTTTCGCCATTCGATATCATGTGGGGCTGGGAGGTCTCTAGTGGAACAATATCCTGAACTCGGCTCTCCCACCTCAGAGGTTCAGGCCTGACACCTGGCCAGACCACCAAGACCCTGTCAGCCACATGGCTCAGAAGAAAAGGGAGAAAAAAATAGAAAGAAAGAAAAATAAATAAATAAGTAAAATAAAGTTAATAAAATAGAAAAAAATCATTAAAAATAATAAAGTAATAAAAAAAAGAAAGAGAGAAATAAAGAAGAGAGCAACCAAACCAAAATAGAAATCCACCAATGATAACAAGCACTAAAAACTATACTAAAAACAAACAAACAGGGGCTTCCCTGGTGGCGCAGTGGTTGAGAGTCCGCCTGCCGATGCAGGGGACATGGGTTCATGCCCCGGTCTGGGGGTATCCCACGTGCCGTGGAGCGGCTGGGCCCGTGGGCTGTGGTCACTGGGCATGCGCGTCCGGAGCCTGTGCTCCGCAACGGGAGAGGCCACGATGGTGGGAGGCCCACGTACCAAAAGCAAACAAACAAACAAACGAAAATAACAAAAAAAACGGACAGTCAGAACCCTAGGACAAATGGCAAAAGCAAGCTATACAGACAAAATCACAGAAAGAAGCACACACATACACACTCACAAAAAGAGACAAAGGAAAATAATATATATATAAGAAAAAAAAGAAGAGACCAACCAAATCAATAAACAAATCTACCAATGATAATAAGCTCTAAATACTAAACTAAGATAAACATAAAACCAGAAACAAATTAGATGCAGAAAGCAAACCCCACGTCTACAGTCGCTCCCAAAGTCCACCTCCTCAATTTGGGATGATTCGTTGTCTATTCAGGTATTCCAGAGACGCAGGGTACATCAAGTTGATTGTGGAGATTTAATCCGCTGCTCCTGAGGCAGCTGGGAGAGATTTCCCTTTCTCTTCTTTGTTCACACAGCTCTTGGGGTTCAGCTTTGGATTTGGCCCTGCCTCTACGTGTAGGTTCCCTGAGGGTGTCTTTTGGGAAGTGTGAGGTTTTCTGCCAGCATTCAGTAGGTGTTCTGTAGGAGTTGTTCCACATGTAGATGTAGTTCTGATGTATTTGTGGGGAGGAAGGTGATCTCCATGTCTTACTCCTCCGCCATCTTGAAGGCGCGCCCCTCCTTTAGCCCAGGTATCTTTGTGAATTAGAGTTTTCTCTGGAGATATGTCCAGGAGTGGGATTGGTGGATCAAGATGTCAGCTTTTACACTGAGAGCAATGGGCAGCCAGAGGAGTGCCACGATCTGGCTTGTTAGGCTCTCTCTGGCTGCTCTATTGAAAATAACTTTCAGGGGACAGGGGCGGCACAGAAGACCACCTGAGAGGCAATTGCAGCAGTTCTGGCAAGAACTGATGGCTAACAGCTGGGGTTGGACTCTGGATATAATTTGAATGTAAAACCTCTAAGATTTGCTGACTTATTGCCTACAGTGCATGAGAGAAAGTATGGTTGTCTTGGAGGAGTAGATGGAAGTCTAGGTCTGCCTTTAACCAAATGAGGAAGACTAGGGAGGAGAGTCTGCTCAATGTATGATGACTATAAGACACTTGAGTGATGGATCAGTTGGATGGCTGGATGTGAATCCTGAGTACAAGGGAGAGGTCTGGGTTGGAGATACACATTTGGGAGACAGTGAGTAAAGCTATTTAAAGCCGAGAGGGTAAGATCACTTAAGAAGTGAGTAAAGACAGCACACAGAAGAAGTTCAGTAGAATCCTAAGACACTCCATCATTTAGAGGTTGTTGGAAGAAGAGGAGGAAGTTGCTGGAAAAGAAATTGTGATGACAAGTTTGAGCCACAGTGCTTTATAACCAGGTATAAAACAAAAGCAATCATCTTTCTGCTTCTGTTTTTCTCTGTTTTACCTAATATCACTTCCCTTTCACTTATTACAGTACATTCTCATTAAACAGTAGGAAAGCTGGTTTCTAAGTATACAGAATCACTATAGCAGAGTTTTCTTCCTCAGAGATAAATTTAAATCAGGACATAGGACACTGGCCTTAAAGAAGATACAGAGTCTCTGCTGCAGTGAATGGTGAATGCAGGATGAAGGGCAGGTGCTAGGGAAATGAGGCAAGTTTCAAGGAATCTGGTGGGCATTGAAGTCACATGAGAAGTCAAAACTACGAAGGCCGACAAAGCTGAAATAAGCAGCTACCCAGTGAGGGGTCAGAGGAAACAATGGGCAAGAACTATATTAGAGAAGGATCCAGCAGGGTTGAGCCCTTGAAAAAGAAGGTGGGAGGTTCAAATCCAGCTCCAATACCCAGACCATGGGCTTCAGAGCCAGCAGATTTTTAAACTTTAAAAAAATGGCTTGCACACCTTTTATTCTGCATTTTGGGGCCTCCCTTCCCCCATGGAATTGCCAAATTTTAAAGCTTGGCTGTATCACTCGCTCACCTAGAATGCCGATTTCCTCACCTATAAACAAGGACAAAGCCCACTGTGAATAATAAAAATAACAATAACAACTAGCACATCGAAGTGCCTTCTGTGTGTCAGGCACCGGTCCGAAGCCTCAGACCTTTCCTACTTCCCATTCCCATTTTATATCTTCCCATTTTGCGGATGAAGAAATTGAGACTTAGCAGTTAAGCGATGTGCTGAAGTTCCCACAGCTAGTGAGTAAGAAAGATACAATTCAAACCTAGAGCTTTGCAACACAGTCCTAGCAGTGTCAGAGGCAAGTGGGGTCAGGGTAAGTAAGTGCTAGGGTAAGTGGAGCTAGATGAACATGGGTTTGAATGAGGGGCTGTTTGGCCATGGGGACCAAAGTCGGTGTTGAGCAAAAGTGATGGCAGGGATCATTTGGAACACACCCCAGGAATGTGTACCAAGGTCTGCCATCTTGGATCAGAATATCTGCCAAGCAAAAGAAGTGTCCTGACGATTTAGATGAGTACAGGGAACCAGAATATTGTGCTCCTTCCCGGCCCACGGTCTGTGATCAAGAGCCTTATCCCCCTAGAGAAGGAAGGTGGGGAACACACATTTACGGAGAATCTGTTTAGCTAAGTGGCCAAGGAGCTAGGCACTTCCCCATGTATGATTTTAGTACCTTCTGAGAACATTTCAATAGGGAGGTATAACTTCCCATATGCTATCGATGAAGAAACTAAGACTCAGGTGAGTGACCTACATAGGCTTATCCAGTAGGGAAAAGGAGGAGGCCGGTTGCTCTTTCTTATACCCCTGGGGAAAAGGTATTCTTTCCTGTCTCCAAAACAAGTACAAAACCAGATGTGTCTTTTATTGCCACTTCAATCTCTTATTGTAACAGTTTTGCCCCAATCCCACAAACAGTTCTGGGGAACTATGAGTAGCGTAGACCAATAGTCCTTTCTTTCCCTCCTGTTTCCTCTCCTCTTGAAGTCTCTTCAGCACATTTGAAACTCTGTCCTCATTCCCTTCCCCCAAAGTGAAAGTTGCTGTCTTTTGGTTAACTCAGAACTGCAGGGATAAATTCTTGGGAGAATCATGTGCTTTTTATTATTATGTTGTTTATTCATGTACTTGAAACACATTTATGTTGGTAGGCTATTCATGGAATAAAACATTCAGATGAAAAAAAAAAAAAACAAACCAGCGAGTTTGGTAGTCATCTTGAGGAAACAAAGAGAAGCCTCCTATAGAGAAGCATGTTTAACTCTTCCTGTCTCATTTCCTAATGCGGAAACCCCGTTGACCACCACCATGCTTGAGAGCAATCCGAGCTTCTCCACGTGAAAGTCACCATGACAGAGACTCGGCACGTGTTGTTATCAGTACAAAGGAAACAAGTTGTCCAGAGCTTACTGGAATCCCATGCAAAGTAAACAGTCAGTGCCTACAGCTTACCTGCCTCCAACTTGCCATGTCAAACTCCATGGCGGGGTTATATGTTTTTATGGAGGAAGGGGGGAATTAATGTCTATTAAGCACTGTGAGCAAGCATTCTACAACCTTGTTACTCCAAGTGTGGTCTGGGGACCAGTAGCATTGGTGTATGTGGGGATGTGTTAGAAATGGACAATCTCAGACCCCATCCCTACCCTACTCAATCAGAATCTACGTTTTCACAAGATTCTTGGGAAAATTTTCCTAGGCATTAAACTTTGAGAAGCTCTGCTCTGCTAGGCATTTTATTTAGGCATCTCATAAGTTTAGAGAACAGGTATTTATGTCCATGTTACTTAAATGAGAAAACAACAGATCAGAATGGTTAAGGAGCTTGGCCCAATTCCTGCCTAGTCTGTGGTAGGGCCAGTATTTGAACCCTGTTGTGTCTGACCTCAAAGCTTGTCTATTTTCTACTGTTTCGCATTACTTTCATTTTTTTGCCTAAAGGTTAGGTTGCAGTGAGCTGCTTTCATTTCAATGAGAGGAAACATGAGACCTGAATTTCCACAAGGAGAGACTTAGTGAAGCAAGAATTAGAGGCCCCAGTGATGGTGGACCAAGGGAAGCACTGGGTAAGTCAAATGAAGACAGACTCTCATAGGTAGGGGTGAGAAGGGCACAGCCTGGGGATCTGGGCTGCTCTCCATGTGTAATCAGGCCAGGGTAGTATGGCCTGGAAATACATTTGTGTGTGCCGTAACCTTGCAAGCATGTCTGGCCCTTTCCTTCCTCCCATGCCTTTGAATGAGTGGTAGACAAATCAGCAATTTTTCCCCCTCTAAGTTCTCTAAATTACATTTGATAAAGAGTGACCTCGAGGGCTTAATTCATCCCACAGATGAGCATTATTTGGCCTACATGATGTTGGCCCAGATAATGTGGTAAAATTCTCCTAAAATGCCAACACATTTACAAACTTTTTCATGAAAGTATAGCATACATACAAAAAAGTGCATATAGAAGCATCAGCTCCACAAATTTTCACAAAAAAACACAACTGTGTAATTAGCACCAAGATCAAGAAACAGAACCAGCACCCCAAAATTCTACTTGTACTTTCTACATAAGGGTTGTCAATATCCTGACTTCTAATTGTATTGATTACTTTACTTGCCAACATTAAAAAATTAGAAGATTTAACAGAAATGTCTGAGACTTCTGGCTTCTCCTGAAAACATGAAGCATCTAACAACACTGGGCTCATGTTCTCACAGAGCAACCATCAGCTGGACTTGAGAAAGGACTACTCTCTTTAATAAGGCATGCCCTCTCCAGTCTGCCACAGTCCCCAGCACTCCCTACTACCCAATACTTAGAGCTAGTGGCAATGGTCTTTAATCAGTGCACTTGCACTTAAAATAGAATTAAGTAAAAACTTTTCTTATATTCTCTTGCTTCCCTAATTTACATTATATTTACATTATATGCCTGGCCCCTATAGGCATTTGAGTTTGAAATCCCTGCTCCAAACTTGAGGATTCTTTATATAATTGTGAACCTCATAGAGCGTCTCAAATATTTCTTTTTTAAATGTTTTTACTGGAGTATAATTGCTTTACAATGGTGTGTTAGTTTCTGCTTTATAACAAAGTGAATCAGTTATACATATACATATATCCCCACATCTTTTCCCTCTTGCATCTCCCTCCCTCCCACCTTCCCTATCCCACCCTTCTAGCTGGTCACAAAGCACCGAGCTGATCTCCCTGTGCTATGTGACTAGCTATCTATTTTATATTTGGTAGTGTATGTATGTCCATATATACACTACCACTCTCTCACTTTCTTCCAGCTTACCCTTCCCCCTTCCCGTGTCCTCAAGTCCATTCTCTAGTAGGTCTGCGTCTTTATTCCCGTCTTGCCCCTAGGTTCTTCATGACTTTTTTTTTTTTAGATTCCATATATATGTGTTAGCATATGGTATTTGTTTTTCTCTTTCTGACTTACTTCACTCTGTATGACAGACTCTAGGTCCATCCACCTCACTACAAATAACTCAATTTCATTTCTTTTTATGGCTGAGTAATATTTCATTACATATATGTGCCACATCTTCTTTATCCATTCATCTGTCGATGGACAGTTAGGTTGCTTCCATGTCCTGGCTATTGTAAATAGAGCTGCAATGAACATTGTGGTACATGACTCTTTTTGAATTATGGTTTTCTCAGCGTATATGCCCAGGAGTGGGATTGCTGGGTCATACGGTAGTTCTATTTGTAGGTTTTTAAGGAACCTCCATACTGTTCTCCATAGTGGCTGCATCAATATACATTCCCACCAACAGTGTATGAGGGTTCCCTTTTCTCCACACCCTCTCCAGCATTTATTGTTTGCAGATTTTTTGATGATGGCCATTCTGACCGCTGTGAGATGATATCGCATTGTAGTTTTGATTTGCATTTCTCTAATGATTAATGATGTTCAAATATTTCTTAAGAACAGATGTTACAACAATCCTTTCTTATCCTCACAGTTTGGTTTTGGGGGTGCTAAGTTAAGGAGTTAATTATACTTCTCAAAGTTCATGCAAAGGAAAGAAGATTCAACTTCTTCACAGATTATTTTCCTTTTCCTCTGTCTGGCATTGCTAGGTGTTTTTGTAGAGGGTTGGGATGGAGAACCACCAAACCCAGGAAGGAAGCTGAGCCTATAGCCTGGGCAGGTACTCAGGAATGACCACATCCAGACCTGAGTTCTGAGGCTGTCCTTTTGCTGCGCTGCAATAGTCATCCACTCTCGCTTAATTTGCCCCAAGTTGTAAATTGGTGAAAAAATCGTTCTCATGGAATAGGTGTTGCTCCAGAAAATTTCAGGAGAAAGGAAAGTAAACCAGGAACTGGGCAGAAGCTTTCCAAACGAGGAAGCAATAAAAACAACAACAGCAACTGTATCATTTCCAAGTTGGAAGGGTGGGTGTCTAAGGACGGCAAAGCCAAGCCAGGATGAACGTACAGCCCCTTTCTCAAGGCCCTACATCCTCTGTGGAGAGAAGCTCTATCACACCTTAAGAAAACCACTTTGATTCAATGAATCCAGTGAAAAGAAGTACACATTCCCTGTCGTGTAACACAGGTATGAAAAGATTCCCTGAGTTAATATTGGTTGAAAATAAGTTTAAGAATGGTTTTGATGAATGATTCTAGGCTAATAAAGGGAATTCTAGGCTAATAAAGGGCCAAGGTTTTCAGCCTTGAGGTTGATGTCAAAGAGGACAGGCTTTCCCTCCCTTAAAGTCCCAGGTATTGAGAGATAAAATTTGGGGCTGGATCATCTTTAACAAATAGTGTTGGGAAAACTGGATATCCACAGGCAAAAGAATGAAATTGGACCCTTAACTTACACTACATGCAAAAACCAACTAAAAATGGATAAAAGATTTAAATATAAGACTTGGAACTGTAAAACTACTAGAAGAAAACATAGGGGATAAGCTTCATGATATCAATCTTGGCAATAATTTCTTAGATATGACACCAAAAGTAGAGGCAACAAAAACAGACAACTACATCAAACTAAAAAGCTTGACGGAAACAATAAAGTGAAAAGGCAAAGGAAACAATGAACAGTGTAAAGGCAACCTAAAGGATAGGAGAAAACATTTGCAAACCTGAACCCTGATGAGTTAATATACCAAACATTTAAGGAACTCAAACAACTCATTAGCGAAAAACCAAATAGCCTGATTAAAAACTGGGCAAAGACTTCAATCGACATTTCTCCAAAGAAGATGTACAGATGGTCAACATATATACGATAAGGTGCTCAACATCACTCATCATTAGGGAAATGCAAACCCAAGGCACAATGAGATATCATCTCACAACTGTTAGGATGGTTATTATAAAACAAAACAAAACCCAAAGATAACAAGTGTTGACAAGGATGTGGAGAAACTGAAACTCTTGCACACTGTTAATGGGAATGTCAAATGGTGTAGCCAGTGTGGAAAACAGTACGGAGATGCCTCTAAAAGTTAAAAATAGAATTACCATATGATCCAGTAATCCCACGACTGGGCATTTATCCACAAGAATAGAAATCAGGATCTTGAAGAGATGTTTGCATACTTGTGTTTGCTGTAGCTTTACTCACAAGATACAGAAACCACCTAAGTGTCCATTGGTGGATGAACGGATAAAGAATTTGTCATGTGTATACACAGTGGTATATTATCCAACCTTAAAAAAGAAAGGCTATCGTTCCATGTGCAACAGCATGGCTGAATCTTGAGGACATGATGCTAAGTGAAATAAGCCACTCACAGAAGGACAAATACTGCCTGATACCACTTGTGTGAGGAATATAAAATAATCAAATGCAGAGAGTAGAATGGTGCTTTCCAGAGGCCAGAGGGAGGAGAAACAGGGAGTTGCAACTCAACTGGTATAAAGTTTCAGTTATGCAAGACGATTAAGTTCTAGAGGCCTACATTGCGCCTACAGCTGACGATACTACACTGTATACTTTAAAATTTCTTAAGAAGGAAAAGCTCATGGGTATGTGTTCTTTCCACAAGAAAAACAATTGGGAGACCTGGATACACCATTTGTTCTTAAGAAAAGTGAAAATAAACCCCTTGGTGAGAGGAGACTGACCATCCCTCAGGTTCTGCAATATGCTAATCGGTTTGTGTGACCTCATAACAGCAAAGGTCATAACCAACCTTAATCAAATGCTTCTTGTCTGTGTCAAGCTCGTTATCAGGCACCCAGGTGACATAGCTCCTATCATTTCAAAACTCACCCTAGGAGGTAAACGTGATGGAATTTCACATTTTAGAGTTGAGGAAGATGAGGCGAAGAGGTGTCAAGTCCTACGTCCAAGCTGCCAAGCTCGGGCTCTAAAGCACGCTGTCTAATGCCAAAACCTTCTGCTTTTAAAAATCACACCTATTGTCTCATCACCACTGAAGCAAGGGTTTACAGCTGACCCCTGGTGCCATCACCCCTCCCCCAACTTTCTAATGGGGATGATAAAGAGATAAAGGGTCAAGTGGATGAGCATTTAGCTGGGCTCAGCTTCTCCTCTGTCAAAGGGCATCACGTGGAAAGGATGAGGTGTTGTCACAGGAATAATTGGCCACCTGGGAGGGAAGAGGAGAGCCATTTGCTCCTGAAAATCCAGGAGGGCTCTTCTAGATTCTCCTGGTAACTCTTTACGAGGAAGTGTCTTGAGTACATTTTCTATTCCAGAAAGATTGCCGCTAAAATGATCTCGGTTAGGAATGTGACAGAGCTCTGGCCCCCCGGAGCATTTGGTATGGAAATAAACAGCAGAGCTGATTATCTCTATTCAAGCTTAAATGAAACCGTATGAAGAGCTCCGCCGATCCCTCCTCCACCATCCCCACCTCATCTCAGGAAAGACGGATGATTTTTGGAACATCTATTACAACAGAGCTTTTTCTTTCTCCCCTCCCCCGAAACGGGGCCCTTTCCTCTTCTTCGCTGTGCCCTGGGAATCAGCAATACCTCCACTCTTCCCCAAATATCTAAAGACTAAAGAAACCCCAAACCTATCTGCCGAACCTCCTTCTCCTGAAATTTTGAAAGATGACATTTTCAGCAATGTCATCGGGATGAGTAGAACTCATTGGCGCTTTGCTCATTAAAGTTGCATTTTGCGAGAGCCATTTGATGTCAAGTTCGTTTTTTTTAAGTCTTCTCCCCGCTCCCACCCCTCAAGTCTTTTATCTTAGAACCAGGAAGTCATATTTTGCCAGCCAACTATGAACTGTAACCACAGAAAGTTGGAGATGGGTTCAAAGCTTAGGACTCACGAGGCTTGAATCCGTTTTAATGTTAGAAGGCATTCCTCACTCACTTGGCGGGGGGGGAATGCACATCCACGGGGGCTGCTGGGGCAGCTGTGTTATTGGTGACATGGTTGGTGGCTTGTTCTCACAGTCTGAGGAATGTGTGAGCAAAACAGCCTTGTTCTGGGAGGTGCTGTACAGGCTGAAGGGGTTAGTTTCATTTTCCACTTGGACGCAGTTGTGGAAAGAATCCGTCAGGAGCCTCTCCCTCTTTCTGTGCTCCCTCCTTCTGAGCACAGCTGTAAAAAGGGTGACCACTGGTTCTCTTACACTGGGGAAAGAAAAGCTAAGCCGTCATGAGGGTTCGCTCTAACACTCAAAATCTAGTGGGCGATTTTCTCTCCTTAGTTGCATCTCCTTCCGTCTAACCTTCCTTGCCTCTCAGTCTCTAGCCTTCCACAATACAGAACAGCTCGGGTTCCCTGAGCAGAACTTGTGTGGTTTTCTGTCTTCCTTAAAGCCTTTGCACAGATGTGCCTCTTCAGAGACATTTCTCTTTCCCTCAGGTCTTCCTGAAAGCACCCTGATACTCCTCAGACTACTTCTTGAGTATCATCTTTTGTGTCAAGGCTTCCATTAAAACGACCTCTGTCTCTAAATTTTCTGGGACACCACAGGGAAGAGTACATCACTCTTTGCTGTTTGTTTGTTTCACCTCCCTGTTCCGTGTATTGGTCTTCGAAAGCGCTTTTGAAACTGATCATCAACTTCTATGAGTCTGTTTTAGCCATCCAGACCAGTGCTGTCCAATAGAATTTTCTGCAATGATGGCAATGGGCCCTATCTGCATTATGTGATATGCTACCTATGAGTCACATAAGGCTATCAAGTGCTTGAAATGTGGCCAGTGCACTCCAGGAACTGGATTTTTAATCGGACTTAATTTTGCTTACTTTAGATTTAAATAGCTGCACATGGCAAGAGGATGCCGTATTGGACAGCTCAGCTGTAAACTGTGACCTTCTTTAGGATAAAGCCAATGTACTGCGTATTCCCCGGGCTTGACAAGATGCCTGGTGCGTAGTCAGAGCTCAATCAACATTCAGTGAATTCAACTACTGTATATACTTATGACAATAATCCTACCAGGCAGATATCGCTAAATCTAGTCATTTCATCTTTGTATGAGTCAAGTGATGAAGCCGGGATCGGAACCATAATCTGTTTAAAATCAATCCCCCATCCTTTCTGTTTCCACTGGCAGTGCTTTGGTACTTGGTGAGTAAATGTGTAGGTAAGTGGTTACACATACGAGATAGGTAGAAGCAACATTTAATAGAACAGTTAGTTGTCTTTATACTGTTAGACACGCAAAGATTTGCTTGTATAAAAGCCAAGAGAAAGAACGGAAAAAGAAAAAAGGCAGGTTGGCACACTGCTGATGCATCTTCAGTACTGTGCACAAATCTGAAGGATATATGGGTTAAATGGATCTCTTTGAAAAGAGGAGTGTATCATAAAAGAAGAGTTACAACAGCCAACAAATTGGGCAGCTGGTATGCAATTTGTGACTGTTAACTTTCAAAAGATGATAGCCCCGGAGTTTGGCAGATAAAGATCAAAATGGTGGAGGTTATGCTGCCACCTACTGGTCATCATTTACAGTGAACTCGTGCTTCAAGATCTTCAAAAGAAAAAAAAAAAAAATTCCGGAGGCTTGGGTAATCACAGTTACCTATTCTTTTAATTTGCTATTACCTAGCCTTACACATGAAAAACAGTTTTGAAGCTATTCCAAATTTGAAGAAAACTATTACCATGCTTCAAAATTTCCTTTTTTTTTTTTTTTGCAAATAAATATAACCATCTGGAGTTTTTAACTCTTCCTCTCCCTTCCCCGCCTCCCCGCTCCTCCCCACTTCCTTCTCGTGTAGCCGAACTGCTTACTGAAATCTGACAATAGTTTTAGTTGGCTTTTATTTGATTCACATTCTATCTCCTGTCAAATGATTGCATCAGGATCAGGCTGTATTATGATGGGACTAAATATAATCCTGGACCCCAATCAGGTCCCGAGTTTCTTCCTCCCTGTATCACATCTGTTTCTAGATCAGGGTGGATGGCTCAGCTGAAGATATACAGTTAGGCCAAACTTTGGGATTGGGTGATAGTGCTGAGTCAGATACTCCTAGTCTTAAGAAATCTTCAAGAAAGTTCCAGTCATAACCATTGGGGGTAGATTAATCAATACTACCTGCCGGAAATCAGAACTTATGCTGCCATCTGGATCAGCCATACATGCCCCAAAGACAATACGGGACATGAGATTTGATATTCTATGACTTGGGCTCTCTGCAAAGGGATCGAAACAATAGCTGATGATTTTACAGGGGTATGAATTACACTGCATACCCGTCTGCCCCTACATGTTCAGGCAGTAGGGAGTAAGGAAAGCAACGTGAGCCTTGTGAAGTAGATGAAGAAGCAAAAAGAAGCGTTTCTACTTCGGTTCATAGAGAGATTGTTTATACAGATACGAGCTTCAGTGGACTTTTAGTGACTGACGGTAGAAAGCCCATTATGCGACCTCCCCGCTCCAGGATCTCGCTGCCTAGCTGGGTCACTGTTCAACCTTCAAGCATCTGTGCTCGAAACAGCTCCTTGGATACAGCTTACTCGAAATGAATTACATTAACACATATCCATTAACTCATTGATTTAATTATTCACTGAACCAACATAATTGAATACATACTAAGTATCTGATATATTGCTAGGGACACAAAACAGAATGAGAAATGACACCCATCTTCAAAGGATCCATTGCTCTATTTTTGAAGAACTCTTACTGTGTGCCACATACGATGTTAAACAATTTTATAACTATTATATCTGTCATTCCTTTGTTCAACAGTGTTCAACTCAGGGCCTGCTCTGCGTTAGGCACTGTGCTGAGTGTAAAGATGAACTGGTACCCAAGCTGGATGTGGTTCTTGGCCTCACGGATATTGCCGCCATTTGGGAAAGGCAGAAAAGTAAACAAAGAAACACGGCCTGTTTAACTCCTGCAATTTATTTTAGACACTTAGCATTTGATTTGCTTTGCTGAGAAATTTCTTACTGAGATGGAGCAGAGACCTCTTCCAACCATAAAGGCTGAAGATACTGGGTACATTTTCCTAGCATCTCTTGCAGCTATGTCATAGGCATGTGAAATAGGTTGTGCCAATCAGATAACACCTTGCTAGACTCTGAATAGGTTCTATTGTCTCAAGGAAGGGACAAGGCACTCTATTTCTCTGACGGTGGCTGTGATGGGGATAGCATTTTCTTCACCAAAATCTCTCCAAAGCATGATTTTAGCTATTTTTTCCTGCTGCTGACTTTAAGCTGAATTCTCCAGTCTTCCCAGTGATGCTGGAGGCCTCTTATTACTCTTTTGAAAGTTCCTTTTCTTTTTGGTCAGCCTGAGTCACTTTTTGCTGAAATGAGTACCCTGATGAGACCCACTGTGACATGGAAATGACAGGGATGTGGTATCATCAATGCATAGCAATCACTGCCCTCCTAGAGCAAGTGACATCAACACTTGCATCTTAACATACACAGATGGTCAACAGGCACATGAAAAGATGCTCAACATTGCTAATTACTAGAGAAATGCAAATCAAAACTACAGTGAGTTGCCACCTCACACCGGTCAGATTGGCCATCATTAAAAAGTCTACAAATAACAGATGCTGGAGAGGGTGTGGAGAAAAGGGAACCCTCCTACACTGTTGGTGGGAATACAAGTTGGTGCAGCCACTATGGAAAACAGTATGAAGGGTTCCTCAAAAAACTAAAAATAGAGTTGCCTTATGATCCTGCAATCCTACTCCTGGGCATATATCTGGAGAAAACTCTAATTTGAAAAGACACATGCACCCCAGTGTTCATTGCAGCACTATTTACAATAGCCAAGACATGGAAGCAACCTAAATGTCCATCAAGAGACAAATGGATAAAGAAGATGTGGTACATATATATGATGAAATACTACTCAGCCATAAAAAAGAATGAAATAATGCCATTTGCAGCAACGTGGATGGACCTAGAGATTATCATACTAAGTGAAGTAAGTTAGAAAGTGAAAGACAAATATCATGTGATATCACTTATATGTGAAATCTAAAATATGACACAAATGAACCCATCTATGAAAAGAAACAGACTCACAGACAGAGAAGAGACTTGTCTTTGCCAAGGGGGAGGGGCTGTGGGGGGAGGGAAGGACTGGGAGTTTGGGATTAGCAGATGCAAACTATTATATATAGCATGGACAAACAACAAGGTCTTACTGTAGAGCACAGGGAACTATATTCAATATCCTGTTATAGACCAAGATGGAAAAGAATATTTTAAAAAAGAATGTATATATATATATAACTGAATCACCTTGCTGTACAGCAGAAATTATCACAGCATTGTAAATTAACTATACTTCAATAAAATAAATTTAAAAAAACCCACTTGTATCTTAAAGACTAGTAAAAATTATCCAGCTTAAACGAGTTGGAAGAAGGGTCCAGAAAAAGGATAACAGGCAGAGGAGCAGCACAGTTGCAAGCCCAAGGTAATCCTTTTAGGTACAAATTCTTAGGTCTTCACCTATGAGGACACTGAGACGGATGAACAACAAATCCAGGTATGATTGTAGATTTCCAATTCACCATGGCTCTTTGACAATTCAGGACTGGAAATATATTTATTCCAGTAATCTCCAGTGGTATTTTTTCTTAAATTTTTATTTTGAAGTGTCCATATACAGAAAAATGTCCAACCTATAAATGTACAGCTTAAATTATAGAGCCCTCATTTAACTACCACTGAGATCAAGGACTTAGAACACCAGGTCCCCCAGAAGACTCCCCTCTAGCCCCTTCCAATCAATACCCTTCCTTCCTCCCCAGAGGTGACCACCATCCTGGCTTCTAACACCATAGTGCTTATACGTGTTTTTCCACTTTGTATAAATAGAATAATACATAACGTATTCTTTCGTTTCTGGCCTCCCTCACTGAACACTAATTTCCTAAGGTTCATGTATGTCATTTGTAGCTTGTTCATTTGCATTGCTGTACAGTATTAATTGCATAGATTTACTTATATTTTATAGGTGATGGGCATTTGATTATTTTCAGTTTACAGCAAGTACAAATCATGTTGCTAAACACATTCTTGTACATGTTTCTAGTATGTGTGAATAAATTTGTTGGACATATACATAAGGGTGGAACTGGAAGTCACAGAGTGTGTGTGTATATATATATATACACACACACACACACACATATATATATATATATACTTTAGTGGATAATACCAAATAGTTTTCCAAAATTGCTAAAGCAGTTTAAGTTCCCGCCTGCAGTTTATGAAAGTTCCAATTTCTCCATCCTCTGAAATATGTGGTATGGTTAATCTTTTTCACTTCAGCCATTCTGGTAGGTGTAATGCTATTCCATGGTGATTTTAATTTGCATTTCCCTGATGACTAATGATGCTGAGCAACTTTTCATATGTTTATTGGCTGTAGCCCAAGTACTATTTATCAGATGGCCACTTCTTGGCACGTATTTTAGGGTTAAGTGCCTTAAGGATGAATGTATAGGATTTCCAAAGAGAGTGAAGTCTTTTTTTTTTTTTTTTTTGATGCTCCAAGTTCATGGTTTTCATCATGTCTCTTAAGATAGATACCCTCTAGATTTGTGAGGTTCTGTTGTTTCTCAGAAAGTGGCTCTCTTGGGGGCAAACTTTCTGTATGTAGAGTTGGCTCAATAAATGTAGAAAAATCAAGGACAGAGTGAGGCTAAAGTGGCTGAGGCCCTTGGCTGGGTCACTAATGGTTTCTTGGATGTTGTTTGGTGAACACTGACCTTGACGATATTTGTATTTTCCCCCACATTCACTGGTAAAAGTCACAATGGACGTGTTACTGTGAATTTACGATGCTCTTTGAGGGGGTTGGGTTAGTTCTGTAATAAAAATTCTGGCATATGGAGACATACGTCTGGTTCCCACACATTTAAGGCTGGAGAGAGCAGAGCTACATTTTCCTAGGTCATCTTACTGATGTCTCCAGAGATAAAAGGCACCTCCTGATTCAAGGCTTGCTCTGAAAATATTTCTGGCAAAGGATTTCCAAGTTCCATTCTCCTGGGATGATCAAATTGAGTTCTGTTTTGTCTGCTGTTTTGACAAACACACTTTGGCAGGGGAACGGGTTTATTGCAGGCCTTTCTGCTTTGATTTCAAGATTTTTATAATCAGAGGCAAGAAGACAATTGTAATCAGTGAAAATCATTCACTCAGAATACAGAGTAGTGTACAAATATACAGTAAGAGAAATTGCAGCCTTACTTTGGGGTTTGGCCAAAGCTCATTACACCTCTCATTGAGAGGTTTTCAATCAGGTCAAGTCCATAACCCCTACTATCTTTAGCTTTATCCCATGATACATAAATAAGATTCTAGCCTATTGTACCAATGTCATCATGTCCCCAGTCTCCCAAATATATGGACATCAACTACCAACAACCCTTTGAACAAAGCCCCTTTGTTTTAGCCAGGATTTTGGTTGTGAGCAACAGGCTCTGACTATAGTTATCCTAAGGAAGGGGGAATTTATCTAAAGAATATCAGAAACTTACAGACTCAGCAGGAAGCTGGGGACTAGACTTGAAAAATAGACCAGAATCCAGAGGGCTGCAGAGGCCTGGCATCAAAGACCACAGCAGTGGTCACGTGGCAGGAGGTACAGCCCGTCACGAGCTAGACACATTGAAATCTCTCTTCTGGGAAAACGCAACTCAAGTAGACACATGAAAATGGGTCTTGGAGTTGATTCATCTCATGGCAGCACCTATGTGAATAAACTCTCCTTGACTTCTACAAAGTAAAGGCTGGAGCTTTCCTGATTTCCATCTTTACCTATGCATAGTTGTTCATCTCTTCCATGGATTCAGTGGATTACCCGGTACTCTTCCAATAAATGATTTCTATGGCTGTTGCCAGAGTTTTCTCTTACTTGCAACCCAAGAAATCTAACAGAGATGTTAATGATGGTAGACGTGGCCCAGGCTTGTGTTCTGCTATAAGAAGGATGGGGAGAAAATATCTTTAACCTTTCAGTAAAGCCAGAAGGCTCACGCAGTCCAAGGAGAGGTTCTGCAATTGGCCTACTTCTTGTATCCAGTACATGAATCACTCCTTGCTTTCACATGCGAAGACCCTGGATTCTGGTCAAAGGAACATAAATGGAAGTGGTGTGTGCAACTTCTGGGAAGTATCTTTAAGGAAGTGTCATGACCTTTTCCTTTATCTCTTCCAGTGGCCTAGAATGAAGCCACGACAGCAAGAACTGAAGCAGATATCTTGAATCATGATGTGAGCTTGAGAACAGAAGGCAAGAATGGTAGAGAGCAAGATAGTAGGAGTCTAAGTTGCTGGAAAAGCAGAATCCCATTCCAGCTCTGAAATACCTACACAGAATTTCTCGTAAGAAAGAAATAGATTTCTACATTTTGAACAGCTGTTATTCTGTTTTTTGGTAAACTTGCAGCTAAAAGCACAGAGCATTTCAGGCCCAGAAAAGAGAATTCTTTAGAGTTATGACTTTCAGACTTTAGCACTCAAAAAAAATCACCTGGAGAGCTTGTTAAAACATAAACCTCTGGATCCCACCCCCAGGAGTAGAACCTGAGAATTTGTGTTTCTTACCACCTCCCAGATGATACAGAAGACCCTTGGACCACACTTGGGGAAGCACTGTTCTAGGGTTTTGAGGCAGAAGAAAGTATGGCACATTCAAGGAACTGAATCAAGGTTAGTTTGAGAGGATACTGGGAGGCATGGAATAAGGATGGAGAGGTAGGCAGAGGGACAGATCATGCATGCAGGGCTCTGTAAGCCAGGAAAAGGAATGACAGTCTTCTAAGTGCAGTGGGAAACCAAGAATATTGAAGAACCACTGAAGAATATTTCATTCTCTACTACAGGAGAATGGATGGCAAAGGCCTAGGATGCTACCTCAGTTGGCAAGGCCAGAGAGGCTGGTGGTTTGGTCCAGAGTGGTAACACTGGAGATCGAGTCAAGATCTATTTTGGAAGTAAGAATAACAAGTACTTTGTTGACAGATTCATCGCCTGGAATAAAGGAGGAGGAATCAAGGATGATTCCCAGGTTCTTGTCTTGAGCAAATGGGTGGAACCTTCGTAAGATACAGTAAGCAGATTCGTATGTGACCAACCACAAGGCAGAATATTTTTTCAGGGATGGTAGTCCACCACTCCCATTTGTAGTCCACCTTTTGGATTACCCCTCTACCCCAGCCTATGCACTGCAAATGCCCAATAACCCTCTGGGTGGGTCAACTTCACCCACTTGACATGTCTTCTAAGCCCTTGGGCCTTAGATGTGGTTTAGAATTCTTTTGCCTATTTTCCAGAGATGATCTCCAAGGCTTTGTTTTTGTGTGTTTGTGTATGTTTATCTTCCATTTGGCAGGACACACTGTGATTCTTTAGTCTCAGGGCACAGTGAGTTCTCAGAATCCTACAGTTCTGGAGATGTCTGGGTATCTTGGCCAATGTGTACAAATGGTCTGTCTTCCAGATCATTCCAATTATAATTGACCGCATTATGGAATGAATATTACAAGAAGAGTTGTTAAACTTTCTTTGGTCTTACCTCCTGTAACTTCCTGTTGCACATAGGATAATGTCCTAAGTCCTTACCAAGACCCTGTATCATCTGACTCCTAGCTACTCCTCCAGGTTCATCTTGGCTACCACCTTCCCCAATTTCTTTCCACTTTAGCTTCTCTGTTTACACACTCAATCTGCTTTCTCCTTCCTTGGGGCTTTTGTACAAGCTATTAGCTATTTGTAGAAAGCCTTTCCCCACTGGAAACCCAGTCAACTCCCAATTATGCATGATCAAGCTTGAATAAATGACACTTCCTCAGGGTTACTTTCTGTGTCTTCTCCATCCCCTTTCTCATTCCCCTAGATTGGACAGACTTCCTATTAAATTCTCCTGAGGATTCCTTAACAGTATTTTGCAAGTGTACCGTAGTTTAGCCAGTTATCTATAGGCACTTGTCTTATTATTACTTAGTACTTGTTTTCTCAAGCGGACTATAAATGCTGTGAAGACACGGAATACACCTGCCTGGTTTCCCTTGGTATGTCCTCAGAGCCGGACATACAGTAGGTTCTCACTAAGTATTTATTAATTCATTGACTGATTTTACTTATTCTTTACCTCTAGGAATAACCATCATAGGCTTTTAACAGCTCAGATTGTTTTCAACTCCAAAATCATGCACTGACCTTATCTGCAGTCCAGTGCATTCGATGGGCAATGCAATACAGCTTCCCAAATGTCCATAATGCTGCTTTTGTCCTTTGTTTCCAACAACTTCAAACTTAGGTTTCTCTTGAAAAAATCTGTCTGTAGACAAATTAATTCTCTGTTCTGATTCTTAATCAATTTCAATAGAGGGTTCTTTTCTGTTAAAAATTTCCTCCCCTGATTGCTATTGCTCCTTCCCTTTACTATGAGTACTTTTGGGAACTTAATTTGGATTTTCCTCTATAGTCAAACATCATCAGTTCTCAAATAGCGTCCCCTACTTCAAAGGAACAAGAAGGAACGTTCTCTCCAAGATACCCACCCAATCTGTGGTTGTTTTTCAGTTTCCTAGATTAAAGTTAACTGCCTCTATCTTCAGATGGTAAAATTTCTCTAGCTGGGAGGTTTTCTGCTCTGTGCACTTTTATGACATTTTGTAAGCATTAATGATATGCTACAGCATTTTTGTAGAGTACTATAACAGAGAATTATATATTAGAGAAAAATTAGGGCCATCAAGCCTGTAATCAGGCCTTAGGAGAACTGCTGAATATCTCAAATGCGTTTTGGATTCCTACAAAATTTGGCTTGGCATTTATATGGGGTTCCAAGCACTTTTTATCTCTCTCATCTTCATGATCACCCCAACTCATGTATTATGGTTTTTCCATTTTGCAGAAGAAATCAGCAAAAGGGATTTATAGATCAAGTCAGAACTGGTAAAGGCAAAAGTAGACGTTTCAATTTCTGAGTCTATTTTTAAAGTGAAGAGAAATACCTTTAGTTGCCCAATCCTCCCAAATGCTGGACTTGACGAAAATGCAAATATCAATTAATATCCCAAACACAAGACAATGAAAGACCTAAAAGACATGAATCTGTTAAAAGGCTAGCAAGTGACAAGTCCTCTGATGGGCTCTTAATACGTGTTTTTAATTAATGCTCACAACATTCGTGAAGAAGAGAGAGAAGCTCTGTGTAGAAGGTAAGAAAACAGGTTCCACAAGTAGGTAACTTGCTCCAGGCCTTCCAGTTAGAAAACAGTGAAGCTGAGATATAAACCTAGATCTGAATGTTTCACCATTTGTGTTCTTAATAAGACATGAGTAATTCAGACCAGGTGTCTACCCTCATGGAGCTTACATTCTGGGGGATCTGAAAGGTAAACCAATTCACTGACAAGATGATTTGAGAGATCTAAGGTGCTGGGAAAAACATCAAATGGGACGAAGCAAAGCAGAGTGACCTAGTATAGGTTGTGAGGCTGGGGTGGGGGGGCACTATTTTATATTCACTTTAAAAAATTACTTTAAAATTTCTTTGTCAGGAAAAAATTCAAATACACGAAGTAAGAAGAATAGTAAAATGAACCCCCATGTAACCCTAGCACCTTTCAACAATGAGCAATCTTATCTCCTCTCTATCTACACCAACTCTGCCTGATTACTTCATTTATAAATATTTCATGATGTATTTCCAAAAGATAAGTACCCATTTTCTTCTTTGTATGCAGTAGCAGACCGCCATTATTGCACCTGAGGAGAAGTCAACAATTTGTGATATGAGTTTAGATGTTAGGTTTGAGGGGAGGCCCACTGGGGGAGGCGCATTTTGAAGAGATCCAAGCGTGAAGAGCGCCAAACTTTTATTTATTTTTATTTTTGTCTTTTATTTAAAGTTAGCTAGGGAAAAGGGATTCCTCAAAATCAATTTTTGTGGTTCCTGGTCAAACATGAAGTGCACAGAAATTTCCTACATAGAACAGAAAATCTATGCTTTTGGTATAAGATATGTTGAGCTTGTTTCCTTCTTTACATGACAGATACGTGTAGGTGAATTAATGAAGGAGTGTGACATCAACACAGAAGACACATAACCAATACTGAGTCAAGGCCAGCTGTGAGCCCTGATGCATCTTTGGTGTAGAATCCTACGTCCGAAATAGTAACAAGGTCTTTCTGCCACCTCCTTGATCCACAGCTGGCCGGACTGTAGATGCTACGCCTCACTTTTTCCTTATTTCTCCTTTGAACACCCACTTAACTGAACCTTTCTGGAACCAAGAGACCAAAATACTCTTTTAAAAAAATCGGATTTCCTCCTACCACTTTCAGAAGCATCTCTGTGCTTACTTGTTCTTTCCCTGGGTGAAGATCAGCCCAATACAGAAGCAGCATTAACGTTCCCTTCCTGGCAGTTCCACCCAACATCTCCGGGCAGGCGTTTCGCCAAGCCCTCCTCTGCCCATTTGAAATCCAAATCCCTTGAATAAGCCTCAGTGCCACCTTTGTCCAGAAACCTCAAGAGCCCCAGTCCATGTTGATCTGCCTTGAAATTATAAAGGGGCATATTACTGTGGAGGAAGATAAACTGTGTTGAAATAACATCCAGAGTGGTTGTTAAATAAATTCAGGAAAACGAAGACTTTCACTGTTAAGCCGAAACTCTGTCCTCAACTCACCTCGAAGGCAAGCAGTAGGCAGGGAAACCACACGCTGCGGGCTGACGTTCCTAACTACGGACAGATTTTAAGGTCTTCAGCGGCTCTTTCACTTAAAAATAACGTAGCTTACCAACTTCTAGTAGTCTCTGAGCTACTGTTCCACGCATCTAAAGAGGTGTACTTCAAGCTTTAGGTTAAGGAAATTTTACTTAAGATGGGAGAAACTTGGGTTTGTTTCCCAGTTCGGTGATTTTACTGGTGTACAACGCTGGAAAATCACGGAACTATCTGGAACTTTATTCTCCACATCCACAAAATGGGAATATTAAGATTTGGATTATGTGGTTGCTTTGAAGATCAAATAAGAGGCACGGGAACGTGCTTTGAGAATGAAAAGGTCCAATGCAAGGTAAGCTTTGAAAAAAAGAAATACTCTGAGGAGTCATGCAGCTGTCCTTTGTGACTGACGAGGATTTGTTTGAAGCCTGGGGACCAATTTGATTTAAAAGGGATTGATCAGGTAACTACTGTGCATCTAGGATGCTTTCCATGTTGCCAAGTGAGGGTGGCGCTGGGGGTGGAGATAAGAAACACACACACGCACAATGATTAAATAGCAACACATCCTACCACACATCCTCAAGCAAGGTTAACCTAAGTCCGAGTTTCCTTATTAATAAAATGGTGACACCAAGAAGACCCACCTCATTCAATTCTCGTGACGTTTAAAAAGGAGAAAATGAGCCAGGCATGTAGCACGGTGTCCGGCACACAGAAAGCTCCACAATTTTTATCTTCTTTTCAAGACTAAACTTCTCTTCCTCAACAAAGGCAGTAAAATCTTGATGTTCTCCCCTCTCTATAAGCTTTTTTCTTTTTCTTCTTTCTGTTTGTAATAGCAGCCGTGAAGGTTTCTGAACAGGAGTAGCTTTGCACGATGAACCTGGCAACAGGTGTGTGAGGAAATGGAATGGGGTAAGGCAACAGTTAGGAGGCTATTAAGATGTTATTTTCACGATTTCCGAGAGAGAGGCATGGCAAAATGTGATAGAGAAGGAGGATAAATGGTGGAGTCAGGGCTCAGAAGAGGCAAGAAGAGCCAGGTCCAAGAACTTGGACTTGGCGGTATCCATCGACCACCCTTTCTGTCCGGCTCCTTTCTGTGGATCAGGGCAGACAAAGGCATTTGGTCACGGGCAGTCTCTCCCACTGAGCAAGCGCAGGACGAGCCACCCCATTGGCTCACACTTGACAAACCCACGTGCTCTCTTTGAGGGGTAGGAGTTAGTTTCAGAAGGGAAGAGTGCGACTTTTCCAGGAGGAGGAGCTAAGGAAGGGAGAGAGGGTGGATACAGCCAGCAATGGAAATGGCCGGATAACCTCAACTGCCTGTTCCACGTCGGAACCTGGCTCATGATCTGAGCTCACCGGAGAGCAATGGGGTGAGGACCGTGGGGAATAAGGAGCAGAGAAAAGATTTAGACCAGCCTGCAGAATAATGATGATAAATAGTTGTTTCTGGTTTGTTTTTTTTTTTTTGAGCAAACATTATGAGTTAGGCATGCTGTTAAGGGCTTCGCATGTCTTTTCTCATTTATGCCTTCCAATGTCTCAATGAAGTTAGTCATATGATAGTCTCCATGCTATAGATGAGGAAACTGAGGTGAAGTAGCCAAAATTAATTAGCTGGTAAGGGGCAAAACTAAGAAGTCAGGAAGAATGACTCAGAAGCCCAAGCACTATGTTAAACTGAGTATTTTCAATGTATTAAGGAAATAAGAAGACATTGATAGAACCCCATGAGTGAGAAGGTGCAGTGGATTTTGCATTCATACCTAGGACTTAGTATTTATTTCGTAGCAGAAATAGGTTTTTATGGCAATCAAAACTGAGGAAAACTGAATTGGCTTCTTTGACACAAACTAGGGACAAAGGCTTTAAAGCTCTCCTTGTCTGGTAAGGAAAAAGAATACTTCTGGGTGTGTTTAAGGGAGTACTGATTGTAAAGGCTATGACGAAAAGGTTTTTGCAACGACAATAAACCTCCTTAAAGTTACTTGCTGATGGTTGACATGGGGTAAGACCAATAGAGTCCATTTGTGTTTATGTATATGGAAAACTGTCTGTATTATGTGGTTTAGTCATTCTGCTAAAAACAGCTGGAAATTACAGGAGAATCATCTCACCAGAAAGCAGCTAAGCAATTGCTTAGAAAAGTTTGCTTGTCATATCATATTCCTCTGATTCATGCTTAGTTTTTGCTTTCACGTTTCATTCTAATGACCCATTTAGTGGTGCTTCATAGTGGAGGTTATTTATTTCTCATAAAATAGGAGGACTTTGTAATCAGATGTGATTTTGTAATGTATGAATGTATCAGATGTCTAAAAGAAACACACTGCTAGGGCAATATCACTCTACACCCACATCTCTGAGAGAGGGGGCAGCTTTCAAAAGCTTCCCCTTTCCCATCCAACAGTGCATAACATTCATGCAGTCACATGCTTATTTGTTATATAATTCATGTCTTTGAGGATTCATTTTTTTGTTTCACGTTTCTTATCACTATTGGTTGTAATCAATTACTGGTATAAAATGAAGGAAGACCTAATTTATGACATGATGACACACAGTAGATACAGCATTTCTATTTAGAATTGAACAAAACCCTTGTATTAGTTTTCTCTGAGTGCCAAGGAAAGGCTCTGGGGATAGAACCAAGATGAATAAAGCATATTTTCTTTTTCTTAGCCCCCTTTCCTAACTAGTTCAACTTTTAGAAATAACACTGGCTAGCCAATGAAAACACTTCTTTGATAAAGGCTAAGAATTTAAGATAAAAAACAGCTGGGCAGGGTTTTTTTTTATATATATACAAAAGGAAACAACTTTGAACTACATAGACAGTGTCATTTGAACCCAAACAGATGTGGTTTAATCTTGTTTTTGATCCTCTTGTAGATTTTTCTCAAACTGCCTGCATATGCATAGAAATGATGACTTTCAGATGTTTGAACATAATTTGTCTCTGTTAGAATATCACCTTGGTACATAGATCATGTACACCCAATACTCCCAGTCTTTGAACACGGACAGCAGGGTACCAGGGAAAATTTATACTGGTCTTTTGGGTTTGCCCACCAATTCTGTAAGAAGCCGAAAGGGGAGGAAGAAAGCCATGGGATCTGTATGCTGTCATTTTCAAAACAAGAGTCACATGTGTTCTCCATGACTTCAGTAAATCATGGCGATGGTTTCAGATCCTAACACTTAGAAATGCTTTTAAGATGAATCATATCACGTGAACACTCTAAAAATAACACACACAGTTGATTGTGCACCACCCGTGTCCCCGCTGATTATTATCCACTTATCATACGATATCCTCATGTATTAAGGTTTTCCCATCCATTGCTAGGAGAAGAAACCACAGGACCAAAACTATTTTACAACATGAAATGTCATCAGTCAGACTGTAAAGGCACCAACTGAAATATACTCAACTCCACTTTTAACTTCAAAGGCCATCAGAGTTGTCACCTTAGGCATTAGCCGAAAGATTGAAGGGAGGGCTGTACAGACAGACATTTTATAGTTTTCTCTTTCTCTTCGCGCTTCCTGCCCCGACTTGAATGAATATATGTAGTGGTGAAGGGGTTGAGGGGGCGTGGTCTGTGAAACACGTGGAGAGACTTAACATTCCTAGTAGGAATCAAAAGGAAAGAGAACTCTGGGGGCACAGGGCACCCAGTAATTAACACGCAGCACCATCCAGTGACCTTGGGGAAGTACAGTGACAGCACTGCTCCGATTCAGCCTTTCCTTCAAGGTGCCTCCTCCTTGGTTTTTATGGTTTTCACCACAGTCATAGCCCTTGAGAGTATTGAAAAGACCATAACGGGAGAAAGAGGAAATGAGATGCACACATTTGTGCAAAATTTTGAAAAGCGCATTGAGTGTGTGTCTGTGGGAGAGATACCTGTGGGGAGAGTGAAGAGCGGGAGAGATGGTGGTGGAGGATGTGAGCGTGATGGCTGGGAAACTAGCCCAATGGCTCTAAGCAAATCACACAAGAAGGGTCCGATTTCTAAGTGGTCCAACATTTTCTAGAACTCTGGTGGCTTTCTGGCCACAAACTGTTGTTCTGCGTAATGTCTCACATCATCAAAACCCTTCTCGGGACATAAGTGCAACGTGAGGTCATTGTGAGAGCCACGATCTAATCTACACCAGTAATCTTGCATTTATATGCAAACGCTTATTATTTTAAAAATGTAGCTCTGTTTATCCTGTTGGAGTCTCTAAGTCCCCCTCATTATCCATTCGTGCTGTCTGCCTGGATATGTTTCCTGATCTTTGTGTGAGAAAGTTGCCCCGGCTCAACATGACTCAAAGAAAACATCAGACGCTGATGCCCCGTGCTGTCATGTTTGCCATAGGGGCTTCAAGAATTATGTTTCCCACCAGGAATTACAGTGGCTGCCAAAGGATGGAAGAGGTGGGCACTGGCCTGACTACAGAGCAGTGAGTCAGTGTTCCAGAGGCTTCTTGGAAATCCACCTGACTCCTGGTGGGGGCCGGGTTTGGGGGGGGCGGGGGGGTTGAGGCAAGAGACTGTAGAGGGAACAGAGGAAGAAGCACGCCACCTTCTTCAAAGGATGCTGAGACCCTGAGCCAGGAGGGAGAGGAGCTCAAGGCAGCTGCACTGCTCTGGGGAGAATGGTTTTAGGAGTGGAAGACGGAGAAAGGTGAGTGAAAGTGTCACAGGTGACACAACAGAAGGCAGATGAAGCAGATGGAACAGTCAATGGATTAGAAAGCCTCACAAGTGGCTTCTGTTGCTAGAACTTGACCGTGTGCTTCTAGATAAGACACAACTTTCTTACGTACCTTGTGTAAAACGGCAAACTTTGGATAAGATGTCTTCAAAAGATCCTTCCAACTAGAAAATGTTCTGAGCATGACAGTTTTGTCACTGCTCACGATTCTATAAATGCACACAGCTAACTCTATACGCGGCAAAAAAGAAAAGGGGTGAAGGGAATGGCAAGGGAGAGAGAGACAAAGGTCAAGACAGAAGAAACACAGAAATGAAACAGTGACGGTCAATCTAGCCAGCCTTCCAGTCTAGAGGCCAGGGGGATGTTATTAAACAGGATGGTCAGAGAGGCCTCTCTGGTGATGTCAAAGAAGCCAGGGGGAGAACCTAGTGCTGGAGCAGAGGAAGCAGTCCTTCTGCCCTTTCTACAGATGGGGAAACTGAGCTTCCCACACTCTCGTATTCAGTAAGCTGTGATGATCCCACCAGATCCCAACACAGCACCTGCTTCCCATTATAAAAGCGTGCAAGTTAGATGAGGGCTGTGACTACACGAGGCCGGTAAGTGTGGCACTAAGAACTGCACGAGGCTCTTAACAACACACCACTGCTTTGTCCCTGTAATGGGTGACCTGGCTGGTTTCCTCCTACACTACTGAGTTAACAGAACTGGCAAACTGCACTGGTATCACATACAAAAGGCATATGCTCTCCTGGATGTTTTTTCCCCTTCTCTTTCCTACTCTTGAACCTCAGGCCATGAACAAAGAGTCAGTGAAGCATGGTTTTCAGACAGTGTCCACAGAGTGACAGGGAGCTCCTCAAAGAGGCCTCAGGGACTTAATGGGCAAGATGACGGTAAGGGTCAGGAGTTAGAGCTCCAGGTGGTCAAGCCCCGCTTTAACCAGCGCAGCAGTGATTTCATCTGTCTCATGTATTGGGGCGCTGAAAATGAGATTTCTGGAACTAGCACAAAGGATGAAAAAAAAAGGAAAATAGAAAATAAAGATGTTCTTTGAGCCATCTTAAAAATTTGGCATTAAATACAAAGTTTCTTAAGAAGTTCTCAGTGGAATTAAAGCCCTAGGGGGCAGCTTTAAAGTTCTGAGAACTAAACGATGTGTGCAAGTATTCCAGTGGAGTAGGACGCCCGCAGACCCAGCAAACTGTTACGCAGCTCCGATCAAAGATTTGGAGAATCCATGGCGGGGGAGATCACCGTGTAACTATCTTTTTTTCTCTCTTTCCTACGGCACATACTCTATATACACACATGCACACCCACGCAGGTATGGCATGAGGTTTAGTTTCCTTTTATGACAGTTTTCTTTTTTTAAGATAAAAATCCCATGAGGAGGGACTTCCACTCCCAACATTTCAGGAAATGTATAATTTCCATGCTGATAAAGTGAGAAGTCTCACCTATCTGGTGAAGGAAGAACTGGAAAGAGATTGTGAAAGTCAGAGTTTGGTTTCTAATCTACATCTGATGGGAAGATCATTTCCTCATGATTTCACCGTGTGTAGCTGTTGGGTTCAAAATATAAGAAACATCCAGGGCTTATAAATAGGTGCCTCTGGCTGGGGTGGTTGTGGTGGTGTGTTTGTGAGTGTTTGTGAGTGTGTGCGTGTGTGTTTGTGTGTGTGTGTGTGTTTGTGTTTGATTGTGTGTGTGTGTTTGCTTGTGTCTGTGTGTGTGTGTTTGCTTGTGTGTGTATGCTTGTGTGTGTGTTTGCTTGTGTCTCTGTGTGTCTCTGTGTGTTTGTGTATGTGTTTGCTTGTGTGTGTGCCTGTGTGTGTGTGTATGTGTGAGTGTCTGCTTGTGTCTGTGTGTGTGCATGTGTGCGTGTTTGCTTGTGTCTGTGTGTGTGCATGTGTTTGTGTGTGTGTGTCTGTGTGTTTGCTTGTGTCTGTGTGTGTTTGATTCTGTGTGTGTGTTTGCTTGTGTGTGTGTGTGCATGTGTGTGTGTTTGTGTCTGTGTGTTTGCTTGTGTCTGTGTGTGTTTGCTTGTGTGTGTGTGCTTGTGTGTGTGTTTGCTTGTGTCTGTGTGTGTCTCTGTGTATGTGTTTGTGTATGTGTTTGCTTGTGTGTGTGAGTGCCTGTGTGTGTGTATGTGTGAGTGTCTGCTTGTGTCTGTGTGTGTGCATGTGTGCGTGTTTGCTTGTGTCTGTGTGTGTGCATGTGTTTGTGTGTCTGTGTGTTTGCTTGTGTCTGTGTGTGTTTGATTCTGTGTGTTTGCTTGTGTGTGTGTGTGCTTGTGTGTGTGTCTGTGTTTGCTTCTGTCTGTATGTGTCTCTGTGTGTGTGTTTGCTTGTGTCTGTGTGTGTTTGCTTGTGTCTGTGTGTGTGTTTGCTTGTGTCTGTGTATGTGTGCATGTGTGTTTGCTGAGTGTTTGCTTGTGTGTGTGAGCGCCTGTGTGTGTGTGCTGTTTGCTTGTGTGTGTGAGTGCCTGTGTGTGTGTGCTGAGTGTTTGCTTGTGTGTGTGTGTGCGTGTTTGCTTGTCTGTGTGTGTGTGTGTGTGTGCGTGTGTGTGTGCATGTGCGGTCTCTGAGAAGAGAGACCTTTCTGCCTCTTGGTGTCTTCCAAACGGCTGGCTGGGGCAGGGAACAGTGAGTGTTCTCCAGTGGGCACGCACCCTTGTCTCCTTTTAGTAATGGCACCTCACTGATTCTTAGCAGCTCACATGGCTGCCAATCAGAAATGTTAGCAAAGCTACTAGCAGCTGGGAGAGGGCTTGTGACTAAGTTAGCACCAGTGGAGTTAGAGCAGAAGTAGTGGGTGTACCTTCGAGACACCTGCTTCGATGCAATTGGTTTCCTCCACACTTTCCCTCTTTTCCCCCTGCTATGGGCTGGACCTGGGATGTGTATGGTGAGCCACCTTCATCCAGGTGGATGAGAAATCACACTAGAGGATGGGAGGCCATATGCAGAAGGAACACGAAGCCTGGATGCTTGGATGGTTTCTCAGAAAGGAGCTCCCTGCAACCTGGATCATGTGCCAGCCTCTGGAATATTTCAGGAAAGATAAATAAACCTCTGTTTTGTTTGAGCTACTGTATTTTTGTTGCTGTTACTGCTTTGTTTCTTTGTTTCAGCTGTTTATTGTATACCCCAACCAAAAACCTGTTGGATATAAGACTACAAGTTGACTTGGATTTACATTCCTGAATTTTTGAATCCTACCCTCAACTGGCCACCTCTATCCTTTTAGATCCACAGGGAATTACACTGTGAATGAGGGTTTGGCCTCAAACTTTAGTCCTCTACTGAGCTTGGCTAGATCACGCAGAATAGACGTTACAAACTCAGTCGCCAATAGGGGTCAGGCAGGTTAATGCAAAGAAGCAAAACACTGCGTAAAGATAGGCACGGTGGGCAATGTGTGATCCATGGAAAGGACTGTCATTCAGAAACGTGGGCTTAGTATTTCTCGATATTTTTATCTGTTTAAAAGAATATGGATTTTTAAAAGGTGAAATCTATGGATTTTAATTAATAGCCTCATATAAAAAAATTTAAAGAGGAAAAAATACTGTGTGCACCAAGGAAAATATTTCTGTAGGACAGGGTCCTAAGGCCTAAGAGAAATTCCCGGTTGCCTGGGCTAAAAGTTAGTCTGGGGTCTAGAATGAAATCTTTGTGATTTGGTGGACTTTTTGGAGTCATTCTCTGAAGTCTCACACCAAAACCCCCTGGAAATCTAATCAGATAACTATCGGCAAACTCATTGTAACATATTTAGGCAGCAAAAACATGGGAGCCCGAAAGCAGGAGACGGAGCCTAAAATCTTGAGTGGGTAATTTGTGGGCCGTTGGGATCAAACATTTTGGGGTTAAGCTAGTAGGTCTAGAGCCTGTTTTCTTTTGCCAGTGAATCAGTTAAGTTCCCTAAGTTCCAAGCGAAATAATTACTGCTAACAAACAAAATGAGTAATGTATTAGAATGTCATAATTAAACAAATGGAAGTTTGGAAAGCGCAGGAACCAATGAAACTCCTAGAATCTTGGTTTTGTCAAAGTGTAGACACAACAACAAGTATTTTAACTCTCTCTAACATCTTCACTGAAGCTCTGTACCCACAACTAACGACCACTAAGTGGCTCTGAATAAGGGACCAGTTACCCACATCATGGTACCCACAGTCCATGATGAAACCGCAGACATTAGAAAGAATGTGGTAGCTCTGTTTGCTACATGGGGACATGACACGCCATGCTTGATAGCAAGAGAGTGGCCCAGGGAAGTTCCACAACCGAAAATCAGGGTGCTGCTTCAAAAAGGAGGGGAAAATAGTGCTGGTTAGACCAAAACAATAAATAGCCATTAGAACAATGGTTTCCATGTGAAGATTCCTTCCTGGCATTTCTTGGGAAAGTTATTTTCTTCTGAATCTCACATCCTGAGAAAGATGAATTTTAAAAATCAGGAAAATCGGAAAAAGTATTATAATTCTCCAGTAAGAACAAAAGGTTAACTTTCAACATAGAAACATTACTCTTCAAAGGAATCCAGCGATGTCAAGAACAAAGCAAGAGCAGGAAAAGCAGACATGCAGAGTTGAAGGTCAAAGTCAAGATTTCTGGTAACTGGGATGGGGCAAAGAGAAGAGAAGCAGTCACAGTCTAACCATTTTTGCTTGTAGCTGTGGCCGTGTTATAAATACTTGTTCATGACCCTGTCAGCCGCTAATGATGAGTTCGTCTTACAAATAAAGTGAATGTTAAGGTTATTAACATTCACATGGTATGCTCTATACTAAATCAATGAGTGATAGTCCAAAAAATAACAAGTTTTGAAAGAAAAATAAGTTCTCAAATTGGCAATTTCTACACACACTTCTGTTTAGAGCAGTTAGTCTTACTAGAATGTTACATTATTTAAAACCCACCCAATTATGTCCCCAGATGTTTTCCAGTATTTATGTATTTGATCTAGACTACAGTTCTTTATGACTATTTCTAAACTCATGTATGTTTCTTATTAAATATTTTTTTTTGGAAAATGCTAAGAATGAGTTAACTGTAGGAAGAACATTGTGGGTATATTGGGGGTATTTTAATAACAATTTATGATTTGGGGTATTTCAGAGAATTCTGATCTTTTTTTTTTTTTTTACTATTCCCTAACATTAATATCTGTCTGGAGTTTGGAAACTAATTATACCTGCCACTGGGAAGAGGGCTTGTCCAAACACAGAGTGAAGGAGGGAAGCAGAGAGAAGGAGAGCTGCTGAGGCTTCCTGAGAGGCAGAGCTGAGGCGGGTCTTATGCGGTCACAGCCCCAAGAAGCAGAGAGATTTCTGGGAGGGAAAACCAAAGGGGAGCAGATCAGATTCCTCCTCTATGGGGGCCTGAGGGAGGGACAGGCTGAGAGAGAGAGAGAGAGAGAGGGAGAGAGAGGGAGAGGGAGAGGGAGAGGGAGAGGGGGAGGGGGAGGGGGAGGGGGAGGGGAGGGGGAGGGGAGGGGGAGGGGGAGGGGGAGAGGGAGGGAGGGGGAGGGGGAGGGGGAGGGAGGGGGGAGGGGGAGGGGGAGGGGGAGGGGGAGGGGGAGGGGGAGGGGGGGAGGGGGAGGGGGAGGGGGAGGGGGGAGGGGGAGGGGGGAGGGGGAGGGGGAGGGGGAGGGAGGGGGAGGGGGAGGGAGGGGGAGGGGGAGGGAGGGGGAGGGAGGGGGAGGGGGAGGGAGGGGGAGGGAGGGGGAGGGAGAGAGAGAGCGCGCGCGAGCACGAGCACGAGCAAGCGTGTGTCAGAGACAGAGAGATCGGAGAGAATAGGAGGGAAGGAAGAAAGCAGAAATGAGCTCTTTCTAGGAATGAAGACAATCCATTAGAATGTGAACATTTTTTGAGTGCTTGAGGTTGGAGGACTGTGCAGTTGGGGCTCTGGGAGCCCCATCTTGGCTGATCGGACAAGAACCAGCTGGATGCAAGGGCCCCCCTTTCACCCACGGGGACGGGGTACACCTATACATGGTTTCTCATGGGGCCAGGAGATCCCTTCTGTCAGGAGAGGCTGTAGGTTCCACTGGCCCCAAGGTCTCCGGGAGCTACACGGCTGGTGTCCCCCGACAACTATTGCACACAAGGGGAATATGCTGTAAAATCTACCCCCCAACTCCAGGGGAGACCCCAAAGGACCCACCCAGAAGGAAAGGAGCAGCTGAATGAGGGCTTAGAAAGAGGTCTGCTCTATCAGTGACTTACAAGCTACACTTAACCTATGAGGGGCAAGAGGCTGGCAGGGAGAGTGAGCGCGTGGCCACATAGCTAGAATGCAGATGGAATTCGATGGGCTGAAACAATGAACCAAATCTCGTGATGTCGAACCTCTTAAATACAACTGTCGAGTCTTGGCCTTGGGGCAAAACACTAGCTGTGCAAGTGCAAGAAGCAAAAAGGCTTCAGAATTTAAACAGACAGGTTCACTCAGTGTGAATGACGAGTGGACAGGCCTGTCAAAAATCAAGTATTATATGTGGGGAAGGAACACAGTATCTGCTGTGCACATTAACTAAGATACGGCACGCAGCGCCAGGAATATACTATGTGCCTGATAAATGTTAGTTACTGTTATTGCTGTGGCTACTCTTTGACTTGGACCGGGAACCAACTTTAAACCATTCCTACGTTTCGGGCCCATGTCCAAAGCTTTATATGAACTATGTGCTTGAATCATACCAACACCCACCCGAAGTTAGAAATGATAGTTTCCCCACGTCCCAGACAACAAACTGAGGCTCAGGAAGTGACTTCAGACATGTTATAGAGCGAAGAGTAGGCAGCACTGGGATTTCAACCTGTATCGTTACACTTTTCTAGATGGCTTTCTTTTTAACCAGCGTTATATGAGAATCTTTATTTTGACAAATAAGTACAGTAGAAAAAAGTTGACCCGAAAAGTTTAAAAAAAAAAAAAAAAACCACAGGTAAAAATAAGTATGTTTACAAATTATTGTAGAAATAATGCAAAAGAGGGTTAAAATTCTCATTGAGGAAAAACCAGAACGTGCCCAACTGTATAAAGGCTCTTCCCTTGCAAGAAACTGGAATAAAGCGGAAGACTCAGTTTGGTTTCACTGCAAACGTCCTAAATAACTTAGAAAAACCAGTCAAGGTCAAACGTTGTACCTGCCTATTCGTGATCTGGGGACAGAAGATACCTGCAGAGTAAGGCAGAGCTGATCGTAGGACAGCCGAGAGTTCTCCATCTGGGAGTCCATCCTACATCTACCTTTAAGCAAAGCTGAAGAAAAGCAAGCCCTCAGAGAAGTCTGAGCTCTGTGGTTCGTAACTCTAGGCCTCACTCCTAGCAGCTACAGTTTTCTGGGTCTGCAGCAGGGATGATGGGAAGTTGGGGGTGGAAATGGTGGCCTGGAAGGGTTCTGGGGGTTTCCGGGTGGAAAGAGGAAAGGAAGGGGATTAAATAAGCCATGAATATGTCTACATCACATTTTCAAACGATTCAAAATGTCTGTTTCCCTCAGGGTGGCTCAACGAAAGTATCTTTGCCTTTAATTCCAAAAAAGTGGCTGGCGTTTGTATTTCTAATCTTCCCACAGCCTCTGATGGGTCAGATGAAATCCTTCCAATTTGGAGTGACCTTACAAAGAAAACTGAGTTGTGAGATCAGTTGGTAGGTTCTTATTTTCCTTTCCACTCAACCCAGGCTAAGCTATCATACTCAATTTAGGATTAAAAAAGGAGTTTATAGGAAGAAAACACTTTTCCTTTGGAGATAAAAATAGCATCTGCTTCTTCTGAGAATGAGTCAGCAGCTGGAGGAAATTATTTATAGCTTCTCGCTGACCCTTTTCAAAGTTTGTTGGTCACCTTTCTGTTTAATTACTTTTGCTGTTATGATTTAAAACTCTCATGATTTTAGCATCCATTATTTCAGGAGCATCTGCATATATGGATTATTTAGCTCAGCTTTGAAGTTTTCCCAAGTTACACTGAATAGTCATTTTAGAAGTTCTCCAGCCCTCTTCTCAACCCTTTACCCTGAAAACGATAGGTATAATTTTAGAAGAAAAAGTTCCCCAAGAGTCAATGGCTTCACTTACATCACACAATTTCAACAAATTCTCTGAGTCTGAATGAAGCTACCAGTTCCCAAGACCATGTGGAAAAACAATCAAGCCCGGAGTGCTATCTCTGTTTGCTCTTCAAATATTATATCTTATCATAAATTATATTTGGGGGGCATGGGGAAGAATATATATTTTAAACGTGATTTCTCTTTTCCAAGTACAGAAAAATTTTCTGGTACCCACTGGACTTGGGGTAGGCAGAAACCTTATTATTAACTAAAATTTGAGAACTCTGTAGTGTGGTAACTTTGAAGTGGCTCTTTGTTGTGGTTTGAATTCTAGGATGGGAGCAAAAGCTGTCAGCAACCTTGGGGAATGACTTAACTTTTCCTGCATTTGCTCCTCAGCAACTGAGGAAACTACTCTCCTCAGTATAAAGCGTAGTAAAGCACGCTTGAAAAATAAAGCCTGGAGAGTTTTTCTCTCCTTCTGAATTCTCTTATCCTTGGGAAGAAGGAATCAGCTTCTAAACAAAACTTCGTCTCTGTATCCTTGGAGACTGAAAAGTATTGATGCCGGGGAGAAAACAGGCAGGAAGGGATGATGAACAGCAGAAAGGGAAACTGGAAAAAGTCTGCTGTTCACCATCAGCACATTCGCATCAGAAGATTAACAATTATTTATGAGGTGACCAAGTTGTGAAGTATTAGCTATAGGGCTATGACTCTTCTAGTGGGAGTATTTTAGCAGTGCTATGTTTATGTTAGCAAAGACTTGCTTCTCAGACTATATTGAGTGAACATTTACCAGAACTCTACCAAAGTATTTTTGTCAGTGTGTTTGTCATTTAGAATCTGAGAAGAAAAAGAGAGCATTGTCCTCATTCAATGAAGACTCTCACTTGCAGCCTGGAGGAAGCCAAGAGGTAGGGCAGGGTCCACATCAGCACTCGGGTTGGGGGGCATGCAGGTGGGCAGGGGCAAAATGGGTGGGTGTCTGCTTTGTAGGACCAGCAGCCCTGTGAGAAGCTCATAGCTAGGAACACATCGGAACAGAGCAGCTTTGCACGTTTCTGGGCTGTTTAATTTCAAACTGCCTTGAGGGAACTGAAAACCAGTCTCATGGACAAGACACTGGAATTTAGACAGAAAGCATCTCACAAGGTCAACCTGGCCAGCTAGCTGCCTTTGGGCAGGATGTACACAAAGGACACAGGAAAGCTAATGTCTTACGGCAGACACATTTCCCTTGAAAAGGCAATACTTAACTTTAATGAAATAACAGTCCAGGGCTGAACCTATATTTAAATTGACAAACGTAACTTTGAATCTCTCATTAATGTTGTCTAAGTTTTGTGTTAGAATTAAACAAAATAATTCTGTGAATCCACTTTCAGCTCATAATATAAAAACCAAAAATGATAAAATTCTGAGTTATTCCACCTTTTAGATATAAAATTCAATGACATAGTTCCAAAATACGTATTTTAAAATTTTGTTGTTTTCCTTCTCAGTTAACCAGCTAAGAGTAAAAGCAACCTTCTGAGGCCAAAAGGGTTCTACATTTGGTACTCCATATAACTCTTTCAACCTTGCGGTTTTAATTAATTTTTCAAAATACGTGATCCTTAGTTTTTTTTTTTTTTTTTTTTTTGCTCGAACCGTGCGGCATGTGGGATCTTAGTTCCCAGACCAGGGATCGAACCCAGGCCCCCTGCAGTTGAAGGGCAGAGTCTTAACCATTGGACCGCCAGGTAAGTCCCTACTTGATCACTAGAATCAGTACTCTTGCTACCCATTTTGTACTCATTTGAAAATAAAAGTTTAATATCTAAATTCATTAAATCATTTAAAGTATTTAATAAGCTCTCCTTTATAGGCAAAGTTGGTGATGCTATGGTTCTATGAACCAAAAAGTAGGGCAAACAGAATATCCGAAACATTTGTTCAGTAAACATATCAAAGTATATATCTGGCTCGTGGGTGCTCTAAGGTAATCAATGTGTGAAGGTACTGATTGTATGTTTGGGGACCAGCTGCATGCAATAAGACCCTATATTTATACAATAGTTGCACTTTTTGGAAACAGTGATAGACTTTTACAAAAGTACTATATCTCTGTGAGAAGATACATTTGAAAGAACATGCATCTATCAAAGGACAAAATGAGGTTAATGAAATACCTTTGATAACTGCAATAACTGTGGCATCAGAAGCTGGGGTTTGAATTTCTGCTTTGAATTGGAGAAAATTAATTTTCTTTGAAATGCTGTGTTTACACATTTCAGGCGACAGCGGCTTCATTTTCAAATTTCTATATATATATATATTTATAAAACTACTTAACAACTTGGTGACAACTCTTGACTTAAAAGCACTTGGAAGATAACTTTTTCTCTTTTAAATTCCACATATAACAAAATAGGCCAAACACAACTTAAAAAGCGTTTGAAGAAGTGCTTTTACTCTGTAATGGCTGTGAATGGGAACTCTGATTTGGGCAGGGCTGAGCTGGTACCCTACCTCTGTCACTTACTAGCTGTGTGACTATGGGCAAGCCACAAAAATTCTGTGCCTCAGTCTCCTCATCTGTAAAATGGGAGGTAGCAGTACTCCTACACAGTTACTGAGAGTTAAATAACTGGGTACATGTAAATATTTTGGAGCAGGGCCTGGCTCAGAAACTACATTAATATTTTATTGAATTCATACATATTAGCAGTTAGTTACTATTATTTTTTCCTTATCAGTCATTATTTTACTTATCTATCACTGGATTTTATTTATCTTATATATACTCTGACTACTTTAAGGATAACTTCAGTCATAAACCCATGCACCTCTGGGCAATTAATCTATGACAAAGGAGGCAAGAATACAACATGGAGAACAGACTCTTCAAGAAGTGGTGCTGGGAAAGCTAGACAGCTCCATGGAAAAGAATGAGATTAGAGTACTTCCTCACACCATGTACAAAAATAAACTCAAAATGGATGAAAGACCTAAATGTAGGGCCTGAAACCACAAAACTCCTAGAAGAAAACATGGGCAGAATACTTTTTGACATAAATTGTAGCAATATCTTTTTGGATCTGTCTCCTAAGGCAAGAGAAATAAAAACAAAAATAAGCATATGCAACCTAATTAAACTCAAAAGCTTTTGCACGGCAAAGGGAACCATCAACAAAATGGAAAGACGACCTATGTACTGGGAGAAAACATTTGCAAATGATATGACTGACCAGGGGTTAATAACCCAAATACAGAAACAGCTCATACAATTCAATATCAAAAAAACAACCCAATCAAAAGAATGGGCAGAAGTACCTGAATAGTTTTCCAAAGAAGACACACACATGGCTAACAGACACATGAAAAGATGTTCAACATCTCTATGTTAGAGAAATGCAAATCAAAACAGCAATGAAATGCCACCTCATACCTGTCAGCATGGCTATGATCAAAGTGTCTACAAATAGCAAATGTTGGCAAGGATGTAGAGCAAAGGGAACCCTCTTGCCCTGTTGTCAGGAATGTAAATTAGTGCAGCCACTACGGAGAACAATATGGAGGTTCCTCCAAAAACCAAAATAGAAATAACGTATGATGCAGCAATTCCACTTCTGGGTATTTAACTGGAAAAAATGAAAACACTAATTCAAAAAGATACATGTACCCCATTGTTCATGCAGCACTATTTACAAGAGCCAAGATATGGAAGCAACCCAAGTATCCATCAGCAGACAAATGGATAAAGAAGATTTGGTATATACACAATGGCATATTACTCAGCCATAAAAAAAGAGTGAAATTCTGCCATTCTCAACAATGTGGATGGACCTAGAGAATATTATGCTTAGTGAGATAAGTCAGGCGGAGAAAGACAAAATACCATATGATATCACTTACATGCACAATCTAAAAAATAAAACAAATGGATGTATACAGCAAGAATAACTGCAGTCAGTTCAAAACAAAATAATAGACATGATAAGAAAACTGAATTAATATATCGCAAAAGACAAAAATCTGAAAGAGAAATGCATAACTTCTAATAAGAATTCCTGGTTGAAGAGTGACACAGCAATGAACACAAAACTTAGCTTTGAGATTCCTAGCAGCCAGAGAAGGGAGGGAAACACAATGGATTGAACATTGGATTACATCACCAACTAGAAGAAAGCATTCTGATTTGCTTCAGTTACCAACAGCTGCGTAACAAACCACCCTAAAACTTGTGGCTTAAACCATGGGGATTTATAATTTTTCAGGCTTCTGTGGGCTGGCTCCGTGATTCTTCTGCTGATCTTGCTTGGGGTCACACATGAACCTACACGTAGCTGGAAGATGACTAGAAACTGGGATGGGTTGGGGCTATTCTTTAGAGTATCTTGGTTTACCTCCACGTGGTCAACTTGAGCTTCCTCACAGCATAGCAGTCTCAAAGTAGCAGATCAAAAAAGAGTTCCAATAGGATAAGCCCTAGGATGCAAGTGCATATCAAGTCTCCACCTGTGTCATGTTTGCTAATGTCCCATTGATGCAATCATGTCATATGCCCAAACCCAGAGTAACATAAGGTTGGAATGTCAGGAGGCAAGTTCACGGGGTCCACAGTCTACCAGAGTTTCTTAGGACAGTCCAAGTTAGAAATCTGGGAATCATTGTCACCCATAACTTTAAAAAAAGCTGCCTTCACGGTTCATAGCCTTTTGACTATTAAATCTTGCTTCCATGTGTTACATTCTGTTTTCATTTTGTCCCTACAGTGAGACCACCAGTCCAGGACTTATCAGCTCCTATCAGTTGGACTACTACAAAGACGTTATTAGCCTTCTGCCTCTGGAAACCCTGGAATCATTTTCTGTGCCATTTTGTTGATGACACCCCTGCCTTTCTTTGTTAAAACAAATTCAGCAATATTCCTGCACATGCTGTCCATGGATTCAAATGCTTCAGCAGATCTCCTGTGAGCTGTGATGAATCACTGGAAAAAGTGTTACTGTTGTAGGAGGTGTGAATTAGATCAACTAGGGGGACATCCAAAATGCAGGCTTCTGGGCCTACCCAAACTTAATCTACAGAGAGCTGAGAGCATATGGGCACACATAAAACCTGCCTTCTGAACTATACTCTCTGGCCCTTCTTCTACCTCTGAAAATCATTTTTCTTTCAGTAATCTAATGACTTATCCTAGGCATTTTTTACTTCTGTATATAGGAGAAGGGGTAAGAGACTGAGAGCTACAACCGGGCAGCCTTGGGTTTAATTCTCCTTTCCACCTCTTTTGATAACTGTGTGACTTTGGATAAATCACTTCCCTTCTCTGAACCTCTCTTTCTTCATGGGTTAAATGGAGATATTTCCTACCTTATATTATCACTGTAAAGACTAAATGAGACAATATAGGTAAAGTGCACTGCCTGAAGCAAAGTAAGAGTTCCATTTTTATTGTTATTGTTGTTATTATTATTATTATTACCACTACGATTACTATTATTATTATTACCACTGCTACTACTTCCTGTCGTGCTTTAGATTGTGCTTAAGAGTAAAACCAATGCAGAGGAAAACAGAGCTGACAGATGAGGGAACTACTCAATCTCTAATGACATTGCTTGAGCACCTGGATCCAGCTGTGCCTGAAGTCATCACCTTGTTGGACTTTTCAGTTCCTAGAGTCAACTGTTTCCCTTTTGGCTTTAAGCCAGATGCAATTAGATGTCTGTCACTTGCAGTGGTGAGCTCCTGACTGTTATAGGACCCAAACCTACTCTGTATCAGTTTCATCTAACGAATGTGGTTAAAATACAGACTCTTGTTCCTACCCCTGGAGATTCTACATTTGTCTGCTTGGAGTAGGTCCTGGGAGTCTGTAATTTTAGAGCACTTTAAATGACTCAGCCGTCACCAGCCTACACATCAGCTTTAGGGAACTACTTCCTTAAATTGTGAGTTCCTTATTTGGCAGTCCCTACAGGACCTTGTGAGTTGCCATACGCATAGAAGCCCCACTAATATTTGTTGAATTGAACACACATTCCGAGAACATGAGTAATTAAGCAGGACACATTGTCTTGATAGGCCGATTATATGAAGTTGGCGGGATAACTAAAAAGAATCAGATTACTTCCAGAAATTTCTAGCATCTTGGGGTAGCTACCTTGCTTGAATTAATTTAATACCAATTTTAAATGCTATTTGGTTTTCTCTTTCTAGCTTTAATGTTTTCATTTTGTGACCAATTCATCATGTGACCTTGGACCTGTTTCCAGACATAATTTAATACTGCATCCTGGGTTTTTTTTTTTTTTTTCAAATTAAGATCTCTTTGCTGCATATAAAGATTTCATGTTAGAGCTGCCCTTTATGATAAATTTTATTTCAGCTGAATGATTGTCTAATAGAAGTTTCAGTCTCACTCTAACCACATCAAGGGGTTCCCAGAGAAAACAGTTTCGTATATTTAGGATCCTGACAAATGGGGTGGGAATCCTCCTTTATGCAAGACAGGCAGTAAAAGGTGCTACTGACGAAAGCATTAACAGCACACGCTGTCAAAGTGGGAAAGAAATCAGAGCCCACCTGGAGGAGAACTCTGCTTCCTTTCTGTGATGCACACTTCAGCGATTTCATGCTCTTCACCCCACAAATATTACAATGGCTCCTTTGGAAAAATGCATCCCAAGGCCTGTCTGGATGGATTTTTAAGGGTTAAAGAGTAGAGCTGACAACGTTACCACAGAAAAAGACTTATTGCAAAGACTTGCAATGGAAACCACCCATCATCTGCCCTGAGAGGGAGTCAGTTGGGATGTGAGGTCTGAAAGATTATTTTTCAAAGCAGCCTTGCATTGATGGTTTGGATTATAAAGCTGAAGGAGGCCAAAGATAACTAAATTCAAACCAGTGGAATTACATTATAACCTAGAAATTCATAAGCCAGAAAAACAATGCGTGCACTAACGTACCAGGTCTCCCTCTGCTTAGATACACTATAAAGTGTCAAGGTAAGAGGCCTTGCCCCACTTGAAACATTATGACAAAATCAGTACCCAGGAGATATCATTCTAAGTGATCATCCTCAATTACTACGTCAGAGCCGTGGGCTCCCTAAGAGGAAGAAGAAACACTGAGGTCTTCAACAGGCGAAAAATACCCCATTCCTCCTGCTGAAATGAGACATGTTTTTGGATGAAAGGAAGCCTTGCCGTCATATGGCCTGATATCCTTAGCTTTGATGTCAAGAATCCATTGATATTATGGGGAGAGAGGGTCAGTGGTTGAGGTCTACAGCATCACTGGAAACTGTGAAACCCGTAAGATTTGTGGTCTATGTCTATGTGAGATTTTGGGGAGCAGAAGTACCTGAGAAAGATTAAGAATCCCCAATTTTCTCCCACTTAACCCATTTTACAGATGGGAGTACTAAGGACATCGCTGACATGCCCAATGGTCACACAACAAGACTCAAAGAACTAGCTCTAAATCTCTGGGTCAACAGCAGACAGATGGGAACCTGATCGTGAACTTGAGGCAGGAGCTGGAAATCCCTGGAGTGAACTTAATCCAGAGTCCAGCTTTCTTTCACGTGCACAGTGTTTTAATCCATGAGGGAAAGTCCCAGATACCCAGCTGCTTCGGAAAAGTTGACAGATTTGGCAAGATGGAGCCCACATTTCTTTGGCAGGTGCCCAGCAGTTTGCCCCGTCCCGTCTGCTCTCTGCTATTGTAGGCTCACTTCTGCTTTGCTTATTCACCCTGCCCTGCCTGGTCCTGTAACACTTGAGTCCGTGATTCTGGGTGCAGAGCCTCCTAACACCTGCTGGGTACCTTGGGAGGTCTATAAAGCTCCTTTGGGGCTGGTTCCGTATCAGTCATGGCGGTTGTGGTTTATTAAAACAAACAAACAAAAACTCAAATTACAATGGCTGAGAATCACAAGTATTCCCTTCTTGCTGAGGCTACATGTCCATCAGGGTTGGGACAAGAGGTCATTCGGGGATACAAACTGAGCAGCTACTGCCTCAAACACCACCAGCAAGAGTTCGGGATGTTCTCACAATGACAATGAAGTGCTTCGGCCTGAAAGGGACACAGGTGCCATCGGCATAAGTTCATGGGTCAGCAGCAGTCCCACGGCCTCAGCCTACCTCAAGGAGCTTGGAGATGTAATCCTATAATGTGCGCAGATCACAGAGGCTGAAGAACGTTGAGTAAACGCCACTGGTCCCTCCCATCAGTCCAGTTGTGCCAACCTGCCCTGGGTCGTGAACTGCGGCGTGTAATTCCGAGAAGTGCTACGTGGCTTTGGGTTTCCCGTGGATGTCTTTTCCACAGTGACAAAGCACTCTGTCTTGTGAGAAACAGGCAGGCAGCAAAATCTATTCGAGGTTTAGGAGGTTGTATGGAGACAGTTGTCACTTTTGCCCTCGATTCAGTTCCCAGATTTTTTTTTTTACTGTATGTTATTGGTTACATCTGCTATTGATCTGCGCCTCAGTTCCCTTATCTGTAACTGGAGTAAGAACACCATCCTACGGTTTTGTGGAGATAATGACATTAAGTGAACTCAGACAGTGCGTGTAGAGTCCAACGTCTCCATCAATGGTGGCTCCTACTTTTGGAGGTTGGTACAGCTCAGTGCTTCTAAGAACGGGCTTGCAAGGAGCTGCGTGACTTTGGCAAAGTCACCGACCCTTCTCGAGCCTCAGTGGCCTTGTCTTAAAAACAGGAACTCACTCTGCCTGCTCCTGGGATGACTCAGTAAGGTTATGTATGCAAAGCACCTCATACAAATTACGCGCTCAACAAATATGGTAGCGTAACTGCAGGGAACTATATTCCATGTCCTGGGATAAACCATAATGGAAAAGAGTATAAAAAAGAATGTGTATATGTGTATAACCGAGTCACTTTCACTGTACAGCAGAAATTAATACAACACTGTCAATCAACTAGACTTCAAAATAATTAATTAATTAATTAAATATGGTAGCTTAGTATTTTTAAAATGGATTACCATGTGAATGCCCAAAGTCTTTCATTTCTTTTATAACAAATGAAAAAACAACACTAACTCTTGCCCTGCTGATCAATATCACTGTCACTTGATTTGAGCCTGTTTTTGGCATAAATATTCCTACTTTATGACCTTCTTGGATATAAAACACTCTCCGGTTGGGACTCCAGGCCTCCTTGGTGTTTCCTGATGAAGATGAACTCCATTCCAAGTATCTGGCAGCTCTGCTGATCTTTGATCTGTGTGGTACATTTGTGTAGCAATCAAAAAATTATAATGTGGTCCAGAGAGCTGCCGCCAAGTACTGATCAGTGTTGAATTGCTTAGACAAAATTATGGGGAACTTTTAGTCTTATCTACTTAAATCCTCCCCTAAGAACCCAATGAACAAATTGATGTCAGGAAATCAAGCAGATCGCTTTTGCTACGGATCCTGTGAGTATCCCAGACAAGTACAGGGAAAATATAAGATATTTGACACAAACAAACAAAAAAATCAAGAAATCCAGAGAGGGTTCTCTGTACCCCAGACTTGAACCCTGGTTCCCCAAACGTCAGGGGAACAGACACAGAAGGATGAGAAAGCACATCTTCTGGGGGACTCCTGAGTGCTTTATTATTTTATTTAATTCTCAAGACAATGACTTGCAAGGTGGTTCTACTTGTTCCCATTTTATAGATGGGGAAACTGAGGCCCAGAGACGTTAAGCAACTGTTCAAGGTCACACAGGACACATGGTAGATTTCAAATCTGAACCACAAACCTGACTAGCTCTTTCTACCTTAGCAGGCAATTTCTCCTGCCAGGGAAAAGTTAGCTCCAAAATGTCAGCTTTAGAGTTCCTTCAAAATGTGGCCTGAAGAGGTTAATGAGTTTCCCAGAGAGATCAAATAATCTGCTGAAGGTCTCACAGCTGGTTAACGGGCAGAGTTGGCTGCAAAGCCTGTGTTCTCTCCCTGATTCCACACAGCCTCCCAAACCAGGCAGATACTCGGTCCAAACGCTGATTCTCTGGGTTCCCTCAGGTTTCCCCAGTCACCGAGAATCTTAAAGATCACTCAGGAATCTCCCCAGCTGGATCTAGAATAAAAGATGTTCTTCAGATAAACGTGAAGCCCGGCCAGTTTCTGCTGGCTCTGGAATAAAGGGCTGCGGTGGAGACGTGCGTGACCATCTCTCACGTGGGGACCATGTAAAACTGATCTAAGATGCCAAGCACTTTGAACCGATCTGTCAGCTAAAGATCACTTTAATTTTTCATCTGCCTTTTACAGGCAACTTCCACTTCCCACCTCTGATAGACACAAGATAGGACACCAGCCCTGCCCAGACAAGCCGCTTGGAGAGAACGGGAGGGGAGCAGCCCTGGATTCTGGGCCAAGGGGAGGGAGATGAGGTCGGCAGATCAGGTTTCAACCCCTAGATTTCTTTACCGAGGAGGGAAGGATGAGACCTTTAAGAGGACACTGTCAAGGGTGCCCCCAAAGATCCCGTCTCTCCCCCTACCCTGGGCGTGTCCGAGTCCTTCAGCTTCAAGCTGGCTGAGGCTCTGACAGTTTCTGCGAACCGACTGAGCAGATTTCCCACATGATGGGGAATTTGTTTCAGAGGTGTCAAGAGATCTAAACCAGGCCTGACACTTTAAACCCCAGCTGGTTCTCAACTGGAGGGAGTGGGAGTGGGAGTGGGGGCCAGGGGCGGAGACACGAATTGGTTGTTCCCAGGGTAGAGGAAGCATACAGTTGGTAGAATAGAGGATGATACAGGGTCCTGGCTAAGTCTTGGGCAGAGCCTCCAGATTGAAGTCCCCTGAGCCTGCACTTCACAGACTACATTTTTAAGGGCCCAGATAACAAGTATAAACAGCGCTGTTTCATCAGGAAGAAAAATGATGGTGATGCTGAGGAGAGGAGGATGTTGGGAGGTGAAATGATCCTTCTCGACTCTTGACAGCCCCTTCTGGTGCAGGATGGGTAACTGACAGGCAGCACTCGTTCTACTCTCTGCCCCTCGACTGCCTTTCCTCCAGCGACATGGAGAAACTCATCTGATTGGAAAATTTGGGAAGACAAAATTCCTCTTTCTTTTTGTCTTTCCAAGTGTGAACCTGTCAGCAGCACTGTGAGTTCCTCCCAGCTGCTCCGTGCTATAAATCTTTGCCGACATCACTGCCTGGGCTCGTTGTATTCATCTACCTGTCAGAGGCAGGTGGGGTGAGTGTTCCTAATTCCATTGCACCCACTTACTTGCAAATATAAACCACAGCTTCCATCCTAGCCTTTGCCTGTCATAGGAGTTATGGTTAGATTTTCCAACGTACAACTCTTTTGTCTTATTTCTCTATTTGCTCAGAATCCAGGTGGAGAAGGCAGTCATATTTATTGGGTCCCTGGGTTGGTTAATTTTATCTGTCAAGTTGGCTGGGCAATGGTGCCCTGGTGATTAGTCAAACATCAGTCTAGATGTTGCTGTGAAGGTATTGTTTTTAGATGAGATTAATATTTAGATTAGTGACTTTAAGTAAAGCAGATTTGCCTCCACAGTGTAGGTGGGCCTCATCTAATCAGTTGACGGCCTTAGAAGCAAACACTGAGTTTTCCAGAAGAAGCAATTCTACCTCAAGACTACAACACAGAAACCCTCTTTGAATTTTCAGTCTTCAGACTCCAGGCTGCAACACCAAATCTTATCTGAATTTCCAGTCTGCCAGTTTGCCCTACAGATTTCGTATTTGCTAGCCACCACAAATGCATGAGCTAATTTCTTAAAATAATTATCCTTCTCTCTCTCTCATTGTCTCTATCGTACTGCCTTTCCCTCTCTGCCTCACTACAGATCCTATCGGTTGTGTTTTTCTAGTGAACTCTAACTAATACAGTCCCCTTAAATTCCAACAAATTACAACAGTGAGTCCTCACTCAATCCTCACAGTTACTTACATGGTAGGCAACTGCATTCTTCCCATTTTAAAGATGGGAAAACTGAGGTTTAGGGAAGTTAAGTAACTTGCCCAAGGCTATGCAGCTAGCCAGTGGAAAGGCAGTAATGGAATTCAAACATTTCTGAAACAATAGCTGATGTTTGTAATCACTGTACCACACCGGCTCCGGACCAGGAAAGAAAGGCATACTCAAAGTTATGATAAGGCACAGAACTAAGGGTAAGTTGGATATACTCGTTTGATCATAGTCAACTGAGGAAAATCTTTATCTCTTGTCTCGTGCTGAGTGGTTATATTTTGATGCTCTCTCTGCTGTATTGCTGGATGAAATAATTATAAGTTCAAGCTGATACTAATAGCCCAGGGGCTGTGTCCCTCGTCAGCCATCCTGGTGCTTTCAAGGCCTACTTTGTCATGTGACCTGTGGTTCTGAGGGTCCCTTTTATATTGGTTACCCTAACATTCACCATAATCAGTAACTCCCCAGACTGGCTATAATAGAGCACACCTTCTCCTTTTTCAGTTACGTCTGAAATTTGCTATTATAAAGCTTTCCACTACTAGCAAGAACAACATCAAGAAATAATGCAATCTTTACTGATAAAACTCACCTGAGGATTTATTCATATGTTCACTTACTCATCCATTGATCCAATGGTCAGCCAGAAAGATTTACTGAGAATTACGCTATACCTGAATTTTACTTCCTTTACTCAAAAATAATTGTGGAACTCTTGACTACTCGTCTACTTGTCTTCCTAGGTAGATTCTCTCAAATTTCTCCCTCTTTTTCACAAGAACTCATGTCCAGTGATACTTAATTTGATAAACTAATACAGAGAAATGGATTCATGAGGATTGAATGGCATGACGGTTACTACTTCCGGGTAAGGTATATTCATTGTTAGAAAGATCTTTTAGAAGCACATCATCTTGATGCTGAAGGAAAGGCTTTCATGATAGATGTTTCAGGCAATATATTATGGGTGTTTTGGTTACATGAGTCTTCTCAGTGTCCTCTCAAATCTCACTAACGTGTTCAGGTTAATACTGCCATTTTATGAGAAATCAGCCATATGTCATCTTGTATGACATCATTTTACTCATTAAGGGGATGATTTCATGATAAAATAAAAAGAACCAAATAATTATTTGCATTATGAAAAATCATTCGTGATATATTTATATAAGGTAATGGTTAAAAGAAGCCAATAGGCTTCAAACTGTCTCCCCTCCAGTTTCATGAAAATATCACTTTACCCACAAGACAGACTGAAGCTGCTTAATCGATATCCACTCTCCTTGTATTTTTAGTAACTGAGCCAGTATTTTGGTTAGGATGGCAAAAAGATGTCTAGCTAAAAGACTGCATTTGCCAGCCTCCATGCATCTAGCCAGTAGTGTGTTTACTGGTTACCGTAACCAGTAGTGTATTTCTCCTAGGAATGTTCATCAAGTAAAGCTGACTCAAGTAGGAGGTGTTTGCCTGTTGCTTTCCCTGCCTTCTCCTGCCTGGAAGGCAGACATAAAGGCTGTAGCTCCAGCAACCATTTTGGAACATGAGGCAACATTGTGAATTGAAGCCATGAGATAACATTGTGGAACATAAAGATAAGAGCACTCGGGTGAGCAGGGAATTCTCCTCTCAGTATTGGACTACTTCCCTCCAGATTCTATTATGTAAGGTAGATAAAATTTCTACCTCATTTGAAGGACTCAAGTTTGGTGTGTGTGTGTGTGTGTGTGTGTGTGTGTGTGTGTGTGTGTGTGTGTGTGTGTGTGTGTGTGTGTGTGTGTGTGTGTGTGTGTGTGTATGTTTTATGTAACTAAACCTAACTGTAATTAAAACATCCTTTAATGAAAACTAATTAAAATATAGGTTTATTAATAAAACCTATAAACATTATTATTCCAATAATGTTTCACTCATGGAGCCAATCTAGAATCTTGAGTTTATTCACGGCTGAGTGTTCCAGCCAGTTTGCATAAGTAGAAACCAAGTTCCCAAATATTCGGGCCCTGGCTCCTGCTCTCTTGTCTTGAACACAGAGCCTCGATTTTCTTTGGTCCATTACTATTGCTATTCATGGATTGTCCAGCATATTTTTAAAGAAATCATTGTTCAGAGAATGTAACTTTCACTTAAAGTTAAAAGCTGCTTCCACTCTTCTTCTTTTTCCCTCTGAGTTTGGGTGAAATTATGCCTGGTGTAATTTACTGTAGTTCTTCCCCTGCCCTTTTTTTTTTCCTAAGTATCTGTCTTGGCGATTTTAAGACCTGTAAAATGTTGGTTACTCTCACTTGTCCTAATCAGAGATTGAATAAAGAGACATTTCGAAATCTTGGAAAGATTGAGGGCTTCTGAACTTGAGCTGATCTGTTCAACCAGTTAGTTGAGCGAGGCCAGATGAGCCCTCAGGAAAAATCATGAAAACTAAATTAAACCGAACAGAAAAAAGCAATTTGCCAGCAGTGAACCCAATTCACAGTTGGCCTCCTCCAGAGAAGAGTATCCTGCCTTGGTCGCGCGCCAACCAGAGCTCGCTGTGATTATCTGTAGGATTGCACAATTCCTCTTAGGACAGTCATGAAAGGAAAAATAACATTTGTTCTGCCAAAGCGTGTGGACTTGCTGACATTTGCTGAAATACAGATATCACCCGAGTGAAAAGTGAACAGGATGTTATCCTTAAGGTACTTTAGAGAGCAAGCATGTGACACATCTTTTCCACACATACATAAGGCAGCTTGAATTTTTGGTAATTGTGAGGGCTTGACTCTTGCAACTATTTCCAACAGACCCCTGGCGGCTTTGGGAAGATCATCCCATGATATCTCAACCTGGTGAGAAACTGTTCTCTGTGATGTTCAGAAATGTTTGTCTATTTCTCCCTTTCTTGGAATGGTGATTTAAGAGGATAGAATCTGGCCTTGCTGGCTGGGAGGGGAGTCAGCACAGTTTAAATCAGTTGTATCTGTCATATGAATTCCCTGATTCTAGACTGAACAAAAGAAGTACGCTGGGAAAAGATGGGGAAAAAGATGCCATGTATTATATACTCTGATGGAGAAAGTGGGGGAGGATTTTAAATGACGGAGATTATGAACAATTCCTATTGGATGGCTTTCACGGTGGAAGGCTCTGGGGATAGACTGGTGGAGAGCAAAATAAAAGAAATTTGACAGCGAGTGGCTTATCTGGATAGTCTTGATTAAATGATATTTAAACTATTTATATTTAAGGTATTCAAGTATTTCCTTTATTTCTGGGCATTTCACTGTTGAAAGATTCAGATACAAAGCAGGCTTGGATGTATGAAACAGAACTGGTTTCTGGCTAAAGAACACAGCAGAAATTGAATATAGTCAAAGTTCAACACAGATGATGAGCACTCTCATACGGTAAAGCAGCTCAGGATGAAATACGGTGGATGGCGCAGAGGAAGAAAATGTGAGTAGTAACGGACAAGCTGCTCAGGAACAGAGTCAATGAGGACTTGGCCAACAGTCATCAAAATATGAGAGGCTTGAAAAATAATTCACAGGAATTAGGCGATGTGTTTCAATAATATCTATCCTCATACATTGTGGGGATCATAGATACACGTGTGTGTGCGCATGTGTATTCTATATACATGGAAACTTATGTTTGGGGATATAACTGCAGAAGATTAGATGTTGACACAGATTAGGTTTGATAGCTTCAAATTCATTTTTTAAATTCTTGTATTCACTAGTAAATAGAAGAACCCAGTTTGGACTGCTGATCTGCTGTCGTGAAAATGCTAGCCTTCTCTAATATGGCAACTAGGGTTTGAAGATCATTTATAG